>NC_134807.1:22553950-22561450 GCF_046742065.1 Oratosquilla oratoria
TTCTTCTTCTTCTTCGAGTTCTTCTTCTTCTTCGAGTTCTTCTTCAAGTTCTTCTTCTTCGAGTTCTTCTTCGAGTTCTTCGAGTTCTTCTTCGAGTTCTTCTTCTTCTTCGAGTTCTTCGAGTTCTTCTTCTTCTTCGAGTTCTTCTTCTTCGAGTTCTTCTTCTTCTTCTTCGAGTTCTTCTTCTTCTTCGAGTTCTTCGAGTTCTTCGAGTTCTTCTTCTTTTTCGAGTTCTTCGAGTTCTTCTCTTTCGAGTTCTTCTCTTTCGAGTTCTTCGAGTTCTTCTTTTTCGAGTTCTTCGAGTTCTTCTTTTTCGAGTTCTTCGAGTTCTTCTTTTTCGAGTTCTTCGAGTTCTACTTCTTCTTCTTCTTCTTCGAGTTCTTCTTCTTCCTCTTCTTCGAGTTCTTCTTCTTCTTCTTCTTCTTCTTCTTCTTCTTCCTCTTCTTCTTCTTCGATTTCTTCTTCTTCTTCGAGTTCTTCTTCTTCACCGTAGTTGGCGGTGTAACCGATTTACCCCCAAACGCCTCTCGCCTCAGGAAAAATAAATAATTGTAGCAGAATCTTTTTATTTAGTATATGATATATTTAATTCTATATATATATATATATATATATATATATATATATATATATATATATATATATATATACATGTGTTGAGACATTCTGACAGGTTGACGTAAGCGGAGTCGGAAACACATGAGTCTTAGTCTAGAGTTTATTCGTGACCAGTTTCGCAGGTGTGCTCTATCAAAGGAATCCTTTGATAAAGGAATTCCTTTGATAAAGCACACCTGCGAAATTAGTCAGGAATAAACTCAATACTAAGACTCCTGTGTTTCCTACACCTCTCACGACATATATATATATATATATATATATATATATATATATATATATATATATATATATATATATATATAGATACATACATACATACGTACATACATACATACATACATACATACATACATACATACATATAAACTCATCAGCATCTGTCAATTGCATATTTGATTGTATAAGCCTTGTCTCGCATTTTCTTGTCTTGTTCTTCCCCCACAGGCAGTTTGGGAGCCTCAGTGCACCCGCTCGTAACGGTCACCAAGACAAACTTCTGCGCTGACAGCATCGAGAAGAGGAGAAGTGCTGAATCATCCCCATCCCATTCGCAAATATCTCGGAATTCGTCCCGAAAATCCAACAGCTCTCTGTTAGTTACCAACGGCAAGATTGAAGGTTGAATACATTCTTTGTTGTCGATACGTATGTTAGGCTGCACTGTCCGTTGGTGTGCTTTAATTCACCTTTGACTAAAGGGGTATTTAGACGGCCAAACGGTTTGACAAACCCGGTTTGAAGTGATGTTTGACCGTGTGAATAGTATATTTAATTGTCAAACACGTTCGACAAACGTGTTTGACGACCAAATACCCCATTCACACGGTCAAACATCACTTCAAACACTTGTCTGACAAACCGGGTTTGTCAAACTGTTTGACCGTGTAAATGGCCCTTAAGAGCTCCTCATTTTTTTTTTCTTTTTTTAGACGAGAACTCATGAATTTTGTCATAAACTCATGAATTTTGTCATAATTGTGGCGGTAGATGACATAATATTTGTTTCCAATTCAAGTTATTTGTTATCTAGAGTGTTCCAAATACCCTCTTACCTTTTGAAGAACAACTATGATAACGTAATGATCCATAAAAATATTTTGTCTTACATGCTAAAGCAGATTTTTGTTTACTTAGGAACAGAAAAAGACATTTCTTCTGCTACCTGGACCCTAGACATTCTTGAGTAACATTGTATCAATCTCATTTGTTTTTCAGAGGGTAACAAGGCACATGGAATATCCTATAATTTACAATACTACACGAAGGAATTCCACCCAGAACTTCCATTGTTCATATACCTGTTGTCTGTTGATTCCATCATATTCTCTGTGCTTAATGTCACTGTACCCCAGACTAAAACACTAACGACATCTGTGTCGTTGTAGATGTGAGAAATCTGGTACGACAGTCGAGCAGCCTTGAGGTGCACGGGCTTAAAGTTAGCCTAAAAGACATAATTTGCTACCTATCGCTAATAGAAGGAGGACGGCCGGAAGATACGCTTGAATGTGAGTTTTCCTGTGTTTTTCTATATGTGAACGTAGCAATGTTGATCATCTATGATCTAATAAATAATCTATTCCATACTTTTATTATGGTTGGAATTCTGGACGAATGTTTGGTGACGCATGCAGTTTGTTACATTTTAAAAGAGTTTTGTCTTATTTTACAGTCATGTTTCGCCTATATGATACAGATGGCAACGGTGTGCTAGATACCAACGTAAGTACCGGTGCAGCGTCTACGGGTTGGTTCTAATACATGGCGTCTTTTTTCTGATAAGTACTTGTCATTACAACTAGGTCCTAATTGCATGTGGATTTGGGGGGGGTGTCCTTTATACAAATTACAACTGTCCTGTGCAAGCCCCATGTATTCTGTTTCTGTGTATCTAGCTAACAGTTAACCGACCAAATGACACAAATGTTCAGAATGTATTGGTCATCAAGAAAGGATCGTCTTTTATCAATATGATGCGTTGACTTCCAGCAACATCGTATTTCTTTTGAAGCAAAAATTATGGGTCTCATTCTACGTGGTGTTTTGGGTTTAATCTTGCTAAAAGTTGCGTTGTTTGGTAGCCATAAAAAAAAGGGGGCGAACGAAATTGTACGAATCAATTTAATGCATACAGCAAAGCAAATCTGGATTCCAAATTCATCACCTCCTTTGGTCACAGATGGCGTTGTCATCGTTCGACCGGAGTTGATAGAGATGGAGAGGTAGGAGCAAGGGTTGATCCATCCCTACCTCTTCATCCTCTTCCTTCTCCCTGCTTGTATTCACTGAAGTGACTGAATACATGTTTGTTAAAGGGTTAGTCTTATGTACTTGCACCTGGATTATATATTTTTCTACTTCCACTACATGTACCTTTCTTATAGATTTCTCTAAGTATGATTTATTTCTCACTTGCACTGTACGTGCAAAAAATTCGTACTTCGCGAACGTTAGTACTTCCTACCAGACACAGTGGTGAGGGATGTAGGAAAGAAGAGTGTTGTCTCCAATTTTTAAGTAATTTCCTAGAGGAAAACATATTTCTAAATGAAAGAAAAAATAAAAAGTGAAACTGATTATCGACCAAAATTGAACTGAGAATAATATATAATTTTTTTACGTAGAAGAAAATCAGTTGCGCTGTCATCTTTACGTTATCGACGATTTTTTGAAAACCATTCGCAGCATGTGATATGTGCACAAAGTAACCCAAGCAAATTAAGCGCGTGTTTGGGGAGAACGTATAGGTTACTAGCTTAAATGTCAACATTTAAAGCGGGACGTCGCGTCGTCTGCAATCACTCCCACAGCCAAGTTAGATTAATTTCTACTAAATTTGGTCAGGCAAGTCCCAGTATTTGGTCTTGGACCGGGAAATAAATCAAATTACATAAACTCATATGTTATTCCTTATGTTTGATGATTCATGGAGAGCCTGGAATACTAGTTTGCCCCCACCCCCTCCCCTATTTCTTCGTCCTGGACCGCATCGTGTTTCTTCCGCTCTTCACCAGATAGAACCGGTGGAAGGAGGGCGTTATTCCCCTCCTTTCTCTTGCATCCGGAAGCAAAATAGTGCTATTCCAAAATCATTAAAATGATAATAAATAAATAAATAACTTATAAGAAAGCCTATGGCATTTGTTGTGCAAAGTAAAAACCCTCCCAAATAATGTCTTAGGAAAAAACGCACCAGCTCATCCCGAGTAGTGACGTCACATGTAAGTCTTCAGTACCGTAATTGACAACGAACTAGTCGGGCAAAAGTGTTGCATTTACATTGAGCAGCGTAAGCCATTTCTGGATGCTGTATAAGCAAAACCAGACATTAAAAAGATGAGCTATCCTACTTATTATTTTGAAAAGAGTAACAACCCCAAATGAGCTTCTAAATATAAATCGCCCCAAGTGACAGTGGCGGCACCAGGGGGGGGGGGCTTGGGGGGGCTTTAGACCCCCAAAAAAGTGGCCAGCCCCCCCCAACTGAAATGAGCAAATTGAAAATTTAAAACACTCATTGAAATAATTTTATTAAGTGGAATTTTTAATTGCCAGGGCTAAAGATTTGTCAGCCATCAGTGCTAGCCCAACCATTAACCCCCTCCCCTTCTGAAATGAGGATGATATATGTGTATTATCATATTACTATTAGCCCCCCAAAAATTTGCTCAGCCCCCCTTAGCCTCCCCAACTAAAAATTCCTGGCGCCGCCGCTGCCAAGTGACGATTATTTGATTAAAGATAAATAAATAACAAGGTTAGATTATCCATACTCAGAATGAGGTTGTTAAGATCAACCATCCCAAATGTAAGTTTGTAGAGACAAATAATCCTCAGGTACCATGGGGTTGCTGATCATTACAACGTATCCATTTCTGATCGACGAGAACACACTCCTTGATGGCGTTTTCCGGGCTACGCAATATCGTCTGAAGCTTGCCAGAGGGAGATCGTTATACGAGTGACGAACGGATGAAACGAGTCTTATCCCTTTATCTGCTACACTTCTTGATCCAAATGTAGTTGTACGGCGCTCGTTTAAAGATTACAACTGTATCAAATGGGTGGAACAAATCTGATCTATCGTTTAGCGCTACGATGTCAACTTACGTTTTCTATATTCGGAGACAATGAGAGGAAACGAAACTATGAAGGGCCATCTTGGTAAAAAGGATTGTATTAATTGGTTTTATATGTGTAGGTCTTATTCGTCCTATTGCCATACTTATAAAACAAAAAAATATTCAAAATAATTATTATATATAATCACGTTCTGTTTTGTCTCTGGGCAGATAGAGAATATGAAAACTGACTTAGAGTAATGCAGAGATGATGGTTATACCTCGTGCACGAATCCCATATTTTAACAAGTCGGAAAAACGAGATAATCACAATATATATATTTTTTATTATTATATATGTTTTTTTAAGCAACGCCAAACTAAGCCGTCGTTCGTATAACTGTTGCAAAAGGTTGGTAGTCGACCTTCCGAGAACGCTGCATAATCGTGCAGCATGCGCGCGTACTTTATTTCAAATGCTCGTCTGACTTGTACACTTGTGCAGCCCAACCCTCGTGCTGAACATGTCCCAATTTGCCATGCTATGTGGCTTCAGCTTTATATAGTAGTACCTAGTCTTTCATCTACTTAATTCCGCATGCTATTTATACATGTACATACCTGGGAGCAGCCAAGTAATTTAAACTTATCAAAACTAAAAATTAGGTGTCCACGCCCAACCACCTGTGAAGCTTGAACTTCATCAGAGTTATAATTTCATTAAGCTGAATAAAGTTGTCTGGAGTACTTACATCGAACTCTGTTTCTGTGCAGTCGTTTTTTAAGTTCATGTCGAAATAATCTGACTCGCAGGCTGATTACACACACACACACACACACACACACACACACACACACAAACACGGTCATATATGAGTTATGGGCTCTCTTCCGGGAGGGTAGTAGCTGTCGATCACGAGTCCAACACATGATCCAAGACCATGGTGAAGTACATACATACATACACACACATACATATATATATATATATATATATATATATATATATATATATACACACACACACACACACATATATATATATACATACATACATATACCAAGGCTTTTTCCCCCTTCCAAGGGAGGTAGCCAAAAAGGGAAAGGCATAAAAACACTCCCACCCATTTCATCCCTAGATACACTCCACACCCCTCCCACCCTCCCTCTCATCTGAGCACCTCCTGGATGACGGGTCATCCCTGCACCCTGCCCACCGCCCTGGGTCAGAAGCAGTGTCGCAAGACACAGCACATCCACAGCAAGGCCGCTTCATTTAATCGGCGACCCCCCCTCTCCGTCCCCCCTTGCATATAAGGAGAGGACGGGGAGAAATCCCTTCGGGCTGCGTCAAAATTTATTCACACATACTACCCCACCCCCCACCCCCCCGCCCATTCCTCCTCATGCAATCACAACATCATCCATATACAACCATTCTCCACTCACCTCTGTCTTCCGTCCTCTCCCTTCCTTCCTCAACAGACATTCCCCTCTTCCCCAAAGCCCCCTTCACCCCATCCATCCACCTCATCCTAGGACGTCCCCTCATATTCACTCCCTCCACATCTGCCTTCCATACCTCTTTTACTAGTCTTTCTTCACTCATTCTTTCCATGTGTCCAAACCATCCTAATATTCTTTCATCAACCCTATCTCCCAAATCCTTTTTCACCCTGTTCTCCTCCTCACCTCCTCATTTCTCACTCTATCCAGCCTAGTAACCCCCACCATACTTCTCAGACACCTCATCTCAAACACATTCAATCTCCTTCTCTCTTCTTCTCTTATGTTCCACGTTTCTGCCCCATACAGTGCTGTTGGCACAATCACTCCTTCATACAGTCTCCTCTTCGCATCCATTCCCAAATGTCTATTCCTCATTACACTCTTTAATCCAACAAGGCATTTACTCGCTTCTCTCAATCTACATTCTACCTCCACCTTCACTCCACCTTTTCCTGCTACACTTGCACCCAAGTATCTAAAACTATCCACTTCCTCCAGTCGCTCTCCCTTAATGTTCACTTCCAGTCTACTGCCACTTTCACCCCTTGTACATCTCATCACCTTACTTTTACCCACATTTATCTTTAGCTTTCTTCTATCACATACTCTCCCAAACTCTGCCACCAGCTTCCTCAATCCCTCCTCTGACCCTGCCACAAGCGCAGTGTCGTCCGCAAACAACAGCTGGCTCACCTCCCACTTTTCTCAATTTTCTTTAACCATCTCCAATCCCTGACCCACTACCCTAGCATTCACCTCTCGCACCACCCCATCCATGTATAAGTTGAACAGCCAGGGCGACATAACGCATCCTTGACGAAGTCCCACCTTTACTTCAAACCACTCACTCTCTCCATTTCTAATCCTGACACAAGCTCTACTACTCTCATAAAAACTCTTGACAGCTCCCAAAAGCTTTCCTCCTATCCCATAAATCTGCATAACCTCCCACAGTGCCTTTCTGTCTACCCTATCATAAGCCTTTTCCAGATCCATAAAACCCCAAAAAACATCCTTCCCCTTTCCTATAGCTTTCTCACATATCTGTCTTACCACAAAGATCTGATCTACACAACCTCTACCCGTCCTAAAACCACACTGTTCCTCACCAATTACTCCTTCTGTTCCTCTCCTAATCCTCTCAATTAAGATCCTCCCATAAGCCTTCCCTACTACACTTAACAGGCTAATCCCTCTGAAACTACTACATTCACACTTGTCCCCTTTTCCCTTGTAAAGAGGAACTATACATATATATATATATATATATATATATATATATATATATATATATATATATATATATATA
>NC_134807.1:22571450-22656450 GCF_046742065.1 Oratosquilla oratoria
GTGGCCGGCCTAAGCGTTTATCCAAAATGTCCACTCCAAGTGTTGCTTCTATGCCGTGTTTCAGTGTCATCTGTCACTCTCAGACATTTCACTTCTTATATATGTGATCCTATTAAGGGTAATTCATTAAATGTTGATGAACGAGTTTAGTACCATGAAATATGCTCATTATACATCCCTGATCAGGGATTTGGATCATCAGAGAAATTATAGAAAATCATACTAAATTATACTAAATCATACTTAATCATACTAAATCAGGTTAGATCATAATATATTATGCTAATTCATTTTAAATCAAACTAGTTTCTATTGGAATAAGCCTTGACTCCATACATAAATTTTATGACGACGTTATCTTAAGGACTTTAGTCGCACCCCTACGGATCCGAATAACACAGCATTATTTCATGATTGATAACATAAAGAAAATGTAGTCCCTGCTCTTCAAGACGATGTTGTACCCAAGGAAAGAAGCGCTGGTAATGCCGACCAAACACTGGAATAAGGCGCCTCAATCCACCCAACTTCTTTTTATGACATTACTGGAACTATATCATCCCAGATTGTGCAGACGAAGTGTCCTTTCGAAGTTTCTCCAGTGTCCTATCTAGGTTGTCGTCAGACATCCATATTCGTGTCGATTGTGAACGTCACCTGCATGTGCCTGTTCTTTGTCTCTCAATTGCTCTGTCATGTCAGCTTCAGTGTATGACTCACTCACTAAACGTCATGCATACATGTGTCCACTTCATGAAAAACTCTTGGTCAGTGCCCCCCACCCCAGTCATGCACATGTTCCCCATCCACACACACACACACACACACACACACACACACACACACACACACACACACACACACACACACACACACACACACACACACACACACACACACACACACACACACAACAGTGGTAGAGTTCCCGGCTACCACTACGGTGGTCCAGGTTCGAATCCCGCCCAGAGCTGAAATAATTTCAATATCGCGACGCTGCGCGTCGTTACTCCAACTCTTGTGGGCGGGGAGTTGGGAGTGTGTGTGCGTGTAAGGTCACAACATTACCCATAGATCGGTCATATATGAACTCTGAGCTCTCTTCCGGGTGATTAACGGCTGTCGATCACGAATTCAACAAGTGATCCAAGTCCATGGTGAATCACACACACACATACACACACACAACAGTGGTAGAGTTCCCGGCTACGACTACGGTGGTCCGGGTTCGAATCCCGCCCAGGCTGAAATAATTTCAATATCGCGACGCTGCGCGTCGTTACTCCAACTCTTGTGGGCGGGGAGTTGGGAGTGTGTGTGCGTGTAAGGTCACAACATTACCCATAGATCGATCATATTATGAGCTCTGAGCCCTCTTACGGGAGGGAGATAGCTGTCGATCACGAGCCCAACACGTGATCCAAGACCACGGTGAATCACACGCCTCGACGGCGTACTGGTAGCGTTCATAACTGCTAACCCAGCGGTCCGAGTTCGAATCCCGCCCAGGGCTGAAATAATTTCAGTATCACTGCACTGCGAGGCGTTACTCCAACTCTCGTGGGTGGGGAATTGTGTGTGTGTGTGTGTGTGTGTGTGTGTGTGTGTGTGTGTGTGTGTGTGTGTGTGTGTGTGTGTGTGTGTGTGTGTGTGTGTGTGTCAGGCCACATCATTACTCATAAATCGGTCATACATGAGCTATGAGCTCTCATTCTGGAGGGTAGTAGCTGTCAATCACGAGTCCAAAACGTGATCCAAAACTATGGTGAACCACACGGCTCAACGGTGCAGTGGTAGCGTTCGTAACTGCTAGCCCAGCGGTCTGAGTTCGAGTCCCGCCCAGGGCTGAAATAATTTCAGTATCGCTGCACTGTGAGCCGTTACTCCAACTCTCGTGGATGGGGAGTTGTGTGTCTGTGTGTGTGTGAGAGAGAGAGAGAGAGAGAGGTCACATCATTACCTATAGATCGGTCATATATGAGCTCCGAGCTCTCATCCTGGAAGGTATTAGCTGTCGATCACGAGTCCAACACGTGATCCAAGACTATTGTGAATTACACTCACACCCACCAACACCCACCCACCGACACACACACACATACACACACACACACACAAACATATATATATGTGTGTATATATATATATATATATATATACACACATAGACTGATAGGTAGTTGGTCTGATTCGGATATCGGCAGTAATACTTTACAACAAAATACCTGTGCCCTGTGTACTCTGTAAACATTACAAGTTACCTTGTTACTTCCGTTACTGCAGTGTAGCCTCTCCGATGCCAGATGCGCATTATTATGCTGGTTGCCGACTACCTAGTAACGAGATTATCCTACGCCTAATTTCCGAGTGGAACAGAAATGATGAAAACGCGGACAATTTCTTCCTCATCGAATTTTGGTTTACATTTCGTGATTCGTTGTGGAGGAGTCATAGCCAACTCCACGATAGTTGGTAACGTACTTTGACTAGTAAATATACACATACACTAGTGCACAACCATTGGCATGCGCGCAATCATCAACGACAATGCATGATTGCAAGACCTACATAAACGTGATTGCCCGAGTGCATAATGCATTGTGGTGGTCAAGCATTTGCGTGACTCACAGCCATTTCGGTGGACAGATTGTGAATTGTACCTAACCCAAGGCGAGCGCGCGCGCACACACACACGCACACACACATGCACATACACACACACACACACACACACTCGTGGCGCAGTTGGTAGAGTTCCCGGCTGCCACTACGGTGGTCCGATTTAGAATCCCGCCTAGGGCTGAAATAATTTCAGTATCGCTGCACTGCAAGTAGTTACTCCAACTCCAGTGGGCGGGGAGTTGGGGGGAGTGTGTGCGTGTAAGGTTACAGCACTACTCATAGATCGGTCATACATGAGCTCTGAGCTCTCTTCTGGGAGGGAAATAGCTGTCGATCACGAGTCCAACACGTGATCCAAGACCACGGTGAATCCCACACACACGCACACTTACGCAAACAATATCAGTATATAATTGGAGAATATTTGAAAAACGCCCACTGCCTCTTTTCTTCTTCTTCTTCTTTGCTGGTAATAACGACTACCTGCAATGCCCTGCCATCCTGCAGCAAACGTGTGACAAACTTGGCATTGTATTCCAACAGCGACTGGACCAGAAAATGATGAAAGCAAACAATCAAACCAATACCATGGTGATGCCTCCACATTCCAATTGTCTCTTTCTTTTTCCACCCTGTTGTCACTGCTAACAATTCCTGACGTCACCCAAATGTAGAAGATATTCCCTAGAGCCTTAGACTACAGGTCCTATATGTTTCGTCTTCTTGAGAACATTACTTAGAATTTTACATTGTAGAGTGTATAAGCTTCAGAAATTCATAGATAATATGAAATGTGTCATTGGATGCCAGAAGGCGGGAATCTTAGTTATGGAATTAAGAGTCTGTGTAATAAGAATTCTCGTCGATTGATGGATGGATGGATGGATTGATGGATTTGTTTCTTCTTTGCAGGAAATGGATCTCATCGTGACGCAGATGATCCAGGTGGCTGACTACCTCGGATGGGATGTCACCGAACTCCGTCCTGTAAGTCTCTCTCTCTCTCTCTCTCTCTCTCTCTCCTCTCTCTCTCTCTCTCTCTCTCTCTCTCTCTCTCTCTCTCTCTCTCTCTCTTCTCTCTCTCTTATTATTGCCGTACAGCTTCACTGTACGCAGCAACGTGACCTGCGTATAACGCACACTATGTATTCGTATAAATAGAAATTGCCTACTGTACTAGGTTTCTCGCTCCATGAGCGTAAAAAGATTATACAAAAAAAAACTCTCGCTCTTCTCTCTATCTCTCTCTTCTTTCTCTCTGTCCCTCTCTCTCTCTCTCTCTCTCTCTCTCTCTCTCTCTCTCTCTCTCTCTCTCTCTCTCTCTCTCTCTCTCTCTCTCTCTCTCTCTCTCTCTCTCTCTCTCTCTCTCTCTCTCTCTCTCTCATGCATTGTGGTACAGCTATCTACCCTTATCGCATTGCATATCACCTCTAAAAAGAAAGAATATATATATATATATATATATATATATATATATATATATATATATATATATATATATATATATATATATTCCGACAAGTGTTTGTGTCATTTGACATGGTTGGTAAGGTCTTTGTCTTATAAGACGCAAGCCGCTAGGCAAGGGTTCGAATCCCAGCAGATGAGTTTATTTCCATATATATATATAAACTCAACCCATTCTCCACTGTTTTTTCACTACTAGTCCATCTTCAAAGTCCACCAACATCCTTACTTCCGTTTAAAAACGCATCCTTGGGGGGCTGTCACTCGGTCTCCGGACTGAGCCCAAGATTTCTTTTATCCTTACTAACCCCCCTTCATTTTCACTGACAACCGGCGACTGCTCCCCCGAACTCATGCACCATAGAAGACAGTCAAAGGTTTCTTCGCAGAGAGGGAGATGGGAGAACCTGAGGAATGTTTTGCCAGACGCTTTGGGTCTGTGGGTTTTCCGCTCAGAGGAACCTGAAGCATCTGTCATGAGGAACATTCCCATAAGCACAAGAACTGGTGTGCCAAAGTCACTGGTGCGTAATGATCGATTCGATTTAACGTTGCCAAACTCCTCCGATCAGGACCGTCCCCCTTACAGAGGGCTTTGCAGCGTGGAATTTAATGTACCATGCCCTTGGTCCAACTCGCTAGCGGCAGAATTCCAACTGCCATCACCTCGACCCACGCCGCAAGTGGCGACGCTCTAACCCACAAGGCCATCGAGCATAATAACTAATGGAGGTTAACACCTGTACGCCTTAGGGACGAACACAGGTGGCTGCGTTCCTTGCTGTCGTTTATCCAAAGTGAAGGGTGAGTGGGGGTGGTGTTATTACTTTATCATTTGCTGTCCACGTAATTCATACTAAAACATTCATTAACCACGCCACCCAATATCACTTCTGAAGTCATCCGGTTCTTTAATCATCAAGCAATCTGGCGATCTACTGGTTCGGGTTTTCATCACTTCCAATCCCATTTCCGTTTCTGGGTCACAGTGACCCCTGTAACAGTTCATTGTAACCCCAAGTTACGACCAACCAAGGGTCCTAATTTATATGGAACATACCAATCTACTACACAAATTACTACATACGTCCCCTTTCGAACAACTCCATTTTGAAAACGGTGCAGTCCAAGTCAGTGCGCTTTGTAGCCAACTGAACACCGATTCGGATTCTGGTTGGACTGTATTGTTACCTTACCATAAGAAATCAACTGACTGATGAAGAAGAAGGAGGAAAGGGACAGGGAAGGTGTTCGATTGGTTCCAATGTGTAGTGACTCAGTCTACAACACTGTTTTCAAGATAAGATTTTGGTACAGAATAAAATGGGTTTGGTTTTTGCTGTGGGATGTATCCCTAAAGTTTATCGTTGAAGTACGTATATATATATATATATATATATATATATATATATATATATATATATATATATATATATATATATATATGTATACAATTAAAGGATGCTCACTGACTAAGCGGGTTAGAACGTCGCTACTTTTGGCGGAGGACGAAGTGACGCCAGTTTTACTCTTGCCGCCAGCGAGTTGGACCAAGGACACGCTGCAAAATCCTTTGTAAGGGGGACCGTCCTGGTCTCCTGACAGGGGAAGTCCGCGACGTTAAACCGAATCATATTTGTGTGTGTGAGTATATATATATATATATATACATACATATATGTGTAGCACCAGTAAAAACCCGCCCTTACCCATACACACACTATTCCCACCTTACGGAAAGGTGCTGATCTTCAAGGGTGACATCTCGTTTCCTTCTCTGTTGCTCTCGCAGATCCTAACGGACATGCTGGCCGAGATCGACTACGACCAGGACGGCACCGTCTCCCTCGAGGAGTGGAAGCGTGGCGGCCTGACCACCATTCCGCTCCTTGTGCTCCTTGGCCTCGATGCGGTAAGTCCTCCTTTCCATATACACTGTTTATCTTGTATTCATTTAACGCCATATATCATGTATATATATATCTATATATATATATATATATATATATATATATATATATATATATATATATATATACACACACACATATATATATATATATACATACATATATATATATACATATATATATATATATATATATATGTGTGTGTGTGTGTGTGTGTGTGTGTGTGTGTGTGTGTGTGTGTGTGTGTGTGTGTGTGTGTGTGTGTGTGTGTTTGTTTCCCACACTTAGTTCATCCTCCCATGATTGAAGTCTCCCACCAGGACCACATTATCACAATTTTCTAGAAAGTTGTCGTGTGTAACAAAATTTCTTGGTATCCGACCTCATATCATGATCTTGTTTTGAGATGTGGGCATGCTCCATCGCAATATATTTGACTAAATCCCCTTATTTATTTTGATATTCAATATTTCAATCTTACCTTCTCCTATTTCCACATTATCTATGCTTCTTTTTTCATTGTTATCATTAAACCTCTCGTTTTATCTCTTCTATCTTTTCTTTACAAACTGTATTTTCCGTCCCCTATATTTTTTGTAATTGCCCCCAACTCCATCTTATCACTACCGTTTTTTTTCCTCATTTTTTCTGGATTTATTAAGTAATTTTTTAGTGATAACGATAATGAATTTTTGATTATCTTAATAAAATTTTCTTAAGTTTATTTAACTTTTTAAACTCCATGAGTTCTAATAACCTCAATGTTTCTATTTACTTCAACTCGATCAATTTGTTCACTCATGGTGTATCCGCTCTTCTCGCTGTCGTTCGTCATTGTTTACATTCCCAACCTCTCGCAAGTGTCTTCGTACTTTTAGTTTTGTTATGAATTCTCCTGTTATCGATTCTTTTGTGTCATATTTTTCCCTCTGCACGTTTCTGGCCCCATCCAAACTTTCCCCTGTTATTACATTAGGTTAGTTATTGAATTACCCTCGTTCGTGTTTTCTTTTAACTTTGAGTTTCCTCCGAGAGATCCTGTGTGCGCGTGCGCGTGTATGTGCACGCATTTGATAAAGCAATCCATAAAGCATACCTGATTTTTTCATGACTAATTTCAATAAAGCAAATTATACATTCTATAGAACCAGTGTTGTTCATGTTTCAGATAAAGGTAACAATACCATTCACCACACACCTGGGGTTATTACCAGCACAATAAACCACACCTGCTTGAGACACATCTGCTAAAGGTTCCCTGCTCTACCAAAGACGGACCCAGGGGTGCTGGGCTGAGGAGACTGAACCCAATAAAAAAAAAAAATAGATAAATAAATAAATAAAATAAAATAAAATCTTTCGTTATCTCATAACAAGTCAAGAACCCTGCCTCGTGTAAACGTATGTTGCAAAAAGCAGTAATACAGTGGCAGAATTTTTTCCAGTATTTAATAAAACACTTCAGTGAAAATAAGTGAAAGGATATTCAACACATTATATAGGGCAAATCTTTAAAAATGTAAGATTAAGTATTACTTTTGCCCAATATTTTAAAAGAAACTAAATCAAATGAGAACATATACTTCATTTTATATTCAAAATCATCGTATTCATGCAACAAAGTACATCTGTTTAAAAGCGCCATCTATATTTACAAAATTCAGGTTAGCCCCCCAAAGTATCATCTATATTTACAAAATTCTGGTTAATCCCCCAAGCGTCATCTATATTTACAAAATTTAAGTTGGCCCCCCGCCCGAAAGCATCATCAATATTCACAAAATTCAGGTTACCTCCCAAAGCGTCATCTATACTGACAAAATTCAGATTACTTCCCAAACCGTCATCCACACTCACAGAATTCAAGTTAACCCCCAAAGCGTCATCTATACTCACAAAAATCAGGTTAACCCCCCAAAGCGCCATCTATACTCACAAAATTCAGGGTAGCCCCCCCAAACCGTCATCTATATTCACAAAATTCAGGTTACCTCCCCAAGTGTCATCTATATTCACAAAACTTGTTAGCCCCACCCCCCACAATTCTTTTATCCTAAATCCGTCACTGTGTACCACTGATTCTGTTACAGAATGTGAAAGATGACGGTCAGCACGTCTGGAGACTGAAGCACTTCAGCAAACCTGCTTACTGTAATCTCTGCCTCAACATGCTCGTAGGCCTCGGCAAGAAGGGACTGTCGTGTGTGTGTAAGTAGTAAGACCTTGTTTCTAGGGTGTGTTTGGGGATTATACAAGGTTGAGTACATCACTGATCGAGGATAACATTGTGGAATGCACACTGTTCTCAGCCAATCGTGTGATCGCAATATATATATATATATATATATATATATATATATATATATATATATATATATATATATATATATATATATATATCTCACTGGTGAGGAATGTAGTAACACATTTGTAAATCACAACTAACTGAAGAGGATTGCAGTTAGCGATCGAAATATATAGTTTCACTTCCTCAACTCTTTCCGTCGTCCGACTGTGGTGTTAGTTGTGATATATATATATATATATATATATATATATATATATATATATTTATATATATATATATATATCACTAGTGAGAAATGTAGTAACATATTTGTAAATCACAGCTAACTGAAAAGGATTGCAGTTAGCAATCGAAATATATAGTTTCACTTACTCAACTTTCTTTCGTCCGACTGTGCTGTTAGTTGTGATATATATATATATATATATATATATATATATATATATATATGTATGTATATATATATACATATTTATATATATATTTATATATACACACACACCCACATATATATAATACATTCTATATATATATATATATATGTATATATATGTATACATATATATGTATATATATACATATATATATATATATATATACATATATATATATATATATATATATTCAACCACATTAACTTTTCACTTTAATTCCATGTCATCACGATTAAGACTGACAATGCGCTTGACGGAGACATATGCGGAAACTGAAATGTCTCCGTCGAGCACATTGTCAGTCTCGATCGTGATGACATGGAATTAAAGTGAAAAGTTAATGTGGTTGAAAAAAAAATTAATATCTGCACTGGGCACCATTCAGTGTTTGTGTGGTTATATATACATACATACATACATATATATATATATATATATATATATATATATGTATATATATACATATATATATCTATATATATATATATATATATATATATATATATATATATATATATATATATATATATATATATATATATTTATATATATATTATATATATATACATCCATAGTGTTTCAGCTGTGGTGGACGTTCATTTCGGAATGCACAAATTTGTTTCAAACATTTTCTTATTTACATAGAGTGAAAGAAAAAAATATCTGATCCGACAACATCCCTTCGAGGGGAATTGAGCCCTTTTTGTGATAAGCTTCGTTGACACGGGGCTGGTTTAGTAACTGCTAGTGTTAGCGACTCGTAAACTACCCCTCTGCTTGCTCCAATGTCAACGGAAAGTAGTAAACTAAACTTACCTCCAAACTATCCTAGTGTCAACACTTACTTGCCGGGGTAAGTTAACTTGCAATTAGCACTAGCGGCTACTAAACTAGCCCCTTGTCAACGAGGCTATAGCTATTTATATATTCTTTCGTTCCACCATTCTTCCTGCGTTGACAGATTTTGGTCTGTGCTTTATGTTCGCAGTCTGCAAGTACACAGTGCATGAACGGTGTGTCCAGAGGGCGCCTGCATCGTGCATCGCTACCTACGTCAAGAGCAAAAGGTCCTCGCCCACCATGCAGCACCACTGGGTTGAGGGGAATTGCGCTGGCAAGTGCAGCAGGTGTCGGAAAAAGATCAAGAGCTACAACGGCATAACGGGTCTTCACTGTCGATGGTGTCGTCTCAGAGTGAGTACCGCCTTCCGAGGAGGTGGTGGTAGGGTGGGTGCGTGGGTCGGGGTGTGACGTCTTGCTTTCCTCTCCGCAACGGCCCTCAGCGAATATTTTGTTCATTAATATTTCGTTTATGTATTTATCAAATATTTTGTTTATCTATTAATATATCAACTTATATACTTATGCATTTCTTTATATAATGATTAATTCACTTGTTTTATTATTTTCTCATTTATTTACCCATTTATAAATCCATTTGCTTATTAGCCGTTCTTTGAAATATAAAGACAAATAGGTTATTCTGTTTCAAGTCCAGTGATGAGGCTGTGACCAGAAATTGGGCTAAGAAATCACATCTCCATTAATACAAATAATACACATACATACATACATACATATACCAGCGGCTTTTTTTGTCCCTTACAAAGGAGGCAGCCTAAGTCAAAGGCATAAATCCACTCCCACCCATTGCATCCCCACATACTCCATTCCCATTCACCACCCCTCACTCCAAATAGTAAACATAAAAATATATGAAATTGAGAATCTGATGTACTCCCCTCCCACCCCAAAAAAAGCCCAACACTGATTGTGATTATCATCATTATTATTATTGTTATTACTATTATTACTATTATTATTATTATTATCATTATTATTGTTGTTGTTATTACTATTACTATTATCAATATTATCATTATTATTGTGAAATGGGTTGGAATAGGTACGTGCCTCTGACTTAGCTACCTCCCTTATGAGGGAGAAAAAGCTCTCAGTATATATAGAGTATTATTATAATTATTATTATCATTGTTATTACTATCATTATTATTATTATTACTATTATTATCATCATTATTATAATTATCATTGACATTATCAATGTTATGATTATCATTATTATAATTTTCATTATTGTTACTGTTATTATTATTATTACTATTATCATTGTCTTTGTTATTACTATTATTATTATTATTGTCATTATTATTATTATTATTATTATCATCATCATTATTAATTACCTATTTGTCTTTTATATTTCTTTTCCTCCTTACACGCAGCTGCACAACCGCTGCGCGCCGCACGTCAAACCGGACTGCAACCTCGGAGACCATCGTCTGCACATCCTCCCGCCAACGTCCATCTGCCCGATCGTGCTCGACCGGCAGCGCTCCATCAGCAAGGAGAAGAAGGGTGGCCTCGACCGCTCCGAGTCCACGCCCGGCCTCGATCACAGCCTCGGCCCAACGGACAAAGTAAGCAAAGAACCTGAGTAGTGTCGTTTTCTCTCTCTCTCTCTCTCTCTCTCTCTCTCTCTCTCTCTCTCTCTCTCTCTCTCTCTCTCTCTCTCTCTCTCTCTCTCTCTCTAATATTGTTCACAAATAATCCCGTTAGATTTTCTCTAATTGTTTAATCTTATTCTATCTTAGTGATCATTTATTCTTCGACCATCTGTCAAATTATTAGCTCATCTAGAATATATCGTATATAGATGAATAAATGAATAGATAAATAAATAGATAATAATGTAAAATAAAGAAACAAATAAAAGTATGAAAAATTGTGAACGGAAATCAATGTCACCTTTGTAAAGTATACAACCATTGTTTGTTAAATGGAAGGGCCTGACGCGCGCGCACACACACACACACACACACACACACACACACACACACACACACACACACACATTGGATGTGTGTGCATGTAAGGCCAGAATTACCTGTAGATCGGGTCATATAGTTCTTATGAGCTTAAGCTTTTATCCGGAAAGGTAATATTTGTCGATTACGAGTCCAACATTTGATCCAAGACCGTTGTGAATCACATGAAAGTCTTGGATCTTAGATTTCCTTAAACTGAATAGAATTGTTTTGTTCAGGTCAGACCACGCACCCAACACGACTCCATGGGATGAAAATGATGGCTTGCGAAAACTGGCAGAATACAGTTAACCTCTTTTGAAACAGATTTCATATATCGAATAAAATGTTATCGTATTATGGGCCATTTACACGGTCAAACGGTCTAACAAACCCGGTTTGTCAAACCGATTTGTCAAGAGGTGTCAGACGGTCAAACTAAACGATCCAACATGTGTGTGACTTGTGCAGCTGTTAAGCAAAGATGCCTCTTGACCAAGACTTATGAATTGCTACTGGTTTAGTGGTGACATTAAGGAAAAAGAAAAGAAGATCGAAGTGGACAAGGGATTGGTGAAAAGAGACCAAAATTCACATACTAACTTACTCGATTTAAGATTAGAGCCGGATAACCCCTTATATCTAGCTATTTTATTAGCATATTCTATTTATTTCACCTTTCATAAAGCTAGATGTTCTCTATATTCTTCCATGCCCATGCTTTCGACAGAGTTTGTAATTATTGTTTTCACTTCAAGGCGTGAATAGCTACTAAGGTTTGATTTTTGACCGTCGTTCTCACGATCAAACTGTTTGCTGATGTCATGTCGCTTGCGGCCGCCCTCTAAGTCAGGCTCAGCCAGACTTGCTTCCAACCGTTTGACAAACGTGTTTGACAACTAAATACACTATTCACATGGTCAAACATCACTTGAAACACGTGTTTGACAAACCGTTTGGCTGTGTAAATAGCCCTTTGGCTAAAGAAGGCGTTAAATGTCACCGGCAGTAAAAAGACCTTCTCCGATCAACCACTAAACCAGTTTCAACCGCCCGAGATACTTGGCGCGAAATTAAGACGCACGTTTATGCGCACTCGGCAGGTGGTCGCAAGGTCACTAATAATATTTATAATACATATCAATCATTCCTCTATTTTTTAATTTCACATCGTCTCACTTATCCTTGCTATTCTACATAGATTACTTCTTTTAAATTAATTTACAGCATAATGTATACAGATGCAATTTGGCTCCCTCCAATATTTATTTATTCGCACTAAACGTAATTTGAATTGTGTTTTGTACAATAGCTTCATTAATTGATGTAGTATATTGGTGTATTGAAAGAATGAGGTTAATACAAAAGGCCATAATTTGACAAACTTTTACCATCCCTGGCGAATGTTCGCCATCAGAAAATAGAAGTCTGGCTGTATTTAAGAAAATTGTCTGTGAATTAGATAAGCACATAAACCAGACTGATGTTAGTAAAGAAAAAAAGTAAAATCCAGTTTTCTAAAGGTAAAAAGTGTTTGCCAATGCTGACGAAAGGCAACCGTAGAATGTGCCAAGGCTGATTCCACCAATGGTGACACTCCTTCATCATGACGTCATGTCGCGCGACGGCTGAGATGTCGTGTCGTTGTCACTGCTGGTGGGAAGGACTCCTCTGCGCCCGGCAATCAGCTGTCTTGATATAAAGATACTTTAGGTGTCACTTTACAAGGTCTAAATTAACATAGCATAACAAAGAAACCCGAACCTTGACTCCTTGTTCCCAGACGAAGACATCTTCACACGCGAATCTTCTTGCAGTGAGCCACCGAACATTGTTCAACCCTGTCACTGCCGTTGACGTTCCTTGGAGACAGAATCTAATCGACGCTTTGCTAACATAATGATTGATATGGAAATTATTTTAGCATTCGTATAACCAAAGAGTAAATCCACCATTCGTAGTTTTTGTAAGAGGAATAGAAAAAAGAGACTCCGTTGGTTTAGGGTAACGATTTGTAATATTCTCTCGGAGACCAAGACTGTACTCGTACACAAAAAGTATCGAGGGACATGTTTCTCGACACTGCTTACATGGGGTACCTGTGTGTGATTCACTATCGTCTTGGATCACTTGTTGGACTCGTGATCGACAGATATTTCCCTCCCAGAAGAGAGCTCAGAGCTCATATATGACCGAGCTATAGGTAATGCTGTGACCTTGCACGCACACACACACACCCAACTCCTCGCCCACGAGAGTTGGAGTAATGACTCGCAGCGCAGCGATACTGAAATTATTTCAGCCTTCTGTGTGTGTTTTAGTGTGTGTTTGCCAAGTCATAGGTGATTGAAAAAGCACAAACAAACAAGTCTTGGTTTTTACAAATTAAAAGAAAATTATTTTCTTTCAAGCATGGCAGAGGTCTCTTACTTGCCAAATACCACAACCTCAACACAGATAGTGACAAAGAACTTGTTTCCTGGGTGCAACTGCTCTACTTCTGTCCATTTTAGTAATGTGCAGGGCTTGTTTTAAAGCCCACTTGACAGATTTGATCAAATTGGGCCCCGCGCCTGAATGGGTTCCAGCGGGGATTTTTTTTTTTTTTTTTTTTTTTTTTTTTTTTTTTTTTTTTTTTTTTTTTTTTTTTTTTGCCTAAGACTGGCAGACTACACGAAAATAAAACACAAATTTCGAACTTTAGTAGAGAAAAGGCCCCGCTATTCGTTTTGTAATTGTTAGACATACTCCGCGTTGGAAGATGTCGACAACTAAAGAGATTTCCCGCGCTTTTTTCAGGTGGCGCAGCCAATGTCGTTCCAGATCACAATAACATCCGAAGGTCAGCCACTACTCGTCTTTGTCAATCCAAAGAGTGGAGGACGCCAAGGAGAGAGGATCCTACGCAAGCTACAAGTAAATTCCCGAAATATCTCTAACCCTTTCCTTATTTCACGTGTCCGTCTCTTCCTCTGGTGTTCCGATTTGGCTACAGAGTACACGACGGTGATAATAGCCAGTCATAACTATTCTGAGAGTAGTCATAGTGTAGTCTTGGTGGCGTTCGTGGTGATAATGTTGACAACAGTCATGTTACTTCTGATGGTGGTGGTAATGTTGACAATAACACACACACACACACACACACACACACACACACACACACACACACGTCATTGAATTCCACAACGCAGAAGTGGAACCAATCGACATTTACCGGCGCTTGATGAACGCTTGCGGAGCCGAGGCAGTTGGTGTCAGCACGGTTAGGAGATGGTTTTGTCGATTCCGGAGTGGCGACAGAGATGTGACATATCGCTCTCCGGACAGTCATACACAGGCCCTTGCTCATCGCTGGCGAAAGTGCATTGAAAAAGGGGGTGATTACGTGAAGAAGTTAATTCAGGGGCAAAAGCGTCCGCTTGTTTTAAGGATGCCACTCCCGTCCTTGTAGCTCTTAAATTTTTTGAGTTACTAGTAAAAAGAAATTGACATTACTTTCGGAATTTCCTCGTATATGCGTATATATATATATATATATATATATATATATATATATATATATATAAATGTGTGTGTGTATGTATATATATATGTATATATATATATATATATATATATATATATATATGTATATATATACATATATATTAGAAAGAGAAAAGAAAGATGAAGATATATAGATACAAATGTATGCAGATAAAAATACCGGACCATACTTTTATATCCAGCATGTACATGACATATCCCCTTTACATATGCAGATGCTCGTCGTTCATGTCCTACTTAACACAACATATCTGTAATTAGATCTGGCATGACGGTAGTCCCATGTGCATTGGCCCATTTTTTTTATCATGGCAATATATATATATATATATATATATATATATATATATATATATATATATATATATATATATATATATATATATATATATATATATATATATATATATATATATATATATTGACTACAGCTCAGATCTCCTAGGCCCCTCCCTCTTCTTGTCATGTGGAGGGTGGGTTGGGGTGGTGGTGGTGGTGGTGGTGGTGGGGAGTTCGATGACGCATCTTATGCACATCTGTGGGGTAGTTGCCACTACCACCACCTCCACCTCCACCTCTTGATGTAGAAAGCTCCATTTATTACCAATTCATATAATTTAGCAGATTTTATCTATATATATATCGAGAGCTTTTCCCCCCATTATAAACAAGGTAGCCAAGGGAAAGTCACGTGACTATCGCCACCCGTTCTTCCATCCTCCATCCCCGCAACCTCTCCCATCTCAGCTCCTTATGTTAACTGTTAACATATGAATGTTGTTTTGTGGTGTTGCTCTGACGTGTTTGCCTGTGTGCGTGATTTTGAAATGACTTGACTGTCTTGGGTTTAGTGTACACTGTGAGGCGGTGTGTTGTACTTTGTCCGTCGGAAGTTTTTTATTTTCTTCGTCTTCTTCTTCTTCTTCATCCTCTTCTTCTTCCTTCTTCTTTATTCTTTTTTCTTTTCTATTCCATTTTTTTTCCTTTTTTCTTCTTCCTTTTCGCTTTTTCCTTCTTTTTCTTCTCCTCCTTCTTCATCTTCTTTTCCTTCTTTTCCATCCCCATCTTCGTCTCCTGCTCCTCCTCCTCTTCCTCCAACTTCTTTTTCTTTTTCTCCTTCTTCTTCTCCTTCTTCTTTTTTCTACTTCTTCTTCTCCATTTCTTCTCCTACTCCCTCTCCTTTTTGTCTTTTTTTCTCCTTCTCCATTTTCACTTTGTTCTCCTCCTTCTCCTTCTTCTTTTTCTTCTTCTCTTTGTTCTCCTTCTTCTTCCTCTCCTTCTCCATCTTCTCCTTCTTTTCCTTTTGTGTCCTTCTTGTCCCTCTTCTCCTTCTCATCCTTCTTCTGCTTCTCCTTCTTTTCCTTCTCCTTCTTCTCCTTCTCCTTCTTCTTCTTCTTCTTTTCCTTTTTGTCCCTCTTCTCCTTCTCATCCTTCTTCTTCTTCTCCATCTTCTTCTTGTACGCTTCAGAAGAACGCACACGAAGAAAATTTCATACGAGTGGGTTGTCATTTAATGCATCCGAGAAAGAATCAGGGATCATACATAAATGAACAACAAATGGGTGTAAATTTCACATTCTTAAAAGCACTTGGGGCTCAAAAATTAGTTCCTCGTAATAGAAAAGTGTATCTATTTGAATTTCAAGAATCGTACATCTGAGGGTAATTACTGCAGTATTGTTCACACGTCATTATTTTGTGATAGTTTCTTGTTTTGTATACCACAAGCAGGCAATGGTTGTAAAAATAATCACCTTGTTTGTTTTTGTTTTGACGTCAGGGGTTAATACTATTTTACACAATAATATCTTGGTTAATCTCACCCCCTCAAAATAGGTAGATAGGTAGATGAATAGATAAATAGATAAACCGATAGATAAATGAAGAAATAGATAAAGAGATAAATAGATAATTAGATATTAGATAAATAGATTAATAGATAAATAGATAATTAGATATTAGATAAATAGATTAATAGATAAATAGAAAAATAGATAAATAAACAGATAAGTAGATTAATAGATAAATCTATAAATAGATAAGTAGATAGATAAATAGATATATAGATGAATAGAAAGGTGATAGATAGATAAACAGATAAATAGGTAAACAGATCAAATATCCTGCAAAAAAACTAAGAATGGGAACAGCAGAAAAGTAGATTATAATCCCAAAGAAGCAGTGAAGTGAACCGCAGACTGATCCCAGACATCTCCCTCCCCCTCTCTCTCCTCCACTCGGCAGTTCCTCCTGAACCCTCGCCAGGTCTTTAACCTGGCAAAGGACATTCCTCAAACGGGGCTCCAGCTCTTCCGCGACGTTCCGAACCTGCGCGTCTTCGTATGCGGAGGCGATGGCACCGTAGGCTGGGTCCTCGAGCAGATGGGTGAGTAGTGAGTGTCCTATGGCTCGTTTTCACACGCATCGACTTTTCGCCGTGCGCCGTCCACGACACGACGTCGTGCTCTCCAGAAAAAATATGGGTGTCTATGGACGCTTTCACACGTCACGACCTCGACTAGTTGAGAGCACGACGCCATATCATGCACGGCGCACGGCGAAAAGTCGATACGTGTGAAATGAGCCTATGCTGTGATGTGCTGCAGCTTGTATATTACTTTCGTGTACGATGAGTTATTAGGTTAATTTAGTTCTAAATTTATGCATAAGATAAATTGCATCAATTTTTATATATGCCATTTATAAAATATCAAAAACCAGTCTGTACCGTATGATGATGATATATATATATATATATATATATATATATATATATATATATATATATATATATATATATATATATATAAAATTCATGCCTGAGTAATAGGTTCACCATTATAGCACGTCCAATGACAGTAATATCAGTGTAAATCCTGATCTTCACCTGAACTTCACATTGTTGTAGATTCTGGAACGCATAGATCGACCGTTTCTGATTTTGTGAAGAGGCTAATGATGTCTTTACCAACAAACTTATATATAAATCATATATAATTCATATATTTTCACCGGAAGTTAACATTGTTAAGGACTCCGGAACACAGTATATCGATAATGTCCACAATATCTAAAAGTCTTATACTCCTATGCCGTGTTTTACATCAAACTCATATGTAAATACTGATCTTCACTAGAACTTAATATTGTTGTATATTCTAAAACACAATAGGCCAGCGTTTCCTAACCTTTTCCAAGCCTAAGGGAAGCCCCTGTAGTCAGGTCTAAGCACCCCCCAATATCTTATTACTAGGAAGGTAAATTAATGTAAGAACGCAATACTTCCCAGCAGAACTCCTTGGAATTGATTTCAGCACCCTAGATTAGGAAACGCTGTGATAGATCGACCGTTTCCTCCTTTGAGACGAGTGTGATGTGTACGAGTCAAATATTCGCGCGTACATTAGCTGCCTGATGTACGATGATGCATCACAATACGCGCATTATTAATCATAAAGTTGCAACTGTTATACTCGTTCTCCTTCACCCAGAATGTTTGTAACCACTGAAAAATTGTTCAAGCATGTTCACAGAATAAGAGGGTCACTAAACTACAAAATAAATATAATCAGGAAACGGACGCTGGTATCCTTATATACTCACTTTCGCTTCATGACGCCTACGTAGCCGTCATCGTATTCAATGGGTTAACACTCCCATCTTTTCCAGATAAGGTACAGTGGAGTAAAGTCCCCAGCATAGGGCTCCTGCCCCTCGGGACTGGTAACGATTTGGCGCGCTGCTTGCACTGGGGAGGCGGCTACGAGGGAGAAAGTTTACATAAAATCCTCAAGGTGAGACTGGCTTCCCATAGCAGCGTCAGTCAAACGGTGATTTCTTGATCAAGAAACAACCAAGGATTTCTGTGGACCGTCTCTACAACTATGTGTTCATACGCGCGTGCGCACGCAATTTTCTTTGTGTATGTGTGTGTGTGTGTGTGTGTGCCCGCGCGTGCTCAAGTAATTGTAATGTGTGGACTGCTCTTGCGCATTCATTTACGTCTCAATCATGGGTTGTGGGCATCTCACTCACCCCCTCCCCACCACCACCCTCCCAATCTATTTTCGTCAACCTCGGTAGAGCCGTTGTGTAACCAAACGATGAAAGTGCGATTGAACTGTCGACATTTTTTTCCTCCTTATCGATAACGTCACGTTAGCAGAGTAGAATTTAGTATCGTACCAAAATAGGAAAAAATCTGCATTTTGTCATGTCATCAGTGATTGCTGAACTGTTTGTGAGCATGAGTCCTTGATTATCTATTCTGTTGTCGTCTCAGTAGTATAGTCGGTGTGCTTCTTTGTCGGGTGTCACTCAGGGTTGGATGAGTGGGGTGGGGGTGGGGGGTCATTCAGTCTTATCTAAGAGATTAGGTACTTTCCGTCAGTACCCTACCTGCTGGCCTCTTCTGTCGGTGACTGCTTTCGGGTACCCTTGTAATGATAATAGTAATAATAATAACAATAATAAATAGAATAAAGAAAATAATTATAATAATAATAATGATAATAGTAATAACAACCATAATAATAATTATATAATAATAATATTAATAATAATAATAGCAGTAACAATAATCATAATAATAATGGTAATGATGATAATAATAATAACGATAATAATAATAATAAAAACAGCAAAATCGGTTTATTTAGTTAACAGTGATACAGTGATACACTGACAATGTACAGTTTGAACTTGGTGTCTTCTCCCCAACCCCTCCTTTCGATGAGATCTCCTTCATGGTTCGCTCTTTTATTGTTCCCCTCTACTGGACTTCCCTCGGGACGTAGGTATCCTTTCACAGTGAAGGATGAACTGGCAGTAGATAACTTAAGAACATAAGAATGAAGGAGACTGCAAGAGACCATACGGCCTACACTAGGCAGCTCCGTATCCATCACCACCTGTCATCCCCATCCATAAAGTTGTCTAATTGTTTCTTAAAACAACTGATAGTTTCAGCGCTTACTACATGGTTACTAAGTTTATTCCATTCGTCGACCTCCCTATTGGTAAACCAATTCTTGCCTATTTCCTTTTTAAATCTAAATTTGTCCAGTTTATAACCATTACTGGCGAGTCCTGCCCTGTTCTACCCCACCTTCCCTCATACGGTCAAACAGGCGCAGAGGTGCCGTGCCTATTCAATAGGTACCGGAGTTCTGGAGTACCTGACAAAAGCCTGTCATCCATCTCTTCAATTCGAGTCAAATTCTCCCGCGCAGCACTGGATGCCTGAGGTACGATGATTAATGCAGCACAATACTTGCGTAATAAAATATAAAGTCACTGCTGCATTACTCATTCTCTTTCACTGAGTAATAATAACACAGAAAACGTGATCAAGCCAGTTCACAGAACTCGATGGTCACTCAACTATAACTACAAAAAAATAAATAAATAAAACCAGGACGCCGACTTCGGCATCCTCGTATACCCAGTAGCTCCTCATGACTTCTACGTAAGCGCCACTGTATGGAAGAGGCTATCATGTTTCTTGATACTGTATGCCACATGATGATTAAATATCTCGTGTCTGCACTCACTAGTTATCATAGAATTAATATAATCAAGTGAATAAAGACATAAGAGCCACCGGTCACCACTCATTTGCAGAGGGTATTCCACAGTGGTGGCACACAGACACGACCATAACATAACCCGGGTAGAGGACTTCTGACGCGAGTCCAAGTAGGGGAGGGTGAGTTGGGTAGGTTGATCAATATTCTGACCATAAGTCCAATGCCATCATCCACTGACGCAAGCTAACCAACATCAACAGTAGATTCTCCGGATCACCTGAAGGTTAAGGGCCGGGCAGGCATGAATCCTGCAAACCCCAGAAAAAAATAACTGATACAAGGAAATTTTACTTCTAACTTAACCAACGTCTAGCACAGGGTGGGCAATCCTTGGCACGCGTGCCAAACCTGGCACGCGAAATCCAAAGCTCACCTTGATAATAACAACAACTAATCTTTTGTATGACCAATAGTAATCACATGCTGCGCTAGGTGGCGGATCGAGGCCCTCGGAGGTGAAGACGAGGGAGCCCATACTCGAGTGTAGGCCTATCATTTATGTTACTCTGTTGGCACTCGAGAGAAATTTGTATCAATGATTTGGCTGATTTTTGTACCCGCACTTAAAAAATTTGCCCACCTTTGGTCTAGCAGATACTGCATGTATTTCATTACATGTGGAGGACTTGCTCAGCCATCACATGTCTATGCTTGAATAACATTAAACTATCTAGTTTATATTAGTCTTTGTTAAAGATATTTCATATTGCCCATATAATCAACACCTCACTCAAAGAACTGAAAGTTCACCAACGCCGTTATCTTCCTTTTCTTACCGAAACAGTAAACTAGTTCTTGGCTTTACTTGACCTGTTTGAGGCTCTTTTTTTCCTCCCTCCAAACGGATAAATCCATGCTCGCCTCCTCCTCTTCCTTCTCCTCCTCCCTCTCCTGTGGCCGACGTGCGCGTGGTCTTGATGACGTCATGTCGGTGTCGACGATGGTGTCCCCAACAAGCAGAAGGTGGAAAGAGCAACGCCCACTCTCCTAGACCGTTGGCACATTCAGGTGTCGGAGCAGGCGACTCCCCAAGAGCAGGATGGGTCCCCGGTGCACAAGATCCCTTACAACATCATCAACAACTACTTCAGCATTGGCGTTGTAAGTAAACACCCAGAGGTGACTTGTCAGAACCCAAAAAATGAAACGAATAGAATATTCTTGTCTCATTCTTCGGTCGTGATTATTTTTCTAATTACCCTAATTCAGTTTTTTGTTGTTGTTAAATTCATGTTGCACCTGTAAAGTAGTTCTTTGTTTCGTATTGTCCTCCAGGATGCAGCAATCTGTGTGAAGTTCCATGTGGAGCGCGAGAGGAATCCAGAAAAGTTCAACAGCCGAATGAAGAACAAGTTGTGGTACTTTGAATACGCGACTTCGGAAACGTTCGCCGCATCGTGCAAGAACCTGCATGAAAACATTGACATAATGGTGAGTCCTTATTCTATGGTACGCCCTGTTTAAATTTTTATTTCTTTCCTAATTAAGGAGTTATCACACTGGGCTTCTTCAACAGGCTTCACCAACGCCGACAGTTGAGTGTTCGTTTGAGTAAAAACGACTTCGGTTACATTTTATTTGTCAAGTCTCCAAATATCAAACTTATCTTTCCGTCATATATAGCAAAGCTGAATGGTGAATTAAGATATTGTAAACCTATCCGAATGTTAGACATACTGTTGAAATGTTCTTCGAGAAGTCTAGATTTGCGTAAACGAAGCCATATACTAGTTATTCAAATGGAGGTTGAAGGTAGGATGTCGGAGGAAAAACAGCTCAGTGTAATAACCCCTTACGGTGTCTATCTGTATACCAAAAGACCTGTTCTCCCCTTGCAAGGGCGATAGCCAGCCAAGGGGCTGCACCTATCCCACACCCATCCAACCCATATTTGTTACTCCCTTTAATCTTAGCTCCTTGTGGATGAAGGGCCATCCCTTTCTCCCGCCTACTGCCCTGGTCTAATGCGGACGAAGAGATTGAGAGTAAATATATCCATATAGAACAGTAGTTGCTTGCAGATCAACACTTTTTATTTGTTAGAATATGAAATTTGATCATGTACAGAGATGATATTTTTCTTTTTTTTACACACATACACATACACACAAATATACGGTATATATATATATATATATATATATATATATATATATATATATATATATAGATATATGTATATATATATATATATATTCTTTTTTTTTCAGTACATATTGGAATAAGAGTTTAATATTTAATTGCCTTCCAGTTTCTCAAAATTTCACTGTAGGGCTCTGCCGTTCTATGAACATCTGAGTTACACACACATCCTTCAAGGATTTGCTGTCCCTTTCTGTTTTTTTTTTGTTTTTTTTTCAAATGTCACTCTTTGAAACGAGAAAAGGGCTTTTGGTATACATGGCTTTGATCATTATTACTATTGTAGTTGACATTTAACTCACCCCACATGCTTACATGGGCTAGTTGGGTCTTGTTCCCTCATTACTTAATAGTCTAACCTTAAAGATGATAATAAGAAAGTAACTTTTATCACTTTTAACTTTTGTCATCCCTCCCTCCTGGTACCCTCCTTAAATCTATTCTTTACTGTGACCCCGAACTTTGTGTGATATTGTCCCCCAAGGATAAAAGCTGTTTTTTTTTTTTTTTTTTTTTTTTTTTGACGAAATCCCTGACTTGACCTTTCTTTGATAATGTCATTGCGTTTCCTTGTCCTTCTTGTCATCCTCTTCCTCTCCCCTCCTCCTTCTCTTCATTCTCCTCTTGCTCTTATTCTTCCTCCTTCTCCTCTTCCTCATTTCTCCTCCACCTCTTTCTTTCTCCTCCTCCTCCTCCTCACCTCTCTCCTCTTCCTTCTCCTCATCACTCTCCTCTTGCTCTTATTCTTCCTTCTCCTCCTCCTCCCCTCCTTTTCTTCCTTTTCTCCTCCTTCTCCTCTTGCGGTTATTCCTCCTCCTCATTCTCCCCTTCCTTCTCCTCGTGCTCTTCTTTTTCCGCCTCTTCCTCCCACTCCTCCCGTCCCCTCTTCTGCTTCTCTTCCTCCCCCTTTCCTCCTCCTCTTCTTCCTCCTCCTCCTCCTCTATCTACTCCTCCCGTTCCTCCTTCTCCTTCTACTCCTCATCTTCTATCCCATCTTATTCTTCCTCTTCATTATCCCATTCCTCCTCCTCTTCTTCTTCCTCCCGCTCCTCCTCCTCTTCGTCCTTCACTCCCTCCTCTTCCTCCTCCCACTCTTTCCACTGTTCCCTCTTCTCCCTCTCCCCCTCTCCTCCTCCCGCTCTTCCTCGTCCTCCACTTTCATTTCCTCCTCCTCCTCCTCCTCCTCCTCCCAATCCTCCTTCTCCTCCTCCCCCCTCTTTCTCTTCACATTCTTCTTCTTATTCCCCTCCACTTCCTCCTCCTCCTCTTCCTCGACCTCCCCCTCCTCCTCCTCCCTTCTCTTCCTCCTCACATTCCTCCCCTCCACTTCCTCCTCCTCCTCCCCCTCTTCCTCCTCGACCTCCTGCCACATCCTGGAACTTACAGTGCGACGGCATATCGTTGGACCTGGCGAACGGACCTTCACTGCAAGGCATCGCTCTGCTCAACATTCCGTACACCCACGGGGGGTCCAACATGTGGGGCGAGACGGGGTCCAAACGGGCCTCCAAGAACGGGAGGAGGACCCCTCGAAGGAAGAAGGAGCGAGATCGAGACCTCTCGTCGTCCTCGTTCACTGCGGCCGACCTCAGCACGGCTATCCAAGGTAAAACTTTTCTTCATCCTTGGAGTTCGAGATTTCGTTCTCAGCGCCTTCCAGTCGACGACCTCCCGATTGTTTTCTGGGTCATTGTGAGGAGCTCGTCGTTGTAATTTTGGAAATGGTTTGGCAATCCAAATCAGTTAGGCTTACTAAAAAAATAGATAAATAAATAATTGAATAAATAAATAAATAAATAAATAAATAAACTAGGATTAGATATATTAAGATAAAATAAAATAAAGTATAAACAAGTTAATTCCCAAGTTTCTTAGCTGATATATAAGAGATCACTAATATAACGACAGAGATGATGAGACAGTGCAGAAAGACGTTTTCTAAGGGCCACACTGTCTTTAAAGTCTTGCACAGAAGACCTGTAACTATAACTTGTAAAAGTTGGATATTTACTTGTGTATGTAATAACTGAGGCCGATCATTTTTTTTAGGTAATTACTATTATCTGGGTACTTGGCGTCTCTCAGGACCTCAGAAGGGAGTTCCCGTTTCCTTTTGTGCCGGAAAATGGGTTATGCGAGACGGGTTGTGCCCTTTACAAGGATGTTGGTAAACATACACACACACACACACACACACACACACACACACACACACACACACACACACACACACACACACACACACACACACACACACACACACACAAACACAAACACATACGTATGTAATCAAATTAGACTAGTTCTAAAATTAACACAAATTGTATTTTGTCAGTATATCTCTGTATCGCTTTTAACTCAGCACTCACACACACACACACACAGTATGTACTCAAATTAGACTAGTTCTAAAATAATCACAGATTGTTCTTTATCAATATATCTCTGTATCGCTGTTAACTCAACACACACACACACGAACGTATCTCTTGTGTGTATTACAATAGCGGGCCTGTGTGTAGATATTTGAAATATCACATTAACACCCGGAGCAATCGAATGAGAATGTATTAATCATTACGGTTTCGGGTCTCTTTATATAAATTGACACGAATATGAAATCAATAGGTTTTTGGCAATGGTCATCTGAACTTATTTATTTCTATATTTTATTTCATTTATTTGCTTATCATTGTTATTATCATTATTACTATCATTATTGTCATTATCATCATTATTATTATCATTACTATTATTATTATTATTGTTGTTGTTATTATTATTATTATTATTATTATTATTATTATTATTATTATTATTATTATTATTATTATTATTATTATTATTATTATTATTATTATTCATTATTATTATTATTATTGGAAGCTCGCTGGCTGAGCGGGCTAGGGCGTCGTTACTTCCGGCGAAGATTGAGAGGGTTGGCGGTTCGAGTCCTGCCACCGGCGAAATTGAACCAAGGGCATGGTTCATTAAATTCCACACTACAAAGTCCTCTTTGAGGGGTAACATCCTAGCCTTCCGATGGGAGAAATTTGTGACGTTAAACCATATAATTATTATTATTATTATTATTATTATTATTATTATTATTATTATTATTATTATTATTATTATTATTATTATTATTATTATTATTATTATTATTATTATTACTATTATTATTATTATTATCATTATTACTATTTTCATGTTTTATCAATATGTTTTACTCCCCTTTGTCAATACCATGGAATGAGTTGACTTATAGTTCCAACCTTCCTCTCCCAGACATCGGTGACAAACTGATCGAGGTGATCGGCTTCGAGAGCTGCCTCCACATGGGGCAGGTGCGAACTGGGCTACGCGGGTCCGGCCGACGCCTGGCCCAGTGTTCCTCAGTCGTCATACGCACGCGCAAGAAGTTCCCCATGCAGATCGACGGCGAGCCATGGTTCCAGCCCCCGTGCACGGTGAGCAAGCCACAGTTTTATCATCATATTTACGTGCATGTTTCCAGGAGTGGTCAGAAAATTATAATGGTAAATGGATTAATGAGTACAGTAAACCCTCTATAAATCGGATATGTGTAAGTCGGATATCGGGTAAATCGGACTCTATATAGCCACCGGATTATTTCTATCTAAATCGGACGGCGGCGATATATGCGGCGGATATCCGGTATAGTATCCCGCCAAACCAGCCACCCACGCTGACGCACGTTGCTCCTTGGGTAGTTTACGTTGTGCCACCCTACCAATCGGACATACAGTCATTTGGCCGATCCTCATTTGTGTTATTCGCTGCCCTATTTGTACTTTGTGATGGCTTCCAAAGCTAGTGTTGTGCCTTCTACATCGCCCGGAAAAGGAAAGAGGAAAAGTCTCAGCATGAGTGAGAAATTGAAGGTGATCGAGTTGTGTGAAAAAGGCACCAAGAGGGGGGACCTCATAACCCAATTCGACCTTAAAAGATCGACTCTCCATGATATTTTGCGGGCCAATGACCGGATAAGGGAGGTGGTAAAAAAATGAAGGTGGAAAAGCACAGGAATTATTTCGCTCACGAAAACTCCACCATGAAAACTTAGACGAGACAGTTTATAAGTGGTACGTGCAGCAGCGTGCTGAGGGGCTTCCTGTGAGAGGCCTGGACATTCAAAATGCTGCACAACGCTTAGCAAACCACCTTGGGATCCAAGATTTTAAGTGCAGTGATGGCTGGCTGTAGCGGTTTAGGAGGCGAGAACCGAGCAATCACAGACTAGCTGCTGAGCGATGATGCTAGTGCTGTGGACCCCTTTTATTGCAAAATTGCACGAGTTGATGGTGAAGGAAAGACATGATTTTCAGATTTACAATGCTGACGAGACTGGGCTATTCTGGCGTGCTTTGCCCAGAAACACCCAAACCTTCAAGGACACAAAGTGATGAGGGAGCGGTTATCAATTCTGGTATGTGGAAAAGCAGACGGCTCACATCGTATCAGACCTGTGATTGTCGGCAAGAGCAAGAAGCCTTGCGCTATCAAGGACATCATGAACAGTCTGCTAGTGGAGTATTATAGGGCTCTCTCAGCCAGGACATTGTTGAAGAATGGTTCACCAGCACTTTGACCCGGGTGTAAGGGACCACCAAGCTAAATATGGAATAAGATCTGAAGTGAAGGCACTCCTAATTCTCGATAATGCCCCAGCTCACCCATCACCATCCAGACTTTGTAGTAAGGATGGCTTCATAAAGACATTGTTCCTCCCTCCCAACACTACCTCGATGATCCAGCCCATGGATCAAGGCATCATTGAGAGTGCCAAAAGACACCACAGGAACATGTTCCTCGAGCAGTGCCTTCCTGAGGTTGAGGGTGGGATGGATGAGCCAGGGTGTATTGACTCCATAGCCAAGAAAAAAAAGAAACTTTCACGACTTACACAGTGAAAGATGCGATATTCAACTCGCCTGAGGCTTGGAAGAAGGTGCCCCGGTCAACTCTCAGAAATGGCTGGTGCAAGCTACTAAGGACCCTTAAAACTCCAGCAGCAGGCAAAAATGATTTTGAGGGGCTTGAAACTTCAAGGATGGTGGACATGATGCATTAAGCTGGACAGGTGTGAAATTGAGCAGGAGGAGATGGTGCCTGGTTACCACTACATGACTGACGAGGAGATAGTTGTCAGTTTGCTGAATGAACCGGAGGAAGAAGAAAAAGATGAACAAGAGGCAACAGGTGCGCAGCGGGGTCCGTCTCTGGCAGCTGGGCTAGAAGCAATTTCAACCTGCCTCAGACTCATCGATAATGTTGGAGAGCCCTTGGCTGAACACTATGAGGGGCTGCGCATCATGAGGATGAAGATTCTCAAGCTGCAGGATGCAAAGCAGGTTCAACAAAAAATCTCATTTTTCAAACCACTGTCCCTCTATCATGGAAGAGGCAACGCACACAGTCTGAGGAGTCAATTTCGTCCTCCTCTTCAGTGTTATCCACCTCTTCAATGCAATCCACCTCTTCAGCCAGTCTCCATATCGTGTCAGACCCACCTTCATGGAAAAGCAATTCCAGGACCACCACGCCTAGCATCTCTCGAGCAGAAAGTACAGAGAACTTGGCAACAACAATTCCCGTCACTACACCCAAGGTTCCAGAAGTTATTTTTGATGACAGAGCATAGAAGTAACATACATAAATACAGGTAAGTGTAGTTTAAAATTACAATTATTATCTGTAGTATACATATTAAGTTTGGATGCTAAAAAGTGTTTTAGTGATTTTGCGTGTGTAGCAGGATAAATCAGATCCTCGGATATTTCGACAAGGGGTTCCCCCCAATTGATCCGATTTATAGAGGGATTACTGTATTCAGATAATTAAAATAAGAATAAATGAAATAAATGAATGAAATGAAATAAATCATTATTGACTTACGATGTTATTTACATTGACTACGATGTTACCTTGACTTTACGATGTTATTTACCTGACTTTAGCAAAGCGTTCGACAAGGTGCCCCACCAGAGACTACTAAATAAAATCGAAGCCCATGGCATAGGAGGAAAAGTGTTAGAATGGATTAGAGCTTGGATCAATGACAGAAAACAGCGGGTCACCATAAATGGTGTAAAATCCAAATGGGGGATTGTTTCTAGTGGGGTCCCCCAGGGCTCGGTTTTGGGTCCTTATTGTTCATTATGTACATAAACGACATGGACAATGGGATTAATAGTGCTGTTAGTAAGTTTGCGGACGACACTAAAATAGGACGCCAAATTAGGTCAGGAGACGACGCCGAGATTCTGCATGACGATCTTAAATTATTCACATGGTCGGTGAAATGGCAAATGAACTTCAATATCTCAAAGTGCAGCGTGTTAAACGTAGGGCTACACAACCCCGAAAATATATATAGCTTAGATAACACGTTTTTAGAGAAAACTGAGTGCGAGAGAGACTTGGGAGCTCTAGTGAGTCCGGACCTTAAATCCAGGAAACAGTGCATTAGCGTCAGGAATAAAGCAAGCAGAGCATTAGGTTTCATTGCTAGGACGGTTACTAATAGAAGTGCAGAGGTAATTATCAAACTATCTAGCGTTAGACCCAATCTTGACTATGCGATACAGTTTTGGTCTCCATCTTATAGAATGGACACCAATTCACTAGAATTAATACAAAGGAGAATGGCCAAAATGATACATGGGCTCAGAAATTTACTTTACACAGAGAGGTTTAGGCACCTTAACTTACACTGTCTGGAAAGACGCAGAGTGCGGGGTAATCTAATAGAGGTGTTTAAGTGGATCAAAGGCTTAACAAGGGTGACACAAACAAGGTCACCCTATTAAGACAACAAGGCAGGACTCGCAGTAATGGATTTAAACTGGACAAATTTAGATTTAAGAATGAAATAGGCAAGAATTGGTATATTAACAGGGTGATCAACGAATGGAACAGAGTAACCATGTAGTGAGCGCTGAAGCTATCAGTTGTTTTAATAAACGGTTAGACAACTTTATGGATGGGGATGACAGGTGGTTAGGGACATGGAATTGCTTTGTGTAGGCCTCATGGTTGCTTGCAGTGTCCTTCATTCTTAAGTTCTTCTGTTCCTCATAAGGAAGGTAGGCTAGCGCCGTTAATGAAATACAGTGAGACTTAGAGAGCAAATAAATTAAATTAATTATTTATACACCAAGGGCTTTTTCCTCCTTATAAGAGGGGTAGCCAGCCAAGGCATGCTTCCATGTGCGGCAAGAAAATGGACAAACAAATAAATGGAATAAATTAATTAATGAGTATATGAAAACTTGAAAAAAGGGGAGGCGTTAGATATGGAATGTCTCAGTCCGTATGAAGGAAGATGGAAGAGAGAATACATGAATGCATACGGGTTAAGTCTAGAGAGTGAGAGTAAGAATGGATGGAGATAAGGGAGAGCGGAGTTTTGTTGGGATGCAGGGGAGGACACTGTTAGAGTGCGCAAGTGTAGAAGGAGGAAATGAGGAAGATCTAAGAGGAGATGGAGAGTGTAGTGTGTGGACGGGAGGAATGGATTAAGCATGAGAGACCGAACTGCTAGAAAGAAACAAAAAGAAGAGTCGAAGATAGATAGAACAGGGAGGTAAGGAGGGAGAGGGTAAGAGAAGGAGCCCAAATTAATTCTCGAACGTTAACAAAAAACCTCAAGTTCTTAAAACCATCACTTGAAACTTGAAAGGTGATGCTGGACAACTATTATTCTTGAATTGGCCAAATGTGAAAAATTGTGGGAAATTAGTAAAAGCTGATCGAGCGCAATCCACTCGGGGCTCCACCTTTTGGTTGACGTGATGTGATGGACTTTGAAGGCGAGTGATAGGGTAAAGGTCCTCTTCCACGCCCACCACACTCACTCATCATATGTTCCAAAGCAGATCCGTTTCATCCTAGTGCGTGCTTACTTTATCTTTACTTTTTTATAAATGAATAATGAAGAGGTGAACAACTGGATCTAGGTAATTGAAGTTGATGATACTAATAGATAAAGGAGGCCCGTGTAACTAACGTATGGATGCATGTGTTTGTTTCAGATCCACATCAGCCACCACAACCAAATGCCGATGCTAATGGGGCCGACTCCGTCAAGAAGTCGTGGACTCATGTCTTTCATGTGCAAGTGACTTCGCCGTGGAAGAACCGGCGACGGCGGCGGCAGCGGCGGCCGTTACGACGGCGACGGCAGAACGTAGGCATGGCAGAGAGTCGGGTCCATGTCGTGCCATGCCTAGCCCACCTGCCAAGCTCCTCTGGCCGACAGATTCAGTTCAGCGAGGACTCGGAAAAGCTGAGGATGTATGGATGGATGGATGGATGGATGGCTGAGCGGTGGAGGCGGCCGTTGTAGCTGCTGGCAACTCACGGCCATCCTCACCTGACCTTTTACTCATGACAGTTTTAGCCAGGATGACAACAGATCGATAAACACCCATGGGTCGGTCAACCATCATGAATATGAGAGTACACATAAGTAGCAAGTCACAGCAATCTTTACCGCACCAACGAACTGCCAGCAGCCAGCCAGCCAGCTAGCTATGGCTCTTTAGACGCGCCGTGACCCGATAAAAGTTCTGAGCAGTTTCTATCTTTTTTCTACGGATATTAAGTATGAGAAGGGGGCCTGACATGCTGGAGATAGTGTGTGTGTGTGTGTGTGTGTGTGTGTGTGTGTGTGTGTGTGTGTGTGTGTGTGTGTGTGTGTGTGTGTGAGAGAGAGAGAGAGAGAGAGAGAGTCGGTGTTTTTCCCAAATTGTAGTATACAGGAAAGGAAAAGCACCCGTGTGGTCTTGCTCTCCAAACATCATACCTATCTTCAGCTAGTGTGTGCGTGTGTGTTGGTGCATTTGCCTAATTGTATTTACGAGATAAACACCATATGAGGACGGAGCCTTTATTTGTACGACGTTTCGCTTATTACAGCTTTTTTAAGTACTTGAAAAAGCTGTAATAAGCGAAACGTCGTACAAATAAAGGCTCCGTCCTCATATGGTGTATATCTCGTCAATCTTGTCGGCAAACTGCCACTTTTAAGGTAATTGTATTTACCTGTTTGCAGTATACAAGAAGGGAGCAATACTCATGTGGTCCTCTCTTTTACTCCCCCAATTATCACATCTAACTTCAGATAGTGCGTGTGTGTGTTGGTGTTTGTATACGTTTGTATATATGTGTCTGGGTGTTTGGATATGTACGTTTTTGTACATTTGTGAGTATGTCTGTGTTACTGTGTTTGTGTGCGCGTGCGTGTGTATGAGTGTGTTGCTCGTGTGTATGTGTTTGTGTGTGTATGTATGTATGTATGCGTGTGTGGGGGGTGAAACCATACCACCTCTTGTGACACCTTCGTTACGGCAAACTCCAGATGACGTCATTATGCTGAGGCGTGGGTTTCCTTCGACCGATCCTGTGAACGGGGTCGTAACTCGTCGAGGTCATGTTCCTCAACTAAATAACATCGCCTTGTTGTTTACCACAACAAAACCCGTACAGCATAATACATTGCCATCATAATGATGACGCATATGTATAAGTACCAGCGTTGTTAGTACTGTCATTTCATCATCTATGGTAAATCTTTTAACCGCAATACTGGCATCTGCCACACAACGTACCAACGTACGAAACTGGCGCAATATCATCTGCAATACATGTTAATGTTAGTAGCACTGCTGGTCGTAGTGCTACTGTATCAGCAGCACTGATTTAGTGGTATGTTAACAACAGTGCTGACACGGCAATGCCGTCGCCACGGAGGAATCCAAGGGATTGAAACCTAGGCCGCAGTGAAGCTGTTTCCTGGCGACAGAAGCTCTTCATTTCACTCTGACTCGTGTGATTTCTGAGCTGCGGCGATGGCCGACAGGCAGTCACCACAACTCTCGATAACCTAGCATTGGTGATGACGAAAAGAACTATTCGAATACTAACCGGTTCTTGATGACCCGATCGAGTATCGTTCCGCCTCCGCCGCCAACGCTGTACTCATGATATGACCAAAATTCCGGCAACGTTCTTAGAAACGTTTCCCGCGTGGTTACGATGCCAACGTCAGCAGGATCCATGATAGATTCACCAGTGGCAGTGTTGTTCCATAAGTTGTTGGTTTAGTACTGATGATATTACAACTCCAGAAACCGAAACCTAAGCTCTAACTCTGGTGAGAATTCCTGGAAACTTTTCGGGAACACCGCTATGAGAACTGTTCGTCACGTGATCCCCCTCATATTGTAACCTTCTTTTATACACATAATGGTTTAATGTAAGGTGAGAATGTGGATGTGGTAGGAAGGTGTTGGACTGGCTTTGCTAGAGTGTGCGGTGCCTGATCAAGGCATCAGGAGTGCCCGACAGGGTAGAAACATACATACTGATAAAGCCTAACGTATACCAGTAGCACACATCTATTTCATGTCCGCCCACCTCACCACCCGAGGAGATTTAAGATTGGGTTTCTCCTACGTGCAAGACGAGCACGTTGCCACCAAGCCTCCCGGGGTTCCATTCACGAACTGCATGTTGCCCCAGGACCGACAGGAGGCGTTGCGCATTGCAGGCGCAAGGTGAGAGTAAACAGCATTTGTGTTGCGGCGACAGACACCAGCGGTTGAATTCTACCGGCCTTTCCGGCGACCACGGACACTTATAGTGGTGGCGGCGGTGGTGGTGCACGCAGACGTTGCCAGGGACCTTGCCATCAAGAACTGTAATACATCTAATGGTAGGGACGTATTTCAGACAGTTGCGGTTATCTTTATGGAACAAAAATTTCGAACAGAATACTCTACTGCAAACGGTTCCATACCGGTAACGAAAGAAATAACCGTACGAATGGCATGCTGCCACATCGACTTTGTAATACCAGCGTTCTTACCGATGGCTATGTTGGTGGCATTCTTAAAATAACGGGAGCAATTTTCCTAATACACCTGCTGGACAGCAGTGAGGGACCAATGGTGGGTACCTGTTTGTGATGATCTTGCAAGATGGACATCGGAGAGATTCTCAATACTGCCCATTTTCAAAACCAGTCAAGCTCATCACCTCCAGCTGGAAGTGCGATCCCAAGGGGTTGACTCTCGGTCTCCGGACTACACACAAGACATCACTATCAATTTCAACTGAATTTCTTCTATCTTTTCACATAGAGAGAACTGACAACTGCTCCCTTCTTATAATTTTTCAGCCGATGACTTATAATCTGCCTCACATTATTGCAACACAGACAAAAGTCCAAAGTTTCTTACCGGAAGGATCTATGGGGAGCCCAAGGGCCGTTGCCAGCCACTGTGGGGGGTGTTGGTTTCCACTTAGTGAAACTCGAGTTAACAATTACTATGCTGACAGCAATGTTTAGACATTGTAGTATACTACAACACAGTACTGTCCGTGCAGTTGTCCAGTTCATGTGACTGGACGACGAACAATTTTCCAGAGGTAAATACGACATTTTCATTTGGGAGTTCTGGTAGCATTTCGGTAGTGGGTGTTTACTAAGTATTTCAGCGGCTTTGACCCATCATTTTTCGTTCATATTTCCGAAATAACTATTCACATCAGCATAATATATTAGCACAACTTAATTCACACCCTGCCCTAATTTTTGACGTTATAGTGCATTCACAAGTGTATATATTTACGGCGTTTACTCTTGACATCAAATGTCTCGCAGCCGACACCCGTGAAGTAAATCGAACAAGTGAAGTTGTGACAAACTACCTCGTGTATCCCATCCTCCTCCCCTTCCCTCCTTCCTCCCACCTCCTCCTCCTCCCCTCCTCTCTCTCTCTCTCTCTCTCTCTCTAAAAAAAAATGTAATAATAATCGAATACCATGCACCCGGAAAGGGAATTGAATAACAAGTTTATACATATGATGGATAGGGAAATTATGATAATAACTGGACATGAATTTTATTTCATTCCATACCACTATGGATAAACAGTTCATCCTCGTCATCGCTGTCCATGGTGATGATGACGGCTTCCACACTTTCATGTATGTTGTCCGATGACCAGTACTCTTCTTCGAACGATCTGGACCTCCTCACAGCACCCACCCACACCTCCTTGGTTGCGATAAGCGAGGTAGTTTGTGATGACATCACAACTTCACTTGTTCGATTTACTTCACGGGTGTCGGCTACGACATACTTAATATCAAGAGTAAACGCCGTTATTAAATACCCTTGTGAATGCACTATAACGTCAAAAATTAGGGTAGGGTGTGAATTAGTCTGTGCTAATATATCATGCTGATGTGAATGGTTATTTCGGAAATATGAGCGAAAAACGATGGGTCAAAGCCGCTGAAATACTTAGTAGATTATATTTGGGTATATTAGGTGTTCCGCTTTCGTTTGCTGTCCCAATGCAGAACTTCGTTGAGAGTACCCTTAATCGTTCGCTCGCTGCCGGTGTGCACTGGGAACCTGACCGTTACATTCTCATCGTTAGTCTTATTTGTTGCGGTAACTTTGTGCACTTTGTTTCTTTCTTTGGCAAGACTATCGACATATAAATAAAAAATAATAATGGTTATCCCAGGGTCCTCAACCCAGCACACATTTTTCATCATGAAAATGAAACACCAATGATGCTAACCGTTTGTTATTTCTTGTTGTGGTTTCTAGACACTAGTGGTCTTCTGTACGTTTTCTTAGAGTGAATATTTTGGTACTGAAGAGTTCCTCTTCTCATCTTGTATATCTACAGTCTGCAATTATCCTCCAGTGGTAAATGTTTAGGAGCTATATGTTGTTGTTGAATACTGTACTCTGCTCTATTTGGGTGCCTTGATTTCCTTTTCTTTCTTTCTTTTTAATATTTTTGTACTGCAACGCTGTCGTCAGCTTCTGATGTATAGTTAGACGCTAATATGGTTCTGATTGAGAGGATTTGTCCATTTGAATTTTTTTTCACACTTTCAGGCACAGTGTGTCTTAATATAGGTTGGGGCCATCGCCAAATAGCAAGTCATTTGACTGCTGTGATAAATATGTTTGAAACCTCCAATGCTTAACCTATTTGGAGGATGCAACCTCACAGCTGTCTCATAATCAGGTACAGATGTAGTTGCTCACGAGTTTATTAGAGGATAATGCGCGAAAAACGAAGTGAAGCGTAATCACCCATAGTGGAAACCAAGATCTAAGAATATAGACCTTGGTGGAAACACGTGCATAAGCAACACGACGTCACCTCACCGTAAGAGTTCGTACAAGAAGGATTCCAGCATTTACCGACAGTTTTGTGATATTCTATCTGATCATGGATGGTCCCTGAAACCACTGGTTGATTTGTGTTGCACCTTCATTTCATTCTAATAGTTTGACTTTTGCAACCAAACAGACAGCAACTAAGGTACCTTAAGCATATTGGGATAGCACTACTGTCGTCGAAGTTTACAGTTTAGCTGTACGTGTGTATGAATTGAGGAGCTGAGTGTTGCTGTTGCATGTCTACGCCAGAGATTAATTCTCTGAAACATTTGATGCACATACTTTCGGTAAAGATGTAAACACCACGGTGCTGGCATCATCCTTCAGGATATAAGAATACCTCTACATTAATACATTTTTTAAACATAGATTCATAATGGTGCTTCTCGTCTTCGCGCTGTGATTGTTTTGTTTGTCTTTTATTCGTGTTTTTCATGATTACTGCTTGAACAAATCGATTATTTTTTTTGTCACTGTATGTAGATTTTTTTTCTCAAGAGAAGGAAATGGAATTTAGTTTGTACTACTGCTGTACATGCGATTACTATCACTGCAACAAAGATATATGACGGTTGGCTGATGTATGGTCAACGAGTCGAACTTACAGGGACCTGGGAGCGTCTAATTTCACGCCTGCCTGCATGCGACTTCCCACATAATGAGAACGGCCCTCATGATCCAGTGAAAGTTGACAAACTTCTTAATCCTTGAGCAGGGGTTCTCAACCTTTTTCCCGATACACCCCGAGTCATCAGACCATCGGCACGTATCCCCACAACCCGACACATTATAGAAAGGTAATATATTAGATTAAAATATACAATGGTGCCGCAATGGATATTAAAAGGTTCAAATTGTAATGACTTTATTCATCAGTTAAACATTGAAAAAAGAACAATGTTTAGTGATACTACACATGCAGATTTAAAAATTTAAATCTTTTGCTAGTCATGTGAGTACTCCCGTAAACTATAAATCCTAGGTTGAGAACCCTTGCTTTATAGGGTGAAGGGGAGACGTTTTCCTTCATCTGAATGAAATCGCCTCTCATTAACCAGAATGAATGTTAAACATGACAGCAGTTCCGGACGAGTTAACGTTACCTGTTATTCTTTTGACGAATCCGTGGTCTTTGTTCGTGATGCTCTTTTACTCTTTCCGTGTGTGTCTTCCCAGTCTAGTTTTGAAATTGCATTGTCGTTACAGGTACTTTACTTGCTTGTGATACATATCCAGGTTCTAAACCGTTACTACTCCTGTTCCTTGGCTATATACCTTGCATGTGCCTGCGATGCAGATATTTGCATTGTTGTTATGTCAAATACATGGATAATGCATCCTTTTATCCTCCAAGTCAGTGGAAACCATTCGGATTGTGTGTAGCGCAGCTTATTGTCGCCTGATTATGTACACTAGGGTTCGGCAACAGATGTATCGGTTATGCAGATTTGAGTGTTCAGGGTTTCGATCACTTAATTTTATTAGTGGTGGGATTGCTGTCACTCAAATTACGTAACATTTGCCTTTCGCCTTGCATTACTGCAGCAGTGGAGTGATGGAAATTCTAGCACTATAGAGAGTAATAAATACCGCAGCAATTATTGTACTGTGATGGCCTTATTAACGGACGGATCAAAGTTTGCCCCCGCGAGATGGATGTGGCAATAATATTGGTGAAACAAGGGAGAATCCTTCATCCTTGTTTCTAACGTATTTTTGACCGATAAGTGTTGATTCTTTCTCTGCACTGCACTGGATACATGTTCCCTCTACTCGTCTTTGACAATGGCGGAGCAATTACTGCTTAGGTGCTGCCACGATAGTTCCCACTGCCTCTTCAGTAGATACTTTCGGACAATAGGTTGAATTACTCGCAATTCCTAAACAAAATAATTTTGTCATTGCATTATGATATTGGCTAGACAAATCGGTTTACTCAGAAAATATTGGTTGCAACTCCTTGAGCAGTGCTGAGACAGTGATGATGCGCTGCAGTGATAAAACCTGTTTGACTGTGACGTGACAATAACCCACAAATTCGTACAATACCCCAGGAATAATAAGAGTTTCCGTTGCAGCTATTCTTGTGAATCGACCAGCATACAACAACACTGTTCATCAGTAGCTTGTACATTTACGGTCGAACGTAAAGTCCACACCCATTTTTTCATGTTCACGATATGAACATCCGTTGCTAAACCCGTCATTAATGAGCTAGGAATATAAAGAAGTTAGCGTTTTCTTTTTCGTGTAAAAACTGATCACGAGCGAGCCAGCTGCTGGTTCGCAGACAGTTAATCAGGATCGTTTGCACAATTGTAACAAAAATGGCAGATCGGCAGCATGTAACCACACGACACCGAGTCAACTAATGTGGGCCATATAATCAGAAAGAATACGACTTACTGATTTTGAATCCCACAATTTCTGTGAAGTACAAGTTGTGACCTATCCCACCCCCCATTAGCTAAATAAAATCGTGGGACATCAGCCAGGGCAGAATATGTAAAAGTGTTACAGTTAAGAAGGGGATGGTTGAACTCATGCTAAAATCTTTTGGAATGAAAATCAACATCAAAGCGAATGTATTAGGGAGGGGGGGCTAAAAGTAGAAATCCTACAATTTTAAATTTAGATATATTACATTTTCACACTTTCAGGAATTCTGTTCTGTCTGTCATACAGAAAATTCAAATGGGAACGGGATCATAACATTTGTAAGCCCTATTTCATGGGTTTAGTTTTGTTTATAAATTTAAGCCTTCCTTCGTTGGGAGTGGAAACTTGTCACTAGGCTCGTATGTGTGCAGTACTGTAGTTGTAGCAGTGTTATACGTTTTCTCTACACGGCTGAGATGCCGTATTCGCAAACAAATCTTCGTGTCCGGAGACAATAGGGCAAAGGAACTATGGACCGTATTTCCTCACTATATGGCTGCTCAACCTTGAAAATATACGTTTCTGACCAGGCGCTAAAACTTCGTTAAGAATACGGCTGTGACTTTAGTGGGAAATGATGGTGCTGCATCGATTGAAACACGATTCGTTATCCCACAAAGGAAAAATTCAGGCAAATGGCTGAAGAACGGAACGTTAGCACGTTTCGTTTTTGGCATTAGCTCAAAATAGTTCTGTGCGTCGTTCAAAAAATTACGCACGGAAATACAATAAGAGCGGTAACGATTGCTAGTGCTACTTCATAATATTGATGACTGGTTGATCGATTTACCATTTTGTCATTTGTTTTATCATGTAATACTGACGCCACAACTACGTTTAAAAGAACAGTACTTCACTACATTCAAATACAAATCTCATTTCACAAGTGTGGGGAGAGAAATCTGTAGTTACCCACACACTAGTACAGGGCATAGATAGGATAGCCATTTTTTTTCTCACGAATGTGACTTGTTTCAGCATACGCTGATTTCTCTCTCTGATGACCCACTGAGGCCTAAGTTGATCAGGAAGGCCAACTAAGCACTCCAGCTTCGGCCAGTATCGCTAAAGAATGTATGGTAGTTGTACTGTAACGAATATTTGTTGGAAATTATTATTCTCTAGGTGGAAATAACAAGCCTCTTGTAACATAGGCAAAACTAGTTCAAGGTTCAAACTATTAAGAGAAAATTGAACAGTATTTACGCTACCAAGAAGTAACGGTGGTATCCCTGATTCACTGGACTATAACAGACGACTAATATTAGCTTTCGCAGTCTTACGGTGAGGTATTATTAGGTTATAAATTACATATGGTTCGTATACGGAAATGACAATAGGCCTACTTAGGTGAGGTTCCATTTCCTTACTGTTGTGAAAATCGTAATTATGAGAGGATGAATTTCCGTAGTTTACACTATAGCACTACTGAATTATTACTTCAAATAGATCTATGATACTGCAAAGGTGACCTTAGTACTGTTTAAGTCATACGAAGTGTAAACCTGAATTACAACACTTCTTGTTAATCGTAAAACTGCCGAAGAACTATATTGCTGAAAATTAGAACATTGTTGCCTGTGCTGCTGGTAACCGAAGGAGTTGAAGAATACAGGCGCAACCCGAGCGGAGACAGTGAATACAACTCTACTACTTCGTCTGGAAAGCAGTTGCTGGTGTGTTCCTATAAGCCACATCCGTACTGAGTGCAGGTGCTAACGAGTTAAGTAACGTCCAAAACTGATGTGTGCACATAGTAGAGGTTTAGTTTACTGTAAGATTCCATCTGAAACATCATAATTTTAGGTTTGATGGCTAGATCAACAGGAGCAGCTCTTCTGTCTCTCGCTGCCACGAGCAACTTCTCAATCTCGTTCAACTGTTCTCATACGCCTTCTTACTGACCACTCTACAACTGTACCCTCTTCAACTGTCTGATCTTCAACTGGCTTCTCTGAGAAACATCTTTTCAACGGGTTGCTATTACAGCTGCCCTTCTCTCACTGTACACTTTTTATGACTCCTTTCTCTGAGGCACAGATTTTCTAATAGTGATTTACAGTATTACGAAGTACTCTGTCCATTTAGATATTTGAAGATTTTTATAATAACGAGCCTTACAATACACGTATGACAGAGGCTTATATGCTGACCAGGCTGCTGTGTAGCTTTTACCTTTCAATGGTTTGCGCCTATTTGCCTACACTTGACCGGTAAAGAAGGATCGAGAATGTCCGCGTTTGGTTGATGGACTGGACGGAGGGAAGGAAGGCTGCAGCCAAACATTTAGAAGCTATAGTCTGTTCGTTTCAATTTGGCGAGGATTTATTTTTAATGCAAATATCTCAGCGTTGAAACTATGAATCTGAGCAGAATTGACACAAGATAAACAAATCACATGAGTGCAGAAAATCGCCGCTAAACTCAAACGAACTGCCAATAGCTTCGAAATTGGCGCGGCGACCAACAAACGGCTTATGCCTCACGTAAACAAGAAATAGCTTTCTCCATTACTGTGGTGGTTTATGTAGATTTTGTAGTGACAGACTTCAGGCGAATTTGTTTTAGCGAAGGATAGACGGACTCGAGAATGAATGGGTTCTTAATGAATCGAAAACATGTTCAGGTCGGTGGAGAGTTAATTTTCAACTGAATGGAATCATTTGATGTTCGAAGAGTCGCACCACATCACTGAAGAGTTGACATGCTGTAGTCTTCAGCACGTGATTCAAAATATAGTATTGAGTATTTCTATGATGTCCTATGAGCTGAATAACATCACGTGTTGTCTTGCAGCTTTCCAGAATTGTCATATTCGTGCAACAACGTAAGAGAATGAAAAAATACACCCACTAAACAATGATTGTTGATCATGGACCTTCACATAAAGCATTCGACTGCACGCTTGTAATCCTTGGCTTCTTTAAAACCACACATCTCAGAGATAAAAAATTACAATGCATTGTCACGATGGCGGTGAAGGTTCACTTCGGTGCGTGCAAGATATAAAAAACAACAACACAGCAGGGATTTTTTAAAGAAAAGAAGGGTCTGCAAAACTTGTGCAGTACCTTCCGAGTTAGTACATCTCAAATCGCGGAGAGACTAGGTGCTCTAGGGACGCCCAGCATCTCGGGGATTGAAATAGGAGGATGAAAACGTTCTTTGTGGTAACTTTATTTATTTATTCTTTATTTTTCTTCATAATACCCATTGTCCACCATGATTGATTTGTTTTGAATACCGACAGACTTGTTTCCTGAAGGCAAAGTTCAGTCGATTTTATTCAGCTTAGATGAGATTTTAGGTTTTCTTGTATTAGATAAATTCTAATTCTTCCTTAAAATCCAGCGGCCACTTTACTTATTTTCTACAGACGATCTTATTCAGCTTGAAAGGAATTCTGAGTCGTGGAGGGTGGGAGCAACCACGAACTGTATTGATCGAGTCTTTATCTCGGCAGAACTCTAAATCGTATCCGTGGAAGAAGCAAACATGTAGTCCTGGCTAGCAAAGCGTGTTATATACATTCATCCAGGCAATTCCGTGTCACTGCGGAGAGCCGGGGCCAAGGAGAAGTATGGGCAGTAGTTCAAAAGATACACGTCATCGTATATACGGGCTCCCAACTGCTCCTACCATACGCCATGATCTAAGAATATATTTAGACGTTGCCATACGCAATCCTTGAAATAATATTCGTATCTCAGGGAAGCTCCTACAAAAAAATATAATATATATGTTTTCTTAAAAGACAAACACAATTTTTTCTATAAATGGTTTAAGCTAAAATAAAATCGATTTCTCAATTTTGTTTACAATACAAAAAAATTACGAACATAAAGTTAAGCGCAAAAAATAAGGCAAAGTAGCATCTGCCCAAGGTTAGTCTGTTTACTACTATTCCTCACGGAACCTCTCGTTCCCTTCCCCCCTCCTTCCTGCCCCCACCCCCCACACCAAATGGCGGGAGAAATACTGATGTAAATTGTAAAATTCGTTCCTCGGCTAGTCATGGTGTGTGTGCTGTGAGACAGCCCTTATGGCGGGAAGTAGAATCACAGCGGACCACCTGAGATCGTTTTCGTAAATGCAAGGCGACTTCATTAATTTTATTATGTAGATAGACTTGGGTTTCGAGTAAGAATAATCGCCATTCCCACCAGCTAAAACAAAAACAATGATAAATAATGCACCGACCTTTTCTACAAATTGCATGATGCCTGTTGTAAAACAATTAACTGATTTCTTATTTGCCGGCAATTCTGTATTTGACCATACCTACCTACCTTTTGTACTATATGTATACATTGAACCAGATTTGGGAGAGATAGCATATTGTACTTCCAGCTACAATAATTTGTGTAAACCTAAATCGTGTCGGACGACTATTTTATAATTCGGTAGGTAGAGGTGATATTTTCTGTTAGGAAATTTGGATTGAATTATTGACTTCGCATTATTCAGCATGAAAAATCGCCTTATGATAAATATTTCAGTTAAGTAGTCTATTAATTTACAAGACATGTAGTGTGTGTAGGATATGTATATATATATATTTATATATATATATGTATATATATATATGTATATATATATATGTATATATATATATATATATATATATATATATATATGTATATATATATATATATATATATATATATATATATATATATAAAAATGGTGTAGTATAGACTCGCTGTGGCACTAATAAAAAAGGATTTTTTTCCTGTCTGGTGCCCACTGGTTGACATTTCTATATAACGATTCTTTTATTCATCCGCGTGCAATATTTACAGTTATATTTTTATTGGTTATGATTTTTCACTTCCTATAGTCTGAATTTTATTACGTTGGACCCAGTCAAGCCACCGGGAGAAACCTATTCTGGTTGGAAGTGCGGAAAGTGAACTGTGGTGCTTTGTGGAAAAAAATCCCTGCGTTTCGATCAATTATTAGTTAATTTCCATCCATACGTTAGTACCCCTTTTCGCCACCCAGGGGGTCACACGGAGCTCAACGAAAAAGCTACACGTAAACCAGGAGACAGTCGTTGCCATTGGCGGAGAGACACAACACAAATATGAAGGTGTAAGTTTGTGACGATGTATCTCAATCTGGATTAGTTTGACCTGATTCCCCGTACTCGCCAGGAATTTGATTTTACATTAAATGCTGTGGGAAGGAAGGGTGCATTTGCTGAGATGGCCGACACAGTAGTAAATATATGATGGGACAGTATCAACCTTTGTTAGCCTACAGTAGTCTATACGTAATGTGCCTAGTACCTGGAGTCAAGACCAGCATTCTTTGGACAAAGAGCTGATGAATACACCTCTACATGGATTAGGCTTTAAGTCATCTCATCACCGTCTGCGCGTGAACTGCCTGACACTCGACCGTATTAGAGAGGCATGCTATTGTTTTGCACTTTGAAGAGGATTGGAACCCCCTTGTGTGCACAATGCGCGATCCGATTAACATATTTTGTTTTATTATAGGATTTTCGGACGGTATAACCACGTGGGTGCGACTATGATGTCGCAGGCCGCGTTCTCTATGACTGCGACTCACTACACATAACCATGCTTATAAATACAGTTTGAACAACCGCCGTACACCCTACAGTAGAGTCTCCTCTGAATCACGATGAAATGAAGAGTTGATGTATACCCAATGGGTTTCGATCGGGTGTCATGCTCACTGCGTTCTGTAGAATTACACTCAATGCATGGAACGAAGTATCGTGTTGTATCGTTGTAGATTTTGATGGAGGAACGTTGAAATTATTTTGGTCCCAGATTTTTTTTTTTTTATTTACTTATATGTTTATCAAATAATTATGTAATATCTATTTTCTATAATTTATATATTTGCTAAATTTTACAAATTATCACAATTATATCATAGTTCCATATATCATGGGTTATGTTTGGGTGCTCCATTTATTTTAACTTGACGGAAAATTCCATGATTTTGGTTTGTAATGTTCAAATTTGAGTGAATAATTTTTTTTCTATAATTTACTTTATTAACATTATTATTATCATATTCTCTACTAGATTTCCGGCATGTTGAAATGAACAGGCTATCCTTTGTAGCCACGAATCAGTTAGACAGCCCGATAATGTCTATTCGGACCCACTCGACGAGTTGTCATATATATATATATATATATATATATATATATATATATATATATATATATATATATATATATATATATACACACATTCTACTCTGACATCTGACTTTATCCAGTAGAAGGATGGGCTGAAGGGGGGCGTATGGGATGGAACCATTGCTACTTCCAGAATCCACCGAGTGGCTGAATAAGATCGACCGGTGCCACTCGTCGCGTAGAAGTCGTAGAGTTTGAATCTTTTGTGACTTGAGTTACGGGGCAGTTGAGTGGATGTCGTTGTTCGTAACCGATGACTTAACAGGTACTTAAAATACAAGCGCGAAATGTATTTATGTATACAATTTTTATGTGTAAATGACGAGGTAAGGATATGGTTTGCTATATTTGTAAAATGCGTCAGCGAAGGAGTTGAGATAATCTCTACAACAATACAATGCACCACTTTCGGGTGAACAAAATAGTCAGTCATACCAAATTATGTAAAGTAAGTTATCGTATCGAAGGTATAGGAACGTTCGTACTACCTAGGAGACGTCGATTATGTACATCGACTTACAATTACGGAGGGTTGAGTCGACAAAATTTCGCCCTTTAGGAAGCCACATCCTCTTCATACCTCGAAAATCGATCGTGTAATTTATATTTCCTTTCTAGGCAGCTGACCCGAAAGCACCGCGATTAATTTGGTGTATGTATAGTAATAATACTGAGTTATGAATCTGAGAAGGTGAGTAGCTAAAGTTACATACCAATGATGACGTCATATCGGACTCGTATCTCGTGGGCTGGAGCGCGCTACAATGTACGCCGTCTACGTTACCTCCAATGTGTGAGCCATTTTGAATAACACTATTCCATTCCTAGAAGTAAGGAATAATTTAATGTAGGTCGTGAAGATGTAGTAGGTGAGTCAACGTTCAACATAAAATGCAACTCTTCGTCTTCAAGACGTTTGTGTCTTTCGCGTGCGCGCACACACATGTTCTTTACATTGTTAAACATAGAATTGACAATTCTGGATCTGCATCTACAACACAAAATATTCAATCTCGTAAACTAATTTTGTATGGGAATCTGGCTTGAGCAATGTCTTGATTGACTGAGATTTTATTCAGGCTGCGTCCGTTCCCAAGCTGAACAATATATTTGTTTATTGTCATTATTTACTTATTCCCGCAATGCAATGGTCCGTTTTGAGTGTTGAACATCTTGTATTCCGTCCTTGATCCCCGGACGTCGATCAAAGAAGAAAAGGTCAAAACAAGAGACGAATTGCGTGCGCACGATATACCGGACAAAGGAAGACTATATATACTGTATAGGATTTAAAATCAGGTGTGTTTGGTGCAACTTAAAACAATGACTTGTACGAAATCGCCGTAGTTTGTTTTATTAAGTTTTCGTGAATGATTCACAAATATTTAAATAAGTTTATCAATCTTAAACTTGCAGGCTCAGTGATTACTTAATTTAGTTTGGTCTGGCTAACTCTAGACCGATGTATTCAAGCTTTGATAAGGACCCTCTGGGCCTTACAAAATTTGTTTTGAACAATGGTAACTTTTTCGCTAAAGAATAACATATTTGTTGCCATTTGCCGTTGCAGCGTTGCTACATTGGATGTATAGTACTTGTTATGACGACATAGTTCTAAAAATGGAAACTTGTGGTCTTCGTACACATCTCAGAAACACTACCAACAGCATCACGAGCCCGAAGCATGATGTAATATCAAACTTGGTGCCTAACGAAGAATGATTTTCTTATCATCTGTAGCTACTGTTTGTCCCCTTCCCTTTCCCCCATTCCCCCGCTCTAGGCAACATGTAAGCGCTCAAATGCTACCCCAAACAACGCTTACTGGGAACACGCTGCTCCACGTTTACCTGGTTCTTGAGGAGTATCGTTACACCAGACTCCACCCGCCTATGCCTCATTTTCAGAGCCAGAGATATATACCAGGTAATTGCACCCATCATCTAAACCAGTAATCACATATCACACCGTCCTATTATACTTTATCAATAGACTTTTTGCAAAAGAAACATTAACCCAGGACTTGTCCCCAGGTAGTTTTTTTTTATTTTCTAGATATTGCATCTGGCAACTCAGATTTTCTTTGATGTACCGCATAAATGCCTCGCCTTCCTCTGAGAGTCTCACAGATTGTACGATGGATTCGATGATTATGTTCTTCAATAAAATTTATCAATCCAAAACTTATTGTTCTGTTTTAATGAGTGAAATAATCTACTCCATTATTCTAAAGGTACCTTTTGCTCGGTGGGATTAATTATTAGCCTACCACAGCCAATGCCGTTGACGCGCATCCTACCTGGCGTTGGTAGGTTCTGTTAAAATCATATATCAACTTTGTACTTTGTTGCTCGAAGCAAAACATCCCCTTCAAAAGCAAAGAATTAGTGCTCTAGACAATCGTTTTATGATAATCATTGAGCCATGAACGATCATCGTTGAGCGATAATTAATAATCGCTCCAAGTAGTAGGCGGCGATGGTGGTCCGACTGAAGACTGCATTGTGTTCCAGTTGGTTGTTGGAATGATGGCATGTGAAGTTGCGCTATGTTAAATTGTTGGTCTTTTTTAATATATTTTTTCTTCGTCCCCCACTTCTTTATATTTTTCAGCTGGAAGACAATAATGTGTATTTAAGAAATGGGTGCTATGTATGGCCATATTCCCTGACAGATAAGTTGTGTCGTCCTAAGAGAAATGGTTTACTGAGCCGGTGACGTCATGACGTTTGAACGAATACCTTTATCTCTGTTTGAGTTTAACCAACGTGTTCGACAACCAAATACCCCGTTCACACATCACTTTAAACACGTGTGTCGAACCGCGTTCGACGAACCGTTAAACCGTATAAATCCCCTCTTAGTTTATCGCTCAGTGTTATTTCACCAGAGCTCAAGTGCTTCTCTTATCACATAACAGCTTGACATTTTTAAGGGGGACTTTATAATTACAAGGAGAACCATACCATCTTCAAGACTTCTTCCTTTAGAAAGACCGTTGTCTTACCTCTTCCTTCTAGTGTCCCTTGAGATCGACTCCCACCAAGGAAGTCAATGCTAAGAGTAAGTCAGCAACTGAGACTGAAGGTATATTCATTCACTCTCTAGCAATAAAATTATTCTTTCTGTTACTAACTCAGTCCTCCAAGGAGTGAAGGTTAACTCCTCCAGGTATCCAGTACCTGTCATGAATTTTCATTTCGAGGTCCTGCTAAATCTTGTGGCGGGACTTAGGGACTGGAAACCTAGAAAGGGAGGACCAACTACTGCCCCACTACATCCAATTGTACTCCTCAGTCCCAACTCACATCTGGGACTTGCCAAGAGAGAGGCAGTGATTGAGACCGGTCAGTAAAATCGGTCGCGCCCATTATCAACATTATTCTTTCTAACAAGCATACGCTCTCTGGGGATGGTGGGGGGGGGGGTGCAGGAGATATTGATCTCTGGAAACTTTAAAGCCGAGTCCACACTTGTAGCATTTCCCATGGGTGGGAGGATCGTCTTCGGTTATGAGAAAGCGAGTTCTTGAGGCTAGGGAAGAACCTCTTCGTTCACTGGAACGCCGTGTGGGTGTCTAAAGCCGGGTCCACACTTGTTGCATTTCCACGTATCGTATCATCTTTGCGTACCACCTAGTGATACGATACGGTGAAACAAGGTATTGTACCCACTTGTTGCGTATCCGCCTGCTGTATACAGATACGCAACAAGTGGGTACAATAGCCTGTCGCACCGTATCGTATCACTAGGTGGTACGCAGAGATGATACGATACGTGGAAATGCAACAAGTGTGGACCCGGCTTTAGACACCCACACGGCGTTCCAGTGAGCGAAGCGAAGAGGTTCTTCCCTAGCCTCAAGAACTCGCTTTCTCATAACCGAAGACGATCCTCCCACCCATGTCGTACTCCCTATACTGAACCACGCATCGTAAGGTGCCCTAATCATAACATTCCACGCAAGAACCTCCTGCTCCCTCACCTCCTCCTCAGGTAAAGTTGATGTGATTAGTTATCGCATTATGGTACATGGTAACGTCCTCAAGTATAGGATTAATAAAGGCTGAATTCTTCTTGGTGTGTTAATTAGTTAGAGGGCAGGATAGATAAGATGGGGGAGAGGGAGGGAGGGGGGATTTGTGGGTTTAGTGGAAGGAAGTAAGAGTTTTGATAGATGTGGGGCATACCCACTTGCTTGGTTAGGTTATAGTCTTTCGGACTTTTTTTTGTGTTTGTTAGAGGGGGATAGATAAGATGGGGGAGAGGGAGGGAGGGGGGAGTTGGGGGTTTAGGGGAAGGAAAGAATGAAATGGAAGGAAGAGTTATGATAGGTAGGGGCAGACCCACTTGCTCATTTATTTCTTTAGTCTCATAGACATTGTGGTTTGGTGTATTAGAGGGCAGGATAGACAAGATGAGGGAGAGGGAGGAAGGGGGGAATTTGGTGTATAGCGGAAGGAAGTAGAGAAATGGAAGGTTGTATGAGTTATAATAGATGTGGGGCAGACCTACGTGCTCGATTAGTTTATAGCCTTTCGGACTTTTTTTTTTAATGTGTTACTCGATTGCCCGTCTGGAATGACAAACTATACACGATGAATATATTAAGGCTTTGTACAGAGTATGCAAATAATATCATATATAAATACATTTTACAAAATAATGGCCATCCTCGTGACACAATTTTTACAATATATAATTTGATTACAATCGACATAGATAATTGTTTTGACCAAGATTAACAATTTAATTTATAACAATGCTACGTGCGCTAAGGGGACACTGCAGCAGTGACGTGTTGCCACAAAGTTCACACAACGTTTATTTTTAGGAAAATGAACACAAATAACTTAATCTTCTTTCCACACGTTTCTACAAGAGAGTGCAGGAATCCTTTCCAAACTATGACTGCCCTCTATATTCTGCACACCTTCCATTGTGAGACATCAACATCTCTATACCTCAGGAATACTGCGTCAACTGGGACCAGTAACGGTGACTGCAAGAAGGACGACAGTGAAGCTGTCCGTTTTCAAAACTTGTCAACCTCCATCAGTATCTGCATCTCAGAGGGGGTGAGACCCGCTCTCCGAATTGGGCCCAGGATCTCTCTATCAATTTCAAAAATGTTTCTTATTTTTCCACGAGTGGGAAGTTGACAACCGACGACTGTTTCCCTCCCCTTATCACTTTCAGCCGGTTACAAAGAAACACTCACATACTAATACAATATTGATAAATTTGAAGTGGGTAGAAACAACAATATTGATAATTTTATATGGAAGTGGGTAGAAACAACTTCGCCAACTGTGTAGTTAATGAATGGAATAAACTTCCTGCAGAGGCAGTGCAATGTAGTTCAGTTCGAAGCTTTAAGATTCGTTTAGATAAACATCTAAGCAAGATGTTGTAATGCCCACCATTTATTCTATATTATTTGTTTATTCATTTGTCTGTTTATTATATGCTTGATTTTCATTTATTATTATCATTTACCTGTCAATTTATTATTATTTACTATTTACCTGTTTCTTTATTATTTAACTATACCTATGTTTTTATTTATTCTATTTATTATTATTCATATTATAATTCTTTTATTTATTTATCATTATTATATTTTTTCGCATCCGAACTAGTTATGGACCAAAAGGTCTCCTGCCGGCATACTCCGCCTTTGTAATAACAGTCCAAAGCTTCTTCTCATGGAGATCTGTGAGGAGGCCCGAGGAAAGTTGCCAACAACTGTTGGGCTGCGGGTTTTACACTTTACGAAACTCGAGGCAATAGTTGATAACCTACGGCCCACATTCTCCCTCCCTACCAACTGAACTAACACCATTTACCTAAAATATGTCTCGAAAAAGAACGGTATTTTTCATAAAGACAGAAGCGCTAATGATTTGTCAGTGACAAAAGGATTATAATCGAGAGTTCAATAATAAAAGGGACTTCATTACTTCATTTTCAGATGGCAAAAATTGAAAACAATAGTAAAATACCGTATATACATAGTGTTTAGATTTTAATGCAAAAACGTATGATTATTAAATACAAAAAACGTCAATTTAAAAACACAGTGAACAAGAACAATTATTTTTACCCTCTCTTATTTTATCTATTCCTATATAATCTATTTATTTCTGTACCCACTGCCAAAACTAGGCCACAATTATATATATATATATATATATATATATATATATATATGTATATATATATATATATATATATATGGGTGTGTGTGTGTGTGTGTGTGTGTGTGTGTGTATGCATACACACATATATATGTATATACATATATATATATATATATACTGTATATGTATATATATATGTATATATATATATATATATATGTGTGTGTGTATATACATATATATATATATATAATATATGTATATATATATATATATATATATATTGTTTTTTATTTATCTTTATTATTTACTTATTTATTTTTGTAAAGTGAATCCCCACTTCTCTCACTCTCTTCCACTTCGTCGCTTTCTGCGACATATATGGGAACACGGTTCCAGCATTCTTATCTTCCCACCACGGGGGCAGGAGGAAAGAAGAGGCGATATCCCTGGAAGTTGTAAAGGAGACTCAAAACAGCAGAAACGAGAGAGTGTGAAAGTTTAATAAAAGCAAGTCAAGGCATTCCTTAAGCCTTAAGGAGTAGAAATTTGCCTGCAAAGAAGAATGCTGTGTGACTGGTATGTAGGGGTGTCCCAAAAGTACCTTAAATATCGATTGATGTACCTAGAGTATGCGGCCAAAAGCCCAGTGCAGAGAACATACACACGCACACACACACACACACACACACACACACACACAGTATATATATATATATATATATATATATATATATATATACACATACATATATATATATATACACACATATATATATATATATATATATATATATATATATATATATATATACATATTGCAAAAAACAACAACAACTGGGAAATAAGAAAATTTGTCCGAACGTTTTCATCTATTTAAGACATCTTCTGGGAATACAAAGTAACGAAGACATATATGCATATACAGTATATACATAAATTAATAAACAAGGTAGGAAACATGGTAAGGCTACACAAGATACTCCATTACCAGGTGGAGAAATGTTTTCATTTATGGACATTTGATCACATATGACTTTGCTTCTCCACAGGCATGGTAACACTTGAAGAATATTCTACAAATTTCTCAGTAGGAAAGTCATCAAGTTTGTACAAGCCTAAACTTAAATTGATATTATGATCAAAGGTGTGCTTAGTATGACTGGATTCAATATTTTTTTCTACTGAGGATTTACAAGAAATAATTTTCTTTGACTTATCCCAGTCAATAAGATATTTATGATCTCTTGCACATGCAAAAATGCCACTGGATATTTGGCCACTTCTTACACTATAATTGTGTTGATTGATCCTTATTTTTAAGTCTTTGCCAGTTTGGCCAATATAGAATTTGTTACACTGAAGACAAGGATTGAGTAAACACAACCCTCATTTACACCCGGTCAATTTTTAATTAACTTACGTTTAATGGTATTGTCGTTTCTGAATACCAAGTTGATATTGGATCGTTTAAGAATATTAGGCAGTCCAACTAATTTCTCACTGTAAGGGAGAACCAGTGTCTTATTTCCCAGTGTTTTTTTCTGCAAATTATTTTCACGTGGTCTTGTAAATTACTAAAAAAAAAATATATATATATATATATATATATATATATATATATATATATATATATATATATATATATATATATATATATAACTGATAACCAAAACCGAAACCGGAAAAGAAACTAGAATTCCCAAGCGCTTGAGAATTCTAGTTTCTTTTCTGGTTCCCTTTGTGGTTATCAGCAATTTATCAGATCACGTGATTTTGTGATCTATTTGTATATATATACATATATATATATATATATATGTGTGTGTGTGTGTGTGTGTGTGTATTCACTTGGTCTTTGGTTCACGTGTTGGACTCGTGATCAACAGCTATTTCACTCCTGGAAGAGAGCTCAAAGCTCGTAGGTCCGATCTATGGGTAATGCTATGACCTTGCACACACACACACACCCAACTCCCCGCCCATGAGAATCAGAGTAATTTCGGCCCTGGGCAGGATTCGAACCAGGAAATCCAGGCCACTGTCGTGACAGTTCAGTGTTCTACCAACTTCGCCACCGAGTCGTGTGTGTGTGTGTGTGTGTGTGTGTGTGTGTGTGTGTGTGTGTGTGTGTGTGTGTGTTTAAAATCCACAGTTGATTCTGTGTGTACAGATTCTCAGCTGATTTGTTCGACTTTGTGATTGGCAGGAGTCAACTCCTCCCGAGTTGTCCAAGGAACGTGGAGAGAGAATTATTTTACTTGTTTTATTGTACAACCTTTCGACCTACACATTTCATCTTCAGGTACTGGCTAATGCAAGGCGGTTGGCAGCTTATGTAGAGGTAGGTATAATGGAAAGTAGACAAGCACCAAGTTCAGTGAAATGGGCTATTCTCCCTGAAAACTTTAATCATATGAGGAACATTTTTAAGTCTGGGAATAATAATTTTATCAACATGGGTATCAATGGAAGGATTCCTATAAAAAGTAACAGCATGTGAGGATGAAGCCTCTATTAACACGACGTTTTGCTTATTAGAGTTTTATTAATACATGATTCCTGATAAAGTATGGGGGAGTATGTATGAGAAATAGATTGACGCAGCTCGAAGGGAGGTGTCCCCGTCTTCTCCTTTTCTGCATGAGAGAACGGAGAGGGGGGGGGGGAGGTCGCCGAATTAATGAAGCGGCCTTGCTGTGGATGTGCTGTCTTGCAACACTGCTTCTGACCCAGGGCAGTAGTCAAGATGCAGGGATGACCCGTCATCCAGAAGGTGCCAAGATGGGAGGGAGAGAAGAGGGTACAGGGGAGTGGATTATGTAGGGGATGGAATGGGTGGGAGTTGTTTCTATGCCTTGTCTTTTGGCTACCTCCCGTGTAAGGGGGGGGGGGGAAGCCTTTGGTATACAGTATGTATGTATGTACTTGATAAAGCTGGAACAATAAAGGCATCTTCCTCACGTGGTGTATGCCAATTACATACAAGGATTCTAATCCTTGATGTAAAGGGCCTCTATGATTTGTAGTTGGTGTGGTTCATCCTCTTATTCCAGGATGGAAATGTCTTCTGACAGATGATTCTCTTGTAAATAGAATGCTACGGGACTCTTCTGTATTTTTCTTTGGGGGCTTCAATTGGCAAAGGAAGTTTTAGGCGAGTCGGTAGCTTCGTCATGATCATGATGTATATTAAGGGTAGCGGTGCACGACATAATGTCGAAAGACAGAGCGTCGAAACGACAGAATGTCGAAACGACAGAATGTCGAAACGACAGAATGTCGAAACGACAGAATGTCGAGTGCGACAAAATGTCGAAATTTCAGATATCGCCGTGATTATGTACATAAAATCACCGAAAAAGGCAAACCTGTGTTCACGATTAACAACAATAACTGAAATATACACCAAAAACTTGGTGCCCTTTCCTGATTAACTTTCGTGACTACATAAAGTGAATATTCTAATTTCAAAATCAATTCTTGAACTACATTCATTCGAATACAATACAAAGAAAACATGGCGGAATTCTTCGTTGCTGGAAAAACTTTCTTGACTGTACATAAAGTGAATATTCTAATTTCAAAATCAATTCTTGAACTACATTCATTCGAATACAATACAAAGAAAACATGGCAGAACTCTTCGTTGCTCAAAAAGGAGGAAAAAACTTTCATATGAAGGTTTTCTTTACACCAAAAACAAGTGTGTTTTGGCAAAAATATACTGGCTTTGCGAGAACCGTCCCTGTTCAGGAAAAGCTGTAACTGTTGATGATGTGATGGTAACCACAAAAGCTTACAATACACATGGACCAAATCCTGCAAGGGTTGAGGTCCAGCAATCGATGTCTAGGATTAGGCACATCGCCAAAGAAACTTTGGAAGGGAGGTCGCGGAAAATATGCCAAGAACTATCCAGCCATCTTCCAGAAGAGGTTCGTGGATATCTTCCGGAGGAGTCGAGCATCAAAAGGATGGTTCAGAGGCAGTGTTGTAATAAAAACCAGCCGGGCTTACCTCGTAGTGTTACAGACCTTACGCTACCTGATCCTTATATCAAGACAAAACAAAGGGGACCCTTGGATCATGGCTGATATCAGTTTTGGCAACAGTGATCAGATCATGGTGTTTTGTTCAAACAACAACCTGAGAAATTGATCAAACTCTTCGGTATGGTACGGCGATGGCACTTTTGATGTCTCCCCGGGATTGTTTTATCAATTCTACACCCTGCATGCACCAGTGATGTGGCAAATACTGCCTCTCCTTTTCGTGTTGACAACCAAGAAAACCAAAGACGCTTATTATCGTATCTTCTCAGCCATCCAAGAAGCTGCATCACAACGCGGTCTGGATCTTAGAGTCAATATTTACAGACGTGACTTTGAATGTGCTGCGATGGAAGCTGCAAAGGATATCCTGTCTGTGCAGAAGGTCGAAGCCTGTTTCTTTCACTTTGCCCAAGCGCACTGTAGAAAGGTTGTGGATTTGGGTTTGCGTGAAATGTACGTGAACGACAGCGGTTTAGCGCAGAGATTTAAACATCTCACTGCTTTGGCTTTTGTTCCCCCTTTCGACATCTCAAGAGCCTTTCATGAACTTATTTAAGATATACCTCCTGAATGTCACTCTTTCGCAAATTACATCAGAGAAACATATATCGGATAGTATTAATACTAGTCAACGAACACCATCCTCGCCATTTCTCTGCGTCGTGGATCATGGACAAAGTCAAGTTTTCCACCGGAGGTATGGAGTGTTTATTACCGTGTAATCTAGGAAGACACGAGAACGACAAACCGCCTTGAAGGATGGCATCGGCGCTTTCAAGTACCGGTGGTCATTGGCAAGGCTCACCCAAGTATCTACGATTTTATACTTCGTCAGCAAGATGAACAAGCCCACACAGAAACGGTCCTCTCACAACCCATCGCTGGACATGAGCCATCTAAACGAAAGAAGTTAGTTAGATCAACGAATAAACGGATATTGCGCATTGTTTCTCAGAATGGGACCTTTCGCAGTCAGGCTCGTAGATTCCTATTAGCGCTAGAATTTTCAATTGTCTCGGATTTCACGAGGCAAAGGGGTGACTTAGCTAATTTGGAAACCGATATTTAAAAAAAGATACGACATAAATTGCTGCATAAATGTATTCAAAATTAGAAACATGACTCTTAATGTTATAGTTTTTACTTACTGATGTGTGATAAGGCTTTGTTAATTCAATTATAAGGTAAAACTAAAAATAGGTAATTATTTTTATTGAAGTAAGTATGAGCAGTAAAATAAGAGGATGTTGATTTCGGTTTGTGCATTTTATCTGAGAGTGTTGAAAAATAATGGATATCACTGTCACGTCCTGTATATGAAGATAATCAGTGAAATAAAAAATAACAACAGTGGTGGCGGACGTACGAAGTGAACGACGTTTGTGTAAAGAATAGCCTTAGATTAGCTGGGAGCTATTTTCAAACAAATATGACTAATTTTACGTGTGTCGTGGCAGACTGCACGTCATATTAAAGAAAAAGTAAGAGAAAGACAAATGTTAATCGTACCGAAAAAATTAAGTCTTCGATGCAAAATTATATTTTCGATACATTACATGGATTTGCCCATTGCTTGGTGCATTCAAATGAAAGTATATATCAATATACGTCCATTGAAGTCGGTAGAAAATGACAAATTGCTTGGCTTGATACAATTATAGGCTGTTTTACGAATATCATCTGTAATTATAAATAGAGGCTCAAACAATGCTATATGCCGTTTGGAATCATGAAATTAATTGACTTAAATTTCAGACACAAATGTACAACGATACACCTCTGTAAGCTTATAAAACTTACCCAAAAAAGTATTTATTTTCCGGCAAGAATTACAAAATCTGGCGGTGTCTGGTATCAAATCGCTCACTGCGAAAGGTCCCATTAGGACCGATCCATTCAGGAATATGTTGAAGGTCTAACTTATAATATTACATATTGATTTTTTCTTATATGTATAATATCCATTTGTACCAATACTTGTATATTTAAATCTATGTATAAAAATATGAAAATAAGTTTACATATAAAATAGATTATCAAATAAACAAATTTTTGTTTTTTGTGATTTCATCACCAACTGGAATAAGGCAATCATTCAATCACTGATGTGCCTTTGTTCAATCATTGGTGTGTCCGATAGTACAGTGTACATAGAAATAAACGTTAAACTTTTTGTGTGATTCCTTTATCAACTGCAATAAGGCAATCGCAATTCACTGTTGTTTCATTAATAGTTCTTTAATCAATTTAATTCCAATTGAACTGGTATAAGTGATTGCTGTTTAAGTTGTTTTATCTTCATTGTTATGAAGAAGTAAACCATGCCGGGCGGTCATTATGAGTCGAGTGATTTGGGAAATATAGGTCTTTATTGCCGAATTAGATTTTCTTTAAAACAATATTCATATTCAAACCTCTTTTAGTCATGATTGGTCAATTGCCACTAATATAAAAGGTACACATGACCGATTAATCAGTGAAATGCACATTTCGACATTATGTCGCATTCGACCATCTGTCGTGTCGACATTTTACAAAGGATTACAAAGGCGGAGCATGCCGACAGGAGACCTTTTGGTCCATATCTGGGTTGGATGCGAAAAAATCATAATAAATGAATAAATAAAAACTATAATAATGTAAATAACAAAGAAAATACATAAATAAATGCATAGGTATAGTTGAATGATAAACAAACAGGTAAATAGAAAATAATAATGAATTGACATATAACTTATAATAAATGAGAATCATTCGACATTCTGTGAGGGGAAGGTTCTACAGTTCCATGTGGTGCACATGTATTCGTACACCAAGGTCAAACAGGTGCTAAATAACAATGGATAAGCAAATAAATAAGGAAAATTACAAACCTTCACATATACAGGTGACATGACGCCCACACGCCAGATACGAGGACAACGGTTTGTTTGTTCCACCTTGCCTACATGAGCAAACAGTACTAACAGAACGAACGGGTATTGCGGAAAAGCACTGATATTTGTGGCCAAGGCACAAAGACGACTAAATAAACCTCACTATATTTTACAGAAACAGAAAAACTCATTATCTTTTCATGAGAAACATCCCAAGGACCGAATTTTTGTTTTGTTTTCATGGACTCTTGATAACGGAACGGAGCGGCGTAGTGAAGTCTGCATGGGAAGGATAATTTTTGTCCTCTTGATTAGACAAGTTTCATCTGCGCATAAGACTCATCGTGCTGACTATTGTTCTGCTATCAGCAGCTGGTTCTTTAGGGTGTATTAGCCGTTGCCAGGACTAAGAAGACACCGATCTACATTTTTTTTTCGAGTTAACTTTTTCATAGATAATATGAGCTGACGCGGGTACGTCTTAACACTTTGAACTGGAATATAACCGTCAAATCCCTTTGTTGACTCCTGTTTCTTGGATATTTTTATTACTTGGTAAATACCTAGCAAGTATGTGTATATTTTACATCATAATCTGATTGAATGGCACAAATGGAATATGCTGAATCACTAACTGACTATAATGCTGTGAAACTACAACAATAATTATGTAAATTATACTGTCGTTCAAGTTCATTCATTGCCTGTTCGAGTGGAGCATCTCTTGTCATCATCCAGCATTGATGATGACAGCATTGATGATGTCCGTTAGCCCGGATATTGTTTCCTCTGTGGCGCACTATCCTGATGGAAAACTCACCATGCCCGTTCGTCATTGCTCTACAGCTCGGTGGACTAAAAAGAAAGAAGAAAAAGTGAAAATGTATGAAGTGCATTGTGAGCGACGTATCTGTGCGTTTCCAGCAAAATTTCATCTACCGCCTTGTCATCCATCCTCCATATTGTTCTCGACAAAATTCTTTGCAACCCTTTCAAAAGCTTTTCATGTCATTTTCTCCTTAGTTTGTAGAATATGGTGGAATTCGTCATTTCCTATAAGTTCAATTTGTGAGTCAACAACAACAAACCCTTTCTTTTGTTTTAACTTTACCTATCCTCAGGAAATTTTCGAGAAGTCATCCGAAAGGTTGCTCAACCTTGTCCATCGCCTCACCATAGTTCTTCACCAGGCTTAGGTCGGATGCTAAGAATATTTTAACGATAGGAGTAATATACAAGCGAACCTAACAATTGTCAGGCATTATAGCATATTGCTTAAGTGTGTATCTAAATGAATCTTAAAACTTCGAACCGTACTACATTGACTTTGGTGTATATAGATCTTGGTTTATTCCATCCATTGACTACACGGTTGGCGAAGCTGTTTCTACCCACTTCCAAAATGAATCCGCGTCCTGACAACTTGAGACATGATGTGTAAGGGCGAGAAGAAAATCTTCCCCAATTCAACAAGTCGGATATTTGCTGAACATTTTCCTGCCCTGTTTCCAACGACTGCAATCTCGTAAGCGATTGGATCTTGTCTTTTGATCCTATCATTCATTCAAATCGCACGTTTAGGTTTGAGATCGTACTTACTCTCTCGTCGTCCTTATAGACATGAAAGCTGTCACCAAAGTTGTCTCCTTGGCCCTATGTACTTAGACATTGAGGACAGGGAACAGTCGGTGCAAGGAAACGGAATGAAATGCGGGATTCACACCCGCTAGAAAGAGAGTATACAGTAAGACCCAGAAGCTTCCGATCCCACCACGAGTTTTACTCATTCACTTAGAAAACTGGAGCTAATCAAGATGATTAGGTGGCTGCTCCGCTTTCAAATGCCTAGAATTAGTCATGACATGTAATTTTAAAGGCATTTTGACCGAAGACCAGTTTATAAGTGGATACATATAGAATACACTGATGAAATGCCATGAGACATTTCATTAATATGTTCTATGGTACATCAAATGTAACGATAAATTGGGAGTGTCATATTCCTGGAAAAAACTAACACTAAAATATATTAAAAACGCGGCACGGTGAAGTTTACATAACGCCTCAAAATTACCATCATTCCCCACCCTATTCATTACGACACGGTAAATATTGAATGAATATCGCATTCAAAGGAAAAGTATTCATTGGGTTTACTACCGTCACGCTGTAAGTACTACATAATACAAGGTCAGTAATTCTTCACTCTTAATCCCATGTTCCGTTGATGTTTGTCTAATTCGTTTAATAAAGATAAGCAACAGATTAATAATCACCAGAACAAGAGAAATAGTTGACTTGTGATAGAAGTATCAGGACACCACGCCTTCTCATCAAAGTGTATTTCGTTTATTATAAGAATATATAACTGAGTATAATCACTGAAAATAAATCCTAAGACGTAATTCTCATAGGATACAACTTACTGAAATGTGGTGGATATTAGAGACAGGGATAAAGGTGGCAAAATATTTTGAAATAAGACACTCAATGACGAAAGCATTACTGGGTTAACCTTCATCACTAGAGGTACTGAAATATCGCGCGTTTGTGTAGCAAAGTGCATCTGCAATTACGCGCCATAAAAAGATTAAATTTCATATCAAGGCATCAAGAAGAATTGCAGAGCTTAACAGGTCTTGTCCCAGTATTCGGGAAATTATTGGATATCCAGGACGTTGCAAAAATGGAAATAAAGATTTGATATTTGTAGCTTCATAATTGAAAACAACCCAATGATATGAAATATATTTTACAATCACATTTAGATTTATAGAATATGAGGAAATCTCAAACGAAATTCAGTGTCATGTCTAAAGAAATACAAGGAAATTTGGCAACTCTATCAAGGAAATCCATTTTCGAGATGTGGGAACTGAGAACCCTGGTTATTCGTCCACGGCCACATGTCAGCGAGTCAGTTGCCCGACGTACTTCAACCGAACACTTGTGTAGTATAATCCATTTTTTATGTAGCATCACAGTCTGCCAGTGATGTCTCTGAGTGTTCGTCTGACTATCGCACTGGCAGTTTCCCTATTCTGACAGACATCAGTAAATGCGAGACTATCATTCCAACTAAAGAGCGGAGCAGTTGTTGAACCACTTGTCGATTTGCGGTTTCATGGTAAGTGAGATACTAATTATATTACTTGTTTGTCCAGTAGTCTATCAGTCAAGCATGACCGATCAGTGAAAGAGAAGTGTCAATCATTGCATTGTGTCCTACGAGTTACGTCTTTTCATCCTCAAATCAAAAACATATTAAGCTGAAATTCAAACAACTGAACTATTCTATAAAATTATATATCAAAAACAAAGTGTAGTCACTAGGTCAAAAACCATAGACCAAATGAAATAATGAACTTCGGTTTGAAATAAATGAACATGAAAATGTATTAATGAAATCAGTATGAACATTGAATTTAGAAAATATACATTTTATTTAAAACATTATAAACAAGGCAAGTATATTCACCTGTGCAATAAGATGTTTATGTTAACGTATCTGCATAACAGAGATGAGAACTGATTGCATGATTAATTCTTACAAGTTAGTATATTTATAATAAAACGTCACATTATAATATAGTCATCCCTTGTATGTGTGAAAATTGATTAAAGTAAAAGAAATTAAGAATCAGGGCATGGTCGTATGCAAATATACAATACTGCAAAGCAAAAAGCAGCGTTAGTTTGTCCTATTGTGATTCTGTATCTAGTCGTCTTTCTTGCTGATCTGACCACCTGCATATTCAGGCACAGCGCTGGTGTTATCAAAGCCGCTGTATCAGTGTAACACTAGACCCTGCTTCTATACTTTCTGTTGAACAATCGGCGTAATACTTCGGTACCATTCCTTATAAATACACACTAGTTTATCCACCAATTCTACCAATTCCTTTCGTGTTTGTGTGAAGCATTGGATTTCTCTGATGCCGGTTCTCGGAGTACTTTTTCTGAGTAAAACAAACCGTCGAGCTACTGTTGCATGACGTTGCATTCGTATCAATTTCATTTGCAAGTTTGGCATCAGTATTCCTCAAAATTACAATAAGTTTTCCTCAGCATACTCAATAATCTTGTCATTGTGTTTCATGAACTTCTTCACAAAGTCACATCTTGGTGTTATGGTTCATCTGAGATGTGTATTCAACCATAGTTACAAACAAGAAAGAAAAAATCGACACCGTTAGTACTGGCTTTACAGTGAATTCTGCTGCTTCAAAAGTTTTCGACTTCGCTTTAGCATTAGTGTCGGATAAAGTACTTACCACTAACCGAACCTCCTTTTCTCCTGACGGTAAGAGTATAATCTTATTTCGAGTTGTAACCGATTGCACATACTATCATAACCTCTGAAATTGTTGATGAGCGAGAGACGCGAACAGTTCGGTAGGTGGTGGTGGGAGGAGGTGGTGGTAAGACCGTTATGTCGGGATAAAGTGACGTATATTTGGCAATACTGAAGCCAGGTAACCTAAAGTCGGTTTACATTGACAATGCCAGGAAATAATGATTACACTTTTTCACGAAAGTTCAAAACACGTTATCATTAAAATGTTTATCGTGTAAAATTTATACCAATGGAATCGCAAAAAAAAAGAAAAAATAAAGAGAGAGAAACACAGGTTCTGCACTCGACAGGCTACGAGGAATTCGGTATCAACAATAAGTTTGAAGAAGCAGATGCAACATGGATTCTTCCAAAACGAACACCGGCCTCATTAAAAGATAATTTATTATGTAAAAACACGTGCATATAATCGTGGGGTTCGTTCCAGCATAAAAGAGCATAATCACTAAAATATTTCTGAAAAAAAAGCAATAAGGTTGCTTTTGGCTTACACTTTTCACGGTCAGTAGGTCAGCTAGAAAGCGCACCATCTCGAGAGTGGTGAAACTGCAGCTTCATCGCCTATGCAGGAAAGATCCTCAAATATTATCTTGTCGAGTGCAGAATCACAACCGCAATTGAAACAAGACTGTCCCCATCACTAGCAAACATTGCTAAATTACATCCATATGGTGACGTATTTATCATATTTGTTCACACCAAATCTTGTTCATTCAAAATTGAACTCGGGACTTGCAGATCTCCATCAAAACATTTTTCCTAGTTCATTCATCGTCACAACAGAATAGTACGTCTTTGTTTTGAAAAAAAAGTGTAAAGTATGTGAACTTCATGGTGCCTCTGCTTCATCTCTTCCGGGAATGACGTCAGGAAGGTGCAGAGGGGTCATCTTCCCAAGGTACGGCCGAGCGGTCCGTTTGGTTAAAGTCCGGATACACCAACCTGTAATATACGGTAAAAATGAAAATAAATACAATGCTAAAGATAATGGTAATTACAACGACGACGACCACCACAACAATGACAAGGATAACAATAACAATGATGATAATAGTGATAATGGCACTGATGAAAATTATAACATGATAGTGATGATACGATAGTGTTAACATGTGATCATTATATATATATATATATATATATTATATATATAATATAATATATATAATATATATATATATATATATATTGTGTGTGTGTGTGTGTGTGTGTGTGTGTGTGTGTGTGTGTGTGTGTGTGTGTGTGTGTGTGTGTGTGTAATTCAGATGAAGGGACTAGGAGGAAAAGTCACTGTGCAACTGAAGCGGATGTTTCTGCTGTAAACATGCTGTGTTCTGTTGCATTGCTTCTAACCCGGGTAGTAGCCAAGGTATACTGAAGGTCCTTCAAGATAGGTGATGGGAGGGAGTGGGATGGATGGGGGTAGGTGCATGCCTTGGCTGGCTACCTCTCTTATAAGAAGTTTATTAGCACACACACACACACACACACACACACACACACACACGCACACACACACACATTTATATATATATATATATTGTTTGTGTCAAATTCGTTCTGTTTTGAAGTTTGTGTGCTAATTCGTTCTGTTTTGAAGGGTCACGGTGGAGTGTTGAGTACGGTCCTCGGTTTGTAAGAAGCAAGCCGCTCTGGCGGGGGTTCGAATACCAGCAGATGAGTTTATTTCCATATATATATATACATACACCAACGGCTTTTCCTCCTTGCAAGGGAGATAACAAAAAAAAACAAAGGCATAAAATCCACTCCTACCCATTCCGTCCCTACATACTCCACTCCCATTCACCCCACCTCCCTCCCTCGTATCTTGGCTCCACCTAAATGACGGGTCATCCCTGCATCTCGCCCACTACCCTGGGTCATAGGCAATTTAGAAAGAGCACATCCACAGCAAGGCCGCTTCATTTAATCGGCGACCCCGCCCCTCCGTCCCCTCATGCAGAAAAAGAGAAGACACGAGGAAATCCCTTTGAGCTACGTCATAAATATCATTCAAACATACTCCCTCCCCCATCTTCCACCCACTCCCATCCATGCATCACAGCATCATCCATACACAACCATTCTCCACTCACCCCTATTTTCTGTCTTCTCCCTCCCTTCCTCAACAGACATTCCTCTCTTTCCTAATACCCCTTTTACCCCATCCATCCATCTCATCCTTGGTCGCCCCCTCATGTTCACTCCTTCCACACCTCTTTTACTAATCTTTACATATATATATATATATATATATATATGGAGAGAATGGGAGGGGATTATGTGGGGATGGAATGGGTGGGAGTGGATTTTATGCCTTTGTTTTTTTATTATCTCCTTTGTAAGGGAGAAAAGTCGTTGGTATATATATATATATAATATATATATATATATATATATATATATATATATATATATAATAAAAAGATGAAGAGAAGTAAAGCACAAGGTAAAGGAGGTAAAGAGGAGAGCAGATATGAAATGGGGTAAGTCTATGACAGAAAAAATTGAAAGTAATAAAAAGATGTTTTGGAAAGAAATTAAGAGAGGAAGAGGAGGCGAATCAAGTAGAGAAGAAAAGATAAAAGGTGCAGATGGAGAGATGATAATGGAAGAGAAGGCAGTAAGGGGAAGATGGGCAGAATATTTTAGGGAGTTACTAAATATGAAGGAGGATAGGGAGTGAAAGGTAGTTGCAGTGGGAAGTGCTAAACAAATGACAGTGATAGGTGAGAAAATGGAGAAGAAATAAGGAAGGATGAAGTGAAGGCAGTTGTTAAGATGATGAGAGCAGGTAAGGCACCTGGGTTGGATGGATGCCATGCAGAATGTCTAAAAAAAAAAAGGAGGCACAGTGATGGTGGACTGGCTGGTGAGGTTATTTAATGTTTGTTGGAGAGAGGGTAGAGTGCCAGAGGACTGGAGGAGTGCCTGTATAGTTCCACTCTACAAGGGAAAAGGGGACAAGTGTGAATGTAGTAGTTTCAGAGGGATTAGCTTGTTAAGTGTAGTTGGGAAGGCTTATGGGAGGATCTTGATTGAGAGGATTAGGAGAGGAACAGAGGGAGTAATTGGCGAGGAACAGTGTGGATTTAGGACAGGTAGAGGTTGCGTAGATCAGGTTTTTGTGGTAAGACATATGTGGAAAAGTTATAGGAAATGGTAAAGATGTTTTTTGGGCATTAATGGATCTGGAAAAGGCTTATGACAGGGTAGACAGGAAGGCACTGTGGGAGGTTATGCAGATATACGGGATAGGAGGAAAGCTTCTAGAAGCTGTCAAGAGTTTTTACGAGAGTAGTAGAGCATGTGTCAGGATTAGAAATGGAGAGAGTGAGTGGTTCGAGGTAAAGGTGGGACTTCGTCAGGGATGTGTTGTCACCCTGGCTGTTCAACTTATACATGGATGGGGTGGTGCGAGAGGTAAATGCAAGGGTGGTGGGTCAGGGATTGGAGATGGTTAAAGAGAATGGAGAAAAGTGGGAGGTGAGCCAGCTGTTGTTTGAGGACGACACTACGCTTATAGCAGGATCAGAGGAGGGATTGAGGTTGTTGGTGACAGAGTTTGGGAGGTTGTGTGAAAGAAGAAAGTTGAAGATAGATGTGGGTAAAAGTAAGGTGGTGAGATGTACAAGGGGTGAAAGTGGCAGTACGATGGAAGTGAGCATTAAGGGAGAGCGACTGGAAGAAGTGGATAGTTTTAGATACTTGGGTGCAAATGTGGCAGGAAAGGGTGGAATAGAGGTGGAGGTAAAATGTAGATTGAGAGAAGCGAGTAAATGCCTTGGTGGATTAAAAAGTGTAATGAGGAATAGACATCTGGGAATGGAGGCTAAGAGGAGATTGTATGAAGGAGTGATTATGCCAACAGCACTGTATGGGGCAGAAACAGGGAACATAAGAGAAGAAGAGAGAAGGAGTTTGAATATGTTTGAGATGAGGTGTCTGAGAAGTATGATGGGGGTTACTAGGCTAGATAGAGTGAGAAATGAGGAGGTAAGGAGGAGAACAGGGGTGGTAAGGGAGTTGGGAGATAGGGTGGATGAAAGAGTATTGGGATAGTTTGGACACATGGAAAGAATGAGCGAAGAAAGACTAGTAAAAGAGGTATGGAAGGCAGATGTGGGGGGAGTGAACATGAGGGGGCGACCTAGGATGAGATGGATGGATGGGGGAAAGGGGCTTTGGGGAAGAGGGGAATGTTTGTTGAGGAAGGACGGGAGAGGACAGAAGACGGGTGAATGGACAATGGTTGTACATGGATGATGTGATGGAGAGAGGGGGTCACCGTTTTAATGAAACGGCCTTGCTGTGGATGTGCTGTGTCTTGCGACACTGCTTCTGACCCAGGGCAGTGGACAAGATGGAGGGATGACCCGTCATCCAGGAGGTGCCAAGATAAGAGGAAGAGTAGAGAGTGGATGGGAATGGAGTGTATTAGGGATGGAATGGGTGGGAATGTTTTTTATGCCTGTGTTTTTGGCTACCTCCCTTGTAAGGGGAAAAAAGCCTTTGGTGTATGTATGTATAATATATATATATATATATATATATATATATATATGTATATGAATATATATGTATATATATATATATATATATATATATATATGTGTGTGTGTGTACTATATATATACATATACACATGCATGTATACACATGTACACCATATTCACGCGCGTCATATATATATATATGTATATATTATATATATATAATATATATATATATATATATATATATATATGTATGTACTTATGACGTAAGTGGAGTAGGAAACACAGGAGTCTTAGTCTGAGTTTATTACTGACTAGTTTCGCAGGTATGCATTTTTTCATTTTTTTCTTTTTTTTTAACAGCATACCTGCGAAACTAGTTACGAATAAACTCACACTTACAAGACTCGTGTGTGTTCTCCCCTACTTACGTCAACCTGTCAGAATGCCTCTATATATATATATATATATATATATATATATATATATATATATATATACATATATATATATATATATATATATATATATATAATATTGTATATAAGATTTGCATTCATTAGCATTATTATAGCCTTGTGGGGCTATGAGTATATACTATGTATTGGTAGTAACTTCCATTATGATTATTTAAGAGTTAGACATACGTCTGTAATTAATCACGGCGCTATATTACTGTATAATCTATTCATGTTTCATATTATCATTCACTTAAAGTGGAAGAAGTATTTTAAGAACGTTAGAGTGACTTGAAACTAGACGCCAAATCAACAGGAGGTAATTCAAGTGAATATTGAGCGTACAATATGATATAATTGTTCATATAATCTCTGTGGCGATGTTCCGATGGTTTGAGTACGCTAGCAGAAACATTTTATATTATGCAACTTAACATTACTGCGCTGTGAACTTTTCAGTGTTAACCATTTTTATTCGTTGACTAATATCGTCCTGTACTAAATAAATTAGCATATACAAGTACGGAGCAGAATAAACACCATATCCCTCATTCTCATTGGTGTTAGTGACCTCTTGTGATCATATGTAGTATGCGTGGTTGGTAACCCTGTATCCCGACCCCACAAACCGCAGTGTTGTTGACATTGTGGGTCGAGGAACAGTTTCTGCTGTCAAGGAGTGGTGGAGACGTCTAAGCAGCTTACGATTACTTATGGCTACTATAGGTATGTATATACATGAGTTATGGGTGTAACTCTGCATAGTACAGAGTGACATAAGTAAAACGAAGAAGGCTTTAGCTTTATTATCTTGAATCTTCAAAATATTTAGGCCATCTTATTGTTTGTATACAGGGAGTCTGAGAAGCTTATGGAATGCTGTGGAAATTGTCAAGATTCCTTTATGTAGCCGAAGCATAGTTATTGAATCTTTATGAAAGGCAATGGTTTTCATGGTGAATTCTTTCCAAATCGAGGTAGAAAGGGTGGGCATGCTTGGCATAATATTACAGTATATTCTAAATAATTTGAGAAGGGTCTAGGTATATTAATATTTGTATAATATTGTCTTTTTATTAGCTGTAAATATTTTGTTTTACAAATATATAGCCGAATTTGGGATATCACATGATATATAAACCACTTTTGTACAGGGTGCACAAAGGGAAGTACAGTCCCAGAGATGGGTAGAGTACAAGAAAATAACATTTCCCTACCAGGCATCACTAGGTAAGCAGTCACTAGGTTTCTCGAAGCACTCATGCACAGTCACATACACACATCAGGAATATTCATATTATGCAATTAGAGAATGTAGTGAGTTTTTGAAGAAGAATATGGGGTTGAGAAATATGCCCATAGGTTTGGTATGCTCTTGGCTGAAATGAATAACTTCTTTTGTAAACAACGGTATGAAAAAGACACGGGATTCAATAGCATAGATGTGTGGCGTATTCTGAGGAAAAATCATGATTCTAGTGATTCGGGTCTACACTTTGTTGAAGTAACCATTCATTTCTTAGATAAATACCTTCTGTCCACTCTTAAAATGCTTTGTAAACAATGGCAATCAAAGATTGGGGGATAACATGAAATGAGAAATTTCCACATCAAATTGAGGTTGCACGAATTATATTGTAAAGTTAGGAATTTTTTTTTCTTAAATTTGTATTGAAATGGGTGACAATCATAACTCACAGGCTATATTTGAAGAAAATTTGTTGAGATCCTTGCAAAAAAAAAAAAAAAAAAAAAAGCTGCTCGGTAATGGGTTTTTGATTTACAGTTTCAGTAGTCATAAGCATATGATAGACATGCCTTAGGCAGAAAGCTTACTATCTAGGACATTGCCATAATAAAGGCACCAAGATGTTTTTGTCTTATCAATACCTTAACATCCCTAGGTCAGAGTGTGATCAGATCATAATATCCCTGCTTTTTTCAATATAGATTTTTTTTTGTGTTTTATTTTTTCTTTTCTGCGTAGGGTTACAGAGGTTGCATTGAATCTGAATACAAGTCAGGCTCTGTTGCTGATTGAAATACTAAACCAGACCAAAGGTTAAAGGTTACCCAAACTTGATTAGGAAACCAAACCTAATCAAAGGTTTGGTTATCGACAAAACTAAATATTAGACTATATTAATGCCACCCACCTAGCACCAAAGGTTTGGTACAGAGTAACATTCCCAGCTATGATCATATTCAGAAATCCTCACTCATTCCAATGATAAACATGACAAAGTTAATTACCAACAATCTGTCATACCATTAAATGTTCAAATTACATTAGTTTGAATATACAACGGATTGTTAGTAATTCATTTTGCTGTGTTTAGCATGGGAAGGGAGGGGGAGCAAACTGAAGATTTACCATTCAGAATGTTCACAAGCAACTTGTTATAACCTAATTAAACTGCTCTTTTGCGTATATGTGCTCTTGAATTTGAATTCTTCAGTTGCTCAAAAGGCCCAAATTGTGATATATGAATATATTAAACCATTTTGGTACCACAGTCTATTTTCAGTGAGTTGGTTCACACATATGATAGGATGGAAGGATGAACAGTTATACAATTTTCCAAACAGAACAAGTTTTGATAGCTTGTTATGTGTGTAACATAATGGACCTACCATTTTTGCTCATAACAAAATCCAGAACATCAAGCCAGTTTCTGGAAAAAGTAACTCTTGGCCAGATATCCAGCTGGATATTGAATCCAGTGTACCCTTATATGCACTATATATGTATTATAAAAAAGAAAAAATAAATAAATCATGAAAATCAACTAAAAGATATGAATCTGTTTTCCTTAAAAAAGCGTAGACTCAGAGGTGACTTGATACAGGTCTTTAAGATTCTAAAGAGAATTGACGACATCAGAAATGACAAAATTTTCACACTGAATGAGAATCAGACAAGAAACAATGGTCTCAAACTGTCTGGAAATAGATTTAATTTGGAAGTGGGTAGAAACAACTTCGCCAACTGTGGAATTAATGAATGGAATAAATTTCCTGCAGAGGCAGTGCAATGTAGTTCAGTTCAAAGCTTTAAGAATCATTTAGATAAACACCTAAGCAAGATGCTGTAATGACTATCATTTATTTAATATTTGTTTTGTTATCAATTGTCTCTTTGTTTATTATTTTTTGCTTGATTCTCATTTATTATTAGTTATATGTCAATTTATTATTATTTACTCTTTACCTGTTTGTTCATTACTTAACTATACTTATGTATTTTATTTTTTATTTGTTTATTCATTTATTTATCATTATTATGATTTTTTCACATCTGACCTTTGTAATCCTTTGTATTGTGAATAAGCACATATAAATTGTCATTTTACAATGATTTAACATTAAGTAACCTTGTAGTGTTGTGATTCATCTGCCAAGTTGATCTTTACATACTTAAATGAAGAAATATTTACCTCCTCATTACAATCTATTTTGGCCTTGGTTAAGGTTGCAGGTTCAAAGAAACATTTCTAAATTTCTTTTAATGGCATATCTTGGAAGAATTAATGTTTCCTCTAAGATCACCAGAACTAGCATGGAAAAGAAAAGAACAAGCAAATTAATCAATGTTATTCTTAGAGTGGTTTATTCAGTAACTGCAAACAGACATACTGTGGGGTCATAAAGTGATCTATTGAAGACCGTGATAATCAGAGATGGGTATGCAGCAGTAAAAATCAGTTCCTTTCTAATTAAGAACAAGGACTTTCTGAATTGAAATCTTTTGGTCCTACCAGGGGATTAGTGCAAGTAGGGCATGTTTGTATGTAGATGATATTTTGATGCAGCTCAAGAAATTTCTCCCTGTCTTCTCTATTATCTGCATGAGGGGATGAGGAGGGAGGGGAGCTGTGTATATGAAGTGGCTCTACTGTGGATGTATTTTGTCTTGCAGCTTTGCTTCTGCCCCAGGCAATGGGCAGGAAACAGGGATGACCCTTGAGGAACTAAGATGAAAGGGAAACAGTGGGTGGTGGATGGGAGTGGAATGGGCAGGAGACAGGGATGACCCCTCATCATTGAGGAACTAAGATGAAAGGGAAACAGTGGGTGGTGGATAGGAGTGGAATAGGTGGGAGTGAGTGTGTGCCTTGGCTGACTACTTCCCTTATAAAGTTAGTGGTGGAGAATGTGAGTAAATCTTGTCATGTCCTCCCACCTCCCAAGTTGTGCTAGCCCTATGCCCTTGTGCTTTTGTGCTTGTCATATCTGTCCTTGAATTCAGCTATTGACAATGCTGTCACTACATAGTCTGGAAGCAAGTTCCAATGTCTAATGGTTGGACAGTGAACCAGTATCTTTTGATGTTAGCCCTCCAGTGGTCCAGTGTAGTTCATTTTAGAGTGTCCCAGAAGACCTGTGGTACTCGGTTCATAAAACTTTGTATATGGTAGGTCCTTTTTGCCATGTAATGACTTATAAACCTCAATGGCATCACCTGTCTTCCTTCACTAATCCAATGTCTGAAGTCCCAAGACCTTACAGCAGTCTTTGTATGGCAAATGTGCCAATTCATGTGCTAGATTTGTTGCACAAAGTTGTACCTGTTCTAATGTTTTTATATCCTTTATAATGTTGGATGACCAACATTGTACACCATATTTGAGAAGGACATACCAATGCTGTATAGAGACAACAATATATCCTTATTATGATATCCAAACTTTCTCTTTATCATCTCTAGTCATTCACTGTATGTACCCCCAAAATTTACTCAGTGGTCATAGCAAGTTGTATTAATGTATTTTCTTGAAAATGAACTTTGGCATTGTGCCATGATGAGCAGTGTAGACAAGCTTAGCAACCTAAGCTGACCTGATTTGACTGTGTCCTTTTTTAGGTTGTTCCATGAGTGTCAATGGGGGACTTTAGGATACTAATTAATTTTTAAGATGTGGTACTAGGATGACCCAAGATGAGAGGGAAGGGTGGTGAATTGGGTTGTAATGGATGGGAGTGGAATTGTTGCTTTTGACTTTGGCTACCTTGTAAGGGAGAAAAAAAACCTTGGTATATGTATGTACAGTATGTATAGTACTAGGGAGTGACGAAATACATTTCAAAGAACCACCTCTGAATTAAACAAAAATGCAAAGCAATAAGTTGGGAAAGCAAATGTAAGACATAACAAACCTTATGAAATTTGCTAGTCACATACATTGGAGGAAATAGACATAATAGTAGTCACAGCTATCCCTCACAGGACATGTGACTGGCAATAAAAAAAAGTATGGGGAAACAAAAAGAGAATGTAGCATTTAACAAATATGAGCCACAGATCCATGAGAGTATAATGTTATAAAGAGATTGTATGAAGGGGTGGTTGTAATGACAGCACTGTGTGACAGAATAAATGGAACATAAGAGAGGAAGAGTGTGTTTAAGATGAAATGTCTGAGAAATATAGTAGGGGTTACAAGGTTGGATAGGGTGAGAAACAAGGAGGTGAGGAGGAGAGTGGGGGTGGAAAAGCAAGTTGGGAGACAGGGTTGATGAAAAAGTATTGGGATGGTTTGGACACATGGAAAAAAGGAGTGAAGAAAGATTAGTGAAAGAAGTGTGGATGGAGTGAACAGGAGGGACCGACCGAGGATGAAATAGATGGATGGAGTGAAAGGTGGAACGAGAAAGTGGGGGATGTCTGTTGAGGAAGGAAGAGAGAAGGCAGAAGATAGGGGTGAGTGGAGAATGGTTACATTCAGATGATGCTGTGATGCATGGAAAGGAGTGGGTGGGAGATGGGAGGATAGGAAGTGGTAATGTGTGAATGATATTTTGATGCAGCCCAAAGGGATTTCTCCCCGTCCTGTTTTTTTTTTTTTTTTTCATGATGGGATGGAGAGGGTGGATCGCTTGCATTGCTCCTGATCCAGGGCCATGGGGAAGATGCAGGGATGACCCGTCATCCAGGAGGAGCCAAGATAAGTGGGAGGGAGGGAGGGGTGGTGAATGGGAGTGGAGTGGGTGGGGGAAAACCCTTGGTATATGTATGTATATATAAAAATGGAAAACACACAATACACGAATTTTAAAAGTCTAGATAAAACGAGATATGAAGACGGGACACCACGAGCATAGCTCCCCTTCCCGTAAAATACAACTAGGTAAATACACACACACAAAAAAAGATAAAATGAGATAAGATATGAAGACGAGACACCACACACACACACACACACAAGAAGGAAGTATAACCTTTGGAAAGGGAATTGTTTGTGAAAGATAATGAAATACCTAATTTGCACACGTCAGTAAAAATGTAGATGAAGAACAAAATGCAAAGCAAAAGGGAGATGGGATAATATGTATATATATATATATATATATATAATATGAGATGAATAAATTTATGAAGTAGTGAAGACAAGTTATACATAGTATTCACTGAGGAGGAGGGAGAAAGGAAGAAGCATGGACTGTGTGCATCAGTATATTGGTAGAAGTTATGGTGACCGGAACTGCAGTAAGGAAAGCTTTAGTTTCATCCTCCTCCCCCTCCCCCCACCCCCCAATGTCCTTCTCTACGCTGTCGCGCTGTAAATATTTAGTTGTATCAGGGAATTTACAATTTCGTTCAGTTGAGGGTCCGGTCCGGTCCGGCTTGAGTGACTATAATCTTGCTTGATCATGACTTTCGTTTACGTCGAGGTGCGACACCGGGCCGATGGTGATCATATGCGGTGCTGAAGGAATTGAAATATCTGTGACAGAAGTGGCCCCTGGCCTCTGCCACGGGTGGTGTGGCGGTCGGGAAGAATACACCACTGCCTCCACCACTACCGTCACCCTCACAAAACAAAGCAACCCTATACGAGTGCACCGTGACCTGCAACACCTTATACCCAGTTCTCTGGCTCGATCACCAACACCTCCGCGCGCTTGGGTCTGTGAAACGCTTTGTCTCGTTCATTGTCGATGAATTTTACATGACTCGTTTGGATAATTAATGAACGCTTGCTGCCACAGTTTAGGGCAGCAGTTTGCAAGTTACTGTTTAGATTTAATTTCTGGCATATTCATGAGTCGTTTAATGCACATGTACGCAACAAAGAAAACGCAGACCACTGCATGATGGGAGCGTAATTTAGTCGAAGAAATGCCCAGCCGAAAGATGTAGTTTCGTGTATTTTACAGTGGCTTACAATGCCATGAAGGCCGCCAGGAAACCTTTTGGTTGGAAGCTGAAAATTAACAAAATGCCCATGTAAATAAATGTCCAAAGAGGTAAACAAAACAAACGAACATAGAACTAATGTACCCGAGCGAATCTTGACTTGGGAAATTGTGTGCGCGTGGTCTCGTTCACGCCGTCGCCTCGACGGCGGGAGGTATTGTTGAAAATTTGAAAGTACTTCTGGATACTTTGGGGATTTGTTTTAACTTTCCTGCTGTAACATTTTTTTATCTGTTGTATAAACGTTTATGCTTGTAATTGTTGCCTTGCGTTCCGCAGCCTTGTACTGACATCCTTCGGCCCCTAACGTAGATCTTCTTGGGAAGGAAGGACTGTGTTGTATTAGCGTGGAACTGTTTCTTAGTCACCGGTTAGTAGTAGTAGTAGGAGGGGAACAGTCACCGGCTGTCAGCTCTTCTTATGTGAAAAGATTGAGGAAATACAATTGAATTTTATACGTTAGACCCGGTTAGGAGACCGAGTGTCAGCCCGTCAGGGCTGCATCTATAAATGGAGATGTAGTTGTTGATGGATTTGAAGACGGGTGATGGATTCGATGTTTGCAATCCAAATGAAAGTACCCGTTGTCTTTGGGGTCAGTGTATGTTTATCAGTCCAATGTTCTCTGGTGCTGTACAGAGCGAATTAATAATGTCCTCCTTATCGGCTGGCACTTGATTCTGGCTGCTGCTGCTCGACGACTTTGTTCGTCTCGTTGACACTGGCATGCACTGAGCAGAGTAGAGGCGACAGCGACCCGCTCGAGTCACCACTCGTTGCGGGTGACATTTTTTTTTCTGGCTGTCGTTATGTTTTGTTTGTCTCCTCGACTTCCTTCCCACCCCTCCCCGGTAACGAGGAGTGGTGAGGATGAGGTGACGTTTGTCTCGTCGCCTCAGTGCAGCTGCTCGAGCTGTTTGGAACTGCCTTGGCCACACACTTAGCCTCGGCTCCCGTTGACCTCAAGTTCCTCAGCTCTCGTTCTTCCCAGTGGGGCTTCCTTGCCCTTTGTATCCTGTGCTGCTGGATGTCGCCGGGTCTGACGCCGTTCCTAGGAAGGAGGGCAGGGAGCCAACATGAAGAAACACTTTTTCAGGAATGAAAAGAAGTTCTCGCAGGGGAGATGCACCTTTCGCAAGAGTAGCAGTAGTTTATCTATTTCGTTTGTTTTATTTGTTTGTTCATTTTATTGCTTATATACTTAATTATTTTTCTTTATTTTACTGGTGACTAGTAGGAGGGCGGTACGAAATACGGTTACTGCTAAGTAAAAATGTATAAAACTGTAACAGGTGTATTAACGGGGTTATCATGACACCTGTTGCCATTGCCTCACACTTGATGGATGACATCATTGGTTCCCATGAAAAGAGAGAGAGAGATGGACCTTACCTCCCCCTGACATCTTTAGATGAAAGAAAATACACCAACAGCTCGCACACCCCCTTGAGCCATAAGGCGGGTTTATAAACTCTGTATGTTTCTAGTATGCTCATTCCTTTGAGAAAGTCGTTAGACGAAACGTCAGGAATAAAAGCTTCACCTCCAGTCCATGTTTCCTTTACCGTGTCTATACAACTTGTTCACATGGATTTTCGTCTATACACCAACAGCAACAAAATCATGTTTCTTGATCTTCACGGAGCAAAGAAGAATATCGTGGTTTCCACGTTAGGATCGAGCCAGTGAAACAGTATACACGCAAATTGTTGCTATATCTCGATGATGATGATAATGATAATGGTAAGGGCGGTCATGTTGATAACGGAGTTGCAAACGAGGCGTTACCTATCTATCGACCTACTTACCAGCCCCTTGCGTGAGTTGCCGTGGAAGAACATGTTGCTCTCTCTTTTTTTTTTTTTTTTTTTTTTTTTTTTTTTTTTTTTTTGCATGATGCAAGTCTTTGCATTTGGTAACAGAGAGGCAGCGTGTGCGAATGGGTGGTGCCTTGTGGTACCAGTATTGGTCAAATGTCGAGGTGTCTGGCCGGCAGTCCCGTAACACTACTTTCTCTCCCAGAAACCTTTGAACTTGCTGTGCTTTTGCTCCCTCGAGATCCTTGCCCGCGTCGCTTGCAAAGCGCCCATCCACCTTGCTCAATCTAGCCGAGTTGTATTACTGAATGCCAACCGCGAAAGACGTTACCGTGAGGAACTGTTTGGCATACAGCATCGCGGAGCTTGTCGAGTGTTTTCGGCATCGCTTCTAATAACTACTGTGATATAAATAGTCCCGCCCAGGACCTGTCAAAGCATCTGTAGGGGCTCTTCAAACATCGGGCACTCCACCACTGTGGAGGAGGATCCTTGAGATGCGTCCGCCACCGAGGTGCACGTACAGTTCCTGCAGAGGACTGTGGAACAGTCGACGAAGATAAGGAAGAGCGTGCCTGGCTCATAGCCTGTGTCCGACATTGTATGTTATGAATGCGCGCACGTACACACATACGCGCGCGCGCGCGCGCGCGCACACACGCACACACACACACACACACACACACACACACACACACACACACACACACACACACACACACACACACACACACACACACACACACACACACACACCACCACTGTGGAAGAGGATCCTTGAGATGCGTCCGCCACCGAGGTGCACGTACAGTTCCTGCAGAGGACTGTGGAACAGTCGACGAAGATAAGGAAGAGCGTGCCTAGCTCATAGCCTGTGTCCGACATTGTATGTTATGAATGCGCGCACGTACACACACATACGCGCGCGCGCACACACGCACGCACACACACACACACACACACACACACACACACACACACACACACACACACACACACACACACACACACACACACACACACACACACACACAGAGAGCATCCTTCTCCTTATCCTCCTCATCATCCTTGCTGGAGTAATGCCGGCGACGATGACGTGTAACCGTCGTCTCTCGGTGAAAAAAAAAAACCGTTGGTGCTCTTCAGTGGCGAACCACGCAGGATTCTACACGTACATCTTGACGGAGCTTTCGTTTGGACAGCTCGTGCAGACTGCCTTTCAACTTCAGTAGATAATTGCGAGCCAGTTGACGAGAAGAGGATTGATTGAACCGAATGAAACTGGCTTGCATTAGCCGGAACCAGTAACTGCGAGGTTGTTGTTGTTGTTGTTGTTTTGGGCTAGTTTACCAGCGCTTCTATCCTTGTGGACAATCTCGCGCCGCTGTTGTGCGAGATTGTACAGGGTAGACAGTGACGTGGGATATTAATCGAAGAACGATACATAGCCGCGAAGACGTGATGATATATCTTAAGCTGAATGCAATAGGTTGGTGTTAGCTCGAATTGAATAATTGAAGTTTGCCCTGGCAGCATTTGTTGTTGCTGAGTTTTGACTCTTCCACCCTTGTTATAAGGGGGAAGTAGCCATTGGCACTACATGCTGCGCGTGGTACCGGTCTTGATGTGTGAGCTGGGGGCTTTGGATGTGTGTGTGTGTGAGGTGTAAGCTTTGACTCGACCCCTCCTCTTCATAAGGGGGAAAGGGCCCATTGGTATGTGTCTATGTTTCGTCCGTTACACTCTCGCAGGCACTGAAGAGTGAGTGGAGGGTCGAGGGTACGGGGTAGCGTGTCGGGTTGGGTGTGCTCACTCCGGCTGGGATGTAGTACACTGTGTGTACAGTGTACACTCCTACCCCATCCACCCTCGCAGTGCCGCTGCCGGGGTGAAGCACACGCAAGCAGTGCCAGACTTCAGTTGAGCGGGAGCGTTAATTGTGATGAGTCATTCCTTATGCAGTGTCTGGCACAAAGATTATTGTTGATGTTGGTATGGACTGTAGTTTACCAGCTCCTCTATACCCGTGGGCAGTCTCAGGCCATCTGAAGATACCATCGTCTTACTTGCAGACCAAAACGAGTATTTGGACTTATTCATCCGCGATTGGGTCACAGGAGAGAACAAGGGTCATATAGACATCGTAGACTCGATCACCGTCACAGGTAATGATAAGGATAATAATCATTATCTCGCTTGTGTCACTGACTAGAAACCCGCAGCCCCATGGCATCCGGCAGCGGTGGTTGCAAGTGATGCTTCTACAAGACGGACTTCAGAGAGAATGGCCTCCCTGCCATCTGTCTTCATAACCTGTCAAAATTTTCGATTCCATCTGGAAGTGCCGCCCCTATGGGCTGACACTCGATCTCCTGACAGGGTCCAGGATCTTGATCAAATTCGACTGCATTTGTTCCTCTTCATCCTCCTGCTCCTTCTGCTCCTTCTCCTCCTTCCACTTTCTCCTCCTACTCATTTTCCTCCCCTTTCCCCTCACCCTCCTCATCTGTCCACTCCTCCTCCTCCAAAACTCCTTCTCAAAATCTTTAATCCAGAGATCTATGGGAAGCCCCAAGGACCGTTGCCAGATGTCATGGGGTTGCGGATTTCTGTATAGTGGAACCCGGGGCAACAGGTGTGTCTGTGTGATTCACCATTATTTTTTGAATTACGTGGTAGATCTCCAGGCAGACAAGACCTCAGTTTATTGCCTGGTCTATCAGTAATGGTGTGACCACGCACGCGCGCGCGCCCACACACACAACCACTACTCCAGGGGTCCGAGTTCAAATCCCACCCATGGCAGAAATAATTCCAGTAGTGCTGCGAGCGGGGAGTTTGTGTGTGTGTGTGTGTCTAAGGTCACAACATACCCATAGATCAGTCATATATGAACTTTGAGCTCTCATCCAGGAGGGTAGTAACTGTACGTCACGAGTCTGACACGTGATCCAAGACCATGGTGGATCACACACAAACCACTTCTTGCCCAGCTGAGCCCGGGTGCCGGATTGCCGTACTGCCATGTGTGTGTGTGTGTGTGTGTGTAGAGGTATGTACATTTACTTTTTGATGTGCTAAGAGTGGTTCCAGTGTGTTCACAATTACAATGTACTCTGATCACCATATATGGAGCACTTGGGCCAAATATTGCCACATTTTTTTCTTTCTTTTGAGTAGGCGGAGCGAGAAACCATGTACACGAGCAAATTCGTGCCACGTGACCCAATTCGTGACTGAAATGACCTGTGCTGACCTAGCTGGGACCTGAGACCTAATCAGTGATCGTGACCGGTTAAACAGGGCATATATATTTATATATATATATATATATATATATATATATATATATATGTGTGTGTGTGTGTGTATGCATATGTGTGTGTGTATGCATATGTATATATATATGTATGTATATATATGTATGTATATATATATGATATATATGTATTTATATATATATATATATATATAATATATGTATGTATATATATGTATATGTATATATATATAATATATATATATATATATATATATATATATATATGAAACATACATGTTATGTTTGTTGTACTTACCGAGAATAAAGAAAATCTCAAATATTGAGAAAAATTCGTTCGGAAAGGGCACCGAAATATAAGGAAATACTTCGGTAACCGGGATGTGTTTATATATATATATATATATATATATATGTGTGTGTGTGTGTGTGTGTTATGAATTGATACTTTACAATGGTAGAGATTTACAATGGAGAAACGTGCTTATTACGTTTCCGATTCACACAGTTGCTATGGTATTACGCTCAGCCGCACTCGTGTATTTGTACACCACAATGGAAGGTGATTGTCTATTACTGCTTTTGGTTTGAATGACGTGATGACCTCGCTTCTGCATGGCCTTAACATGCATGTCGTCATATGTGAACAAAAGGAAAGGATATCCGGTGTTCAGGCAAATAATAAACACGTGCACACACACACACACACACACTTAGGACGGTCCGTCGGTGATCGACAACGACAGTGCTCCGGTGAAGTGTGATGCATTGAGTGAGGCTGGGTGGTGATGCTGAGGTCTTTGTCGCTGATGCCAAGGAGGTGACCGTGGAGCCCAGTTCTTGATCTACGTATTCTACCACACTCTGGGCAAGTCAGATCTGGGGTTCTTTTGGTTGAGTAGATTACCGAAGTGCTCAGCCCATTTGTTGAGTATTTGTGAGTTGTCTTTCAGGAGAACACCTTCTGACGATCTCACGGGTGTGGTGTTTCGGTTCGTAGGACTGTATAGTTTTGATGACATTCCAAAAGTCCTGGATCTGAACAACCCTGGCCTACCACTTGTCGTTCTCAGCTTTCGTTAGTCTCCGAGATTCAGCTCGTAGGGTGCTCCACTTAGCTCTGAAGGATATTGAATGAAGGTTCGAGAGCAGAACATCGTGAGCTTTGGTTTTGGTGACTAGAAGAGAGTGAATATCTTGAGAATTCTTATCGAATCAGTCACGATGACGTATCCTTGTAAAACCAAGAGGATCTTGATGGATTGCTACTCGAAGGTTGACCTATTCCTCGTTAATATCAAAGTTTGTAGTGTCGGGGTCGAGATTGAAGGTAGAGTTTTGGTGCTGCGCAAAATTCTCTCTCTCTCTCTCTATCTCTCTCTCTCTCTCTCTCTCTCTCTCTCTCTCACACACACACACACACACACACACACACACACACACACACACACACTACAGGGACACCAAAACACACCACAAGTGTACGAGTGATATCGCAATTTGACTTTGTTGCTCTCTTATCGTCCATTAGCAGTGTACTTTAATCCTCTCCAGGGTCACCTTATCCATACTGATACTGAACCGGAGAACTTGTTGATTCAGATTTGGATGATAAGAGGGCCTTCCTCGCATAAGGTGTGATGCATGAGGGCCAACAGACGCAACCGCGAACAGAAACCACGGAACATATTACAGCGGCCCACGCAACAACCGTAGACGACAACACCATATATCTTCTTTGGGTGGCCCAAGGGTCCGAAGGCCGTTGCCAAGTAGTGAACGCCAAAACAATTTATTGTTTTAAGAGAAGATTAGATAACTTTATGGATAAGGTTGACAGGTGGTGAGGAACAGGGGATCACTAAGTGTAGACCTTATATCAGTCTACTCCATTCTGCCACCTGAGGGGCGTGGGTCTGCTGCAAATGAGACTAGAGGGAATGGACACAGACTGACCACCTCGTTGGAGGTCCTGAAGAGGAGCGAAAGAACACACACACACACACACACACACACACACACGACTCGACTCGCCCGCAAAATGGTAGCGTTCGCAACCGCTGCTACAGCGGTTCGAGTTCGAATCCCGCCCAGGGTTGAAATAATTTCAGTATCGCTGCGCTGCGAGTCGTTACTCCAACTCTCGTGGGCGGGGAGTTGTGTGTGTGTGCGTATAAGGTCACAGCATTACCTATGGATCGTTCATATATGAACTCTGAACTCTTCTGGGAGGGTAATAGCTGTCGATCATGAGTCCAACACGTGATCCAAGACAGTGGTGAATCACACACACACACACACACACACACACACACACACACACACACACACACACACACACACACACACACACACACACACACACACACACACACACACACACACACACACACACACACACACACACACACACACACACACACACACACAGACAGACAGACGTGGGGTCGGGGCGGAGCGGGACGGGGCGTGCCAATGCTCGTAGAGAGCCCCACTGCCCGAGTAACCTCACTAGACAACGCTGTGCTGTGGAACCGAGCGGACGGGTAGTCGGGCAGTATTTAGAAAGTCCGAGTGTCGGTTGAAACCGCTGCGCCAAGTATTCAAGTGAATATATGAAAAAGAAGAAGAAAAAAAGAATTGTACTCGCGGGTAACCGGAAAACCGTGATTATGTTTGTGTTGGTGACGATAGTGATGTATTTTTTTATTTTTTTTTATGAAATTGAAATGACGTGTCATATTGGGTGACTTCGTTCGTATGGTTGTGAGCGACTTCGACTTGTATATATATCGTTTATCGAACAGTGCAGATTTATTGTTTACGGTGTGAGTTGAACGAGTTGTGGCTCACTTCGAGTGTACAAGTGTCTTGCTCGCCTCCTCCTCCTCCTCCTCCTCTTCCCGAAGTGGGTGGTACTTTGACTTCCGCTCAAGCTGTCGGCAGATGGCTGCTCGGTAGCGGAGTTGATGAAAGAGTCTTTCATCTCGCCACTGGTAATTTTTATTCCGGGTTCCGCGTGGCAGTGTCCTTCATTCATCTCCGGTGAACTTCCTCTTCCCCCCTCTCGAGTGAAGTAGCGAGTGCGATGGGGAGAAGTTGTTATTTTGAGAGATAAACGAAGTTCGAGAGGAAGTCTGCGAGATTGCGATTTCGGGCGTTTGACCTTCGGGTGACGCCAAAACATTGACATTTGCCTAAAAAATGTGACGCCGGCGCCTCAAAGCTCCCTGCCGTTATCTCCCTCGGCAGGGCAAGACAGCATAGCGTTGGGGCAGGACCTAAGCTCTGAAGTACATTCACGTTGTACTGAAAGGGAAAGGTAAACGGTTGACTCTGACGAAGGCGGAGGAGGAGGAGGAGAGGGCGACCGGACTGGGAATGTGGGCCACCACATCAGAACTCGCACGGAACACGAAACGTTGTGGGTTACCCTCTGCACCTTCAGGCAACAGGAAGATCAACCCGCCGTCGAGTTCTTCATCACAGTGACGTGGATTTCTTTTTTAACATGTTTACTTCTCGTTTGTTTTATTTTTCATACATATATATATATATATATATATATATATATATATATATATATATATATATATATATAGTACATTTTCATTGGTTATATATTTTTATTTGACTTGGTTTAGTTTACTTGTTTTAGTTATTTCGTTGATTTATTTTTGTTGGGACTAAAACCAGACGACTTTATTCAGGTTAGAGAAGTCTCTGGACCAAACGGGACCATACGTGTCCTTGGGGAACCCTTTTCTCTCCCGGGGAGATGAATTGAATCGGCTGGGATTAACCAGAATAAACACATCACAAATAATACACCATGTTGAAGGGAACAAACGAAAACAAAGACGCATCTGGCAGAAGATAGACGGAGGGGGAGAAATTGCATTTGTTTGTTTGTCAGGAGGGATGTCGGGTCAGGACGTTAAGACGATGTCACCCTGCGTGTCTTCACCCTAACTTCGCTAGGGTGCACCCTTGTCCTCCTCCCCTCCCCTCCCCTCTCACCAATGACCTTTAGGGGCAGGGTACCGACGCACTGTGAAGCGAGATTCAAGCGGTTTTATCAAATGCGCTGCAGTTATTCGACGCAACAAAATTCTCTGTGTGGGGCACTGTCCTAGCCTCCCGATAAGGCGGGGTGGGTGGGTTGTGACGTTAAACCATACAATATTTTTAATATCTTTTATTAATATCTAATTGTAATATGTTTATTTATTTTATTAACTTATTTTATGCTCAATTTTCGTAACTTTTACCCAAAATTTAAGTGGAAGGGTATATGCCACGGACTACCCATGAGGCAGTCTTTAGGGTGGACGTGAAGGAACATCATCTCCCCCTACATCCTTTCCCAAAGCCCTTGAAACAATCCTTATCTCCAGCCGGAGGTGCTAGGACTGGTTGCGGGAGGGTTGTGGGAGGACTTGCCACGCCATCTCATCCCTTCCCTCCCCTCCCCCAGAAGTTACCACAGAAGAGGCTTCATGACCTTTGAGGGCTTGGAAGGAGGGATAAAGTGTCAGCAGTCCTTAATTTCTGTGATCAGACTCCACCCAAAAAAAAAAAAAAAAAAAAAAAAAAATATATATATATATATATATATATATATATATATATATATATATATATATATATATATATATATATTTGTCGTGTCCCTTGATTACGAATAAATATAGATAAGTGGTAGCTGTGGCCAAGGTGGTTAGATTAACAAGGAACACGAACAAACGTATGTACATGTAATTATCACTCACTTTGGTGGTTAATGAGACTAATGTTTCCTAAATATGTGACTTTTATTTTTATGTTATTGATTCAAATTCAAAATAGATAGTGAATGACAGTGTGGGTGTGCAGGTGTGGGAGGCACTAAATGACTTAATCACTACGGACCTTATATGAACATCTGGTTTGAGTTCCAACTGTGACCGCTAATCGTTGAACGTACTCAACGAATCACTTGTACTTAGCTCTCGGATTTAACACACTCTTCTTGAACCGATAGAACTGAACTTGACTCTGTGGTAATAGCTTAGAAAACTGACTTGGCTTAAACTTTTGAGAGCTTTGACATTTAAACCCTTTACTTTAAACTGAATAATTTTGAGTGTCAGAGTAGACTGAAATTTACTCTGTTGCAGGCCAGGAGGAAACCTCTGGATGAAATAAGTTCCTACAACTAATTTTGATTGGCAACGATTCTGTATACTACAAATGGCCAATGGGAACACATGCCCTTTCGTAAACATCCTTGCCTCCTCAGACAGGGCCCGGTTCATTCGGGGGTCAGAGGAGGTCACGAGTCCATTACGGAAAGGCGACCTCAGCAAGACAGAAATGGTGGTTATGGCTCGAGAAGGGGCCCCGCGCGCGATACGATGACGAAAACTAGTATCACTGTCTAGTATCAACTAATATCAACCAGTGGTGATGTTGGCGTCGTCAAACCAATCATCACATATTTCAGAAACCACTGGGAAATGACAAATACTGTTACCGAACGTTTTCATCTAATTAAGACATCTTCAAACGTTCGGTAACCATATTTTTCATTTCTCAGTGGTTCCGTAAAAATACTTTATCACGTG
>NC_134807.1:22661450-22666450 GCF_046742065.1 Oratosquilla oratoria
ATGGTTGATCGCGTTCTGCGTCTGTAGGGTGTGGTTCTGTCTTGATTGTCACCCGATGTGAATTTGGTGTTACGATTCGTCGAAGGTACATTTCCTCCGTCGCAGGAAAAAAAAAAAATAATGGAGGCTGACTTGCGAATGTCTTTTATCGGTTCAGACTTTCTCCGAAGCTTTTTGATACCTACATTGTTTGCGCAACTTAGTACCGACTCTCTCCCTCCCCTTCCCTCCGTTCTCCAACTACGTGTCATTCCTCACTCATTTTCTCTTCTCCATGTCACGCTACCTGGGAGACAGGGCGCCACGACTGAAATATATCTTTAGGCGAAAGCCACAGTACAAAAGAGAGAGACTTATTATAACCCTTATGTTACCGAGAGGGGATGGCGGGTGGGTACTACGGAAATGAACAGATCAAGGTTATGAGAATAAACACCTTGTGAGATCGAAACCTTTATTAGTACTACGTTTCGCTTGTTACAGCTTTTTCAAGTACAGACATGACACACACTCTGAGCACATATAAGCCAACAGGGAAGGAACTGGGAGAGGTTATCAGGGAGGGGTGGGTGGTAGGTGGAGGGGGAGGAGGGGGACGGGTGGGTGGTAGGTGGAGGGGGAGGAGGGGGACGGGTGGGACTTGGTGGAGACAAAGGAGGACATTTCGGACAGTTTGTTGAAGTGGACTAAGGGGGACATTTCATACATTTATTTAATGCGGGTAACAGATGGATTATAGGAGGGGCGATGTTAAACATGCCTCTGTTCTGCTCAATGGTTTTGAAGCTTTGAATGGCGGCCGCTTCGAGGCATTTTCTCCTCATCCTGTCTGGTTCACTAAACAGAAGTTCTGCGTTATCCCAATCCATCAGGTGGTCGTTGGTGTTCCGGTGGATAACACAGGCGTTGGTGGTGATGTTGTTCCGGGAATCGTAGCGATGCTCCCGGATCCGGGTCTTCAGGTCACGGGAAGTCTCGCCGATGTATACTTTATCACATCCAGCACAGGGTATGCGGTAGACACCAGCGTTTTTTCCCCACATCTCGTCCTTGCTGTCACTCCTTCTTGAAAGCTACGATTCCCGGAACAACATCACCACCAACGCCTGTGTTATCCACCGGAACACCAACGACCACCTGATGGATTGGGATAACGCAGAACTTCTGTTTAGTGAACCAGACAGGATGAGGAGAAAATGCCTCGAAGCGGCCGCCATTCAAAGCTTCAAAACCATTGAGCAGAACAGAGGCATGTTTAACATCGCCCCTCCTATAATCCATCTGTTACCCGCATTAAATAAATGTATGAAATGTCCCCCTTAGTCCACTTCAACAAACTGTCCGAAATGTCCTCCTTTGTCTCCACCAAGTCCCACCCGTCCCCCTCCTCCCCCTCCCCTCCACCTACCACCCACCCGTCCCCCTCCTCCCCCTCCACCTACCACCCACCCCTCCCTGATAACCTCTCCCAGTTCCTTCCCTGTTGGCTTATATGTGCTCAGAATGTGTGTCATGTCTGTACTTGAAAAAGCTGTAACAAGCGAAACGTAGTACTAATAAAGGTTTCGATCTCACAAGGTGTTTATTCTCACAGTCTTGTCGGCTTTTGCCATTGTGATTCAGATCAAGGTTAGGCAGATTAGATGTGAAAGTTGCACTCTGCATTTATATGATTTAAAGGGGGAGTTGAATCTGTTCCCTAATGCAGTGTTTCTCAGACTGTGCGCCGATGAGCATTTGTGCACTATCCCCTAAGTGCGTCGTTTAATTTTCATGGGTAAGGGGGAAATGGCCATAGGTAATGTAGTACCATCATCATCATCATTACACGCGCATGCACGCACATGTTCGCACTTTTATGCCAAATGTGTATTTCTGTGTCAGTGGACTAGGTACCAAACTTACACTACACAGAATGTAGAGATGGTGTGCCGTCCAAGATATGTCATTAGTGCACCACTAAGCAGTAGATTGAGAACCTCTGACCTAAAGGTACGTTTTGCTTGATGCGACTGTCGTCCAACTATGATCACTCGTAGTTCCATGATGATCGTCAAACAATTGTTTAGAACACTTATAATTTTTTGTTTTTGAATGGGGCTGTTTTGCTTCGACCTGCAAAGGACGAGGCTACTTTTAACCGAACCTACAACCAACGCGTTCACACAAACAAAATGTTCAGGTATGATGTGCGTTTCCCGCCGTTGGCTGTGGTAGGATAATAATTAATCGCACCGAACAAAAGATACCTTATGTGCAGCATTGTCAATCTTAATTCTCATTTGAGTAAAATTTCTGTTTAGTTTTTAGTGGTGTCATGTGGTGTAGCCTTTCTTCCAGTCCTCATCGTGGTTGTTGATATTGATACCGATTCCCTTTCACTAACCATATTTTCCCAAGCGTTGTCTCCCGTCACTCCAACTCACCTTCGGTCTCGTTAGTTTTCGTTGTCAGTGTATACGAGAGAAGCAAAATCCTCACTCATGTGCACTCGCCAGAAACGGATCAAACTGTGTGGATGTAAAGAGTTGATTTTCGTTACTAGTCCAACGCGTATAATCAACCTGGGTGATATTGAATTAATTTAATTTTCAGTACAAGTGCAAAGCGCATGGCCAGTCCCCACAAATTAGTAAGATTTTTTCCACAAGGAAGTATGTATTTCCACATTTTTTCAACAAAAAGAAGGAATTATTATATACACAAATAAGTTCATTGCAACACATAATTCTTCAAATTCTACACAAATATAATGGTAAGCAGTTCAAAATTTTCCACAAATTTGTGGAAAATTCCCACAAAATGGCATCAGTGACATTTGACGCATGACCGTTTCTTGGAGAGGATGGCTGTATCTACTGCAATCTCACCCCCTCACCACCCTCCACTCCCACCACGCACTATTGGAGCTAGGACATACCCGTATCAGTTATGGAGATAGAAGGTTGTTGCACCTGAAAGGAAATTTCCGAATGCTACAAGGTTTGTTTATGATTATTCATCATGAATCTGTTGCCTCTGGTATCTCTTGCAAGGGACCCACGGCCTCCAGGTAACCGGTTATGGCCACCGGTTGAACCCATAAGTAACTGGGAAGAAATATATTAGCGTGGGGCTTTGAACAACGTAGTGACCTATGACTTTTGTGTTGCAGTTGCACCTAGGGCAGTTTCATTCTGATTGATTATATATATATATATATATATATATATATATATATATATATATATATATATATATATATATATATTGTGTGTGTGTGTTTTATTTCTCTAGTCTATATAGACAAACTCAAAGTTAATAAAACACCAGGGCCTGACGGTTGGCATCCAAGAATCTTAAAGGAAATGAAAAATGAGATTGTTGTTCCATTAGAAATTATTTTCAAGAAATCCATCATATCCGGAGATGTCCCAAGAGAATGGAAGCTAGCTAACGTTACTCCCATATTCATAAAATGTGACAAAAAGAAACCAAATAACTATAGGCCTATAAGTTTGACTTCAATCGTAGGAAAAATAATGGAAACTATCATCAGAGATGCTATCGAACATCATTTAGAAAGTAACCGTTTGATAAATGATAGCCAGCATGGTTTCAGACGGAAACGTTCTTGCGTGACTAACTTACTCGAATTCTACAACACAGTTATCTCCAATTATGACAAAAGAAACAATATGGATTTAATATATCTAGACTTTGCAAAAGCTTTTGATACCGTCCCACACGAAAGACTACTTACTAAACTAGCTTTGCATGTAATAAGTGGTTACTAGTCCAACCTAAGACATTGACAGACTGGAAAAAGTACAACGGCGAGCCACAAAACTGATTCCAAATATCAAAAATAAATCATACGAAAATCGACTAAAGCACATGAATCTGTTTTCCCTAAAAAAAGCGTAGACTCAGAGGTGACTTGATACAGGTCTTTAAGATTTTAAAGGGAATTGACAACATCAAAAGTGACAAAATTTTCACATTGAATGAGAATCAGACAAGAAACAATGGTCTCAAACTGTCCGGAAATAGATTCAATTTGGAAGTAGGTAGAAACAACTTTGCCAACCGTGTAGTTAATGAATGGAATAAACTTCCTGCACAGGTAGTGCAATGTAGTTCAGTTCGAAGCTTTAAGAATCATTTAGATAAATACCTAAGTAAGATGCTGTAATGATTATAATTTATGTTATATTATTTGTTTTTGTTTTGTTATCATTTGTCTGTCTGATTTTCATTTATCATTAGTTATATGTCAATTTATTATTTACTATTTACCTGTTTGTTTATTATTTTAACTATACCTATGCATTTATTTATGTAATCTATTTGTTATTTACATTATTATAGTTTTTATTTATTATTTCATTATTATTATTATTATTATTATTATTATTATTATTATTATTATTATTTTGCATCCGACCTAGATATGGATCAAAAGGTCTCCTGTCGGCATGCTCCGCCTTTGTAATCCTTATGTGGCTTCTAATTCCAATATAATCTGCAAAATATTTGTCAGATGAAAATACCACATTATGATTATTGAATAATAGTAATTATAATAATAATAGTAATACTAATGATGGTAATAATTATTATAATGGTAACCGTAGTAATAGTAATTGTAGGAGTTTCCACAGGTTTGCATTACCAAATGATTTTGAAGTCTACGAACATAAATTATACAGTAAAGGTGCGACCTATCACACTAGTTGGTCGAAGATTATCTGCACTGTAGTAATTTACTTTATTGTCACATTTAGCGTGAATATAGAAAATTAAATATACAGTGAATTTTTTTCTGATGTTATGGATAGCTAGCTGCAGATTGTGTCAGAGAAGGCGCGCGCGCGCACACACACACAATCACACACACTTGGCGGCGTAGTGGAAGCGTTCGCGGCCGCCACTACGGCGGTCTGTGTTCGAATCCCGCCCAGGGCTGAAATAATTTCAGTATCGCTGCGCTGCGAGTTGTTACTCCAGCTCTTGTGGGC
>NC_134807.1:22678950-22788950 GCF_046742065.1 Oratosquilla oratoria
GTCCTATGTTGATGTGCTCCGTGTCAGACGCCAGCGCCTAAAAAAATCATCAAACTGTGAACAACGATCATTCAAAACGTTTTGATGTCTTCACCCGTCTGGCATGAACCAAAATAGTTTAGTCCAATCCATTGGAGAACGCCAGCGCCTAAAAAATCATTAAACTGTGGACAACGATAATTCAAAACGTTTTGGCGTCTTCGCCCGTCTGGCATGAGCCAAAAAAGTTTAGTCCTATCCATTGGAGAAGTCGGCAAGGGATAAATAAATAGATTTAAATAAAATAAAATACAAGACACGGGATGCGGTTAAATGTGTCATGACAGTAATATTTTGTAATAAACCAGGCTTAGGACCGGGTGGCCGAATATTACATACCACTTGTGTAGAATCTATATCGTTTTTAATGATCGAAATTTGTCTTTATAGACATGTAACATCAATCCATTTTTATATATTTCCTCTTTACTTCCACGGTCTTTAGTCACGTGTTGGACTCGTGATCGACAGCTATTACCTTCCTCGGATGAGAGTTCAGAGCTCGTATATGGCCCGATGTTGTGACCTTACACAGACACACAAAGAGAGAGAACTCCTTGCCCACCAGAGCTGGATTGCCAGTTTGTAGTGCTATGATACTTTTTAGCCCTAGGCGGGGACTCGAACTCTGACCGTTGAGTGGCAGTCGAGCATGGGACCATTACACCAACAAGCTGTGTGCGTGAGAGAGAGAGAGAGAGGGAGGGAGGGAGAGAAATAGAGTAAATGGGGTATTTAAATGGTGGTTCGACCGCTGACGAAGAGAGCGAGAATATGTAAATGGAGAAAGATCATCAAAGAGGTCAAATTTGAGGTCGTGGAAGGAAACGTATTTTTTTTTCTTTTCTTTTTTTTAGGTCATACTTTTCCATTCTCCACTCATCCCTATTTCCTGCCTTCTCCCTTCCTTGTTCGATAGACACTTCACTCTTGCTCAACGCCCCTTTCATCCCATCCATCCATCTCATCCTCGGTCGCCCCCTCATGTTCACTCCATCCACCTCTGCCTTCCACACCTCTTTTACTAATCTTTCTTCCCTCATTCTTCCCATGTGCCCAAAATCATCCTCCCCTCCCCCTTCCTTTCGTTCCGGCCACCTTTCGGAATAGTGCAAAGACGAAATCATGTTCCCTTTTCATTAATCTGTAATTGGGGAAATTGCGGTAATCTGGGCGAAAAGTTTCGTAATTTACATAATCCCGGGAACCAGAAGCCATTCCCAATATTCTTTTTAACATTTTGGGAAAGGAGTTTTCGTTCCAAATATTGGAATAATAAAAAGTGAATACAGAGAACAGTTTATATTTGGGTGCCTCACATTCTTCCAAAATACGTTTTTTTTTTCTTCGTTTTTTTTCTTTTTGTTCCTCAATAGAGACGACTTCATGGTAGCCATCCCTTTCTCATGAATCCCTGAAACCCTTTTACTGAATAAAATTACCTGGCGGCAGTCCTAGAAAGTACACATCTATACAGTGGAAAGGTCAGATAGGGTTCACCCGTAGGGAGAAGGGGGGTTTGGCTAGTTAAAATCATGTGCAAGCGGAAGGCGAGAACATTCCAGCCAATTACATAACGAAGTTCCACAAGTGAAGCGATGGTGTCTCGTTGCTTAATTAAACGACAAGACTCGACGTTGGGGCAAAAAGCGAAATGGCATTCAAATGTATTACCCGTATTGTAGACTTACAAATTATACAGAGAAATAGCAACACAAAAAGTAGACTAATTCGTAAACGATGACAAAATCGCTAAAATCAGAAACCCGTAAAAATGAAGGGAAACGGTAACATTCTGGTCGGTTTAAAACACTTGTTCATTCGAAATTTATATTTAGCGAGAAACCCGTGACGTCACAAACACCTGTCTGTACACCTGTCGACCGTGTCAGCTCACTGGACGCGGGAGGTGCCCACAGTGAATGCTTCGTGTCGGCCTCCCCCCATCGTCAGGACGGCAAACATCACAGAACGCTCGTGAAGACAGGTCTTTGGTAAGTGAACTGACTGCAGGACTGTAAGAACGACCTGAGAACATTGACCATCACTGGTTGCTGTTGGTGGTAGGGGACTCCAAATCCTACCCAGAAGCAACAGCATACAACACAGCAGTTCGAAGTTTTAAGAATCAAATTAGAAAGCGCCTGAGGAAGTACCTTTGTGTGTTTAGTGTCTTTTTTTCCATACCAGGCTTCATTAGAGACTGAAAGATGCCCTTGGCTTGTTTAGCCGCAGTACTCTGTTGCATGTAATGTGCTCAACTTTAACGAACGAATCAATGTAATTTTTAGCAGATGCCAGTCAGACAGGTGTCCAACGAGAGTTAAGAACTGTGAACATATATTGGAAAGAAGACGTCTAAGGTTCTCGTAAAATATCTCCACCAGTGTGTGTGCCCTCAATTTCCTTAATAAGAAGCCCCCCCCCCAAAAAAAAAAAAAAAAACTAGTATTGACCGAGGCAGCCACATTCTTAGGAATGCCGGAGAATATATTTTTTTTACATCAACCATCGCCTGTGGATGACAAACACAGCCAAACCTTGATGATTCGGCTTCTTCGGGGGCCTGGGGTTTTTGAAATAACGAATCGTACGAATCTGTGTATTTTGTTGTTTGTTATTGTTTTTATTGTTATTATTGTTGTTGCTGAAATTATAATTGTTATCATTACCGGTATTAATAACAATGAAAATTATTATTATTATTATTATTATTTCGGGATAACGGCGAGTTATGGGTACGGTAGCCAAAAGTAAGGACAAACAAATGGGAAAACAAGATTGAGGTAGTGTCACATAACATCATAAAATAGTTTAGTAATTTAGTACTTAAAGCAGTATCTTGCTGTTGGTATGTTGTTTCACAGTTTGAAGTATTGAGTGAAAGATTACCGCAGATAAACACGACCGTCTCCTTTGTTGTCGCGTTACCAACCGACAACTCACATTTTCGGATACTAAAACGAAAATGAACACGGACTGTAGTTTACCAGAGCTCTACTTCTGGACAATCTCGCGCGCGTTGTAATTTGCGTGTGCTAGTCTATATTCGGAATCGATCAATTAAACGGTTCTGCCGCACCCTCCATATTTGTTTTCATCGTATATTCATAGTGCAACACGGAAATGAAAAAATGTTTAAGAAAAATGACTCTAAAGGCCGAAGCTTGATGTTATTACAGAAAAAAAAATTATGCAGTCTACCAAACAGATGATGCATGACAAAGTGAACGTGCAGATACTGATGAAATCAACAAAGCAATGTTTCTGTCAGGCAGTACTGTCATGTACATATTCATAATATTGAAAAGCATTAGAGTATATTATATGTAGAAGAGGTGAGTAGCATACGCTACGAGGCATAGCTGCGGTCGAAGCCGTCACCTTTGCCCTATGTACTTGCACTATTGGGGCAGGTAACAGTCTATTCTGGGGATGGGAGAGAAGTGCGGGAGTCGAACATGCGACGAAAGAGATCTTGGGGCCCAAGTGTCAGCCTCTCAGGGCTGCAACTCCAATTCAAGGTGGTGGTCAATGAGTTTTGAAGATTGTCAGCCAGGGGTGACTTGCAGTTACTTATCATTAACCCCGTCTCACATTACTCACATATAAAAGATTGAATGTATTCAGAGCAATTTCTTGCATGTGTTTGGACAACGGAAACAAATACTCATCACATCATACAAATATCCCATAAAAATTGCACTTAACTACACTTTAGTACTGAACAATAAAAAAGTGAAGAAAACCTTCAGGCAGTACAAAACTGTCTTGAAGTTTAATAACTCTATACCAACTCTGCTCCAATGGAACAAATACCTCAAATGCAATAATCACCACAGAGGAAGCACAGAACATATAGCATCATACACTTGCTCCAGAGCACTCAAAAAAGAAAACTTCAAGGAGTGACCTGTAGGCGAATTTGCTGGGTCTGGATGGATTCCTCAGAGCTGTAGGCCTTCATTAAAAAAAATCTAATGCAATGAATTTATTGATCAATTATGGTAAAACAATGGTAGATATTTTCTCAATCTTGTTTCTTATCTGAATAGAAGTCAAGCTAAGAAACCTTGCTAGAGCAAGGTTGGTGCATATACTTGGCTTTTAGCTGTGCATACAAAACTTTCCGTATGTAAAAGTGTGAATCTTACTTTTTTGATTTATGTATAGTATGAAAGGGATTATATTCTTATGTTATCATTTCTATTTCAGGATGAAGTGATAGCTTTTGTTTTGTGTCTGTGAATGGACCTTAGTGGCTCCAGTTGCAACGCCGCTGAATGGCCGTCACTCCCCTGCTGCCGGGACCTACCCATGGAGAACCGGCAGAGAAAAACAAAACAAATGTCTCAGAAAGGGATGGAAGACGGCCTAGAGGCATTCTACATCTCATGGGCATCAATGCCGTCGTATGCGGCATTGAGATGGTGTCTAGTGCAGCATTTACCTATATCCCCCCATTACTTCTTAAAGCAGGATTTACAGAAACACACATGTCCATTATTTTAGGTGTAGGTAAGTAGAAGTTTGTTTTACTTCTATATTTCAAGTTTCACCATATTCTTGAGGCCTAGGGTTGGGATTAATAACAATACCATCCACATATTGTGTGGGTGTCTTAAAAATGTGGAAGGAATAATGGATGTTGAACGATATGAATCTCACCTCATAAAAGGAAAATACTAAAAGAAAGGCATGGGTAAAAAATCAAAGAAGTAGCATTCTGCTACCAAGGCCAACTGTATATGCATAAATGAGTAAAATATAAATGTGTGATTTATCATGAGACTTAAATATTCTAATAGTAAGTTTGTCTTCGCAACAGCACCGTTCTTTGACCTGCTGACCGTGCCACACCTAGCAGAATGGAGTGACAGTTGCACATCACCATTAGGAAGAAGGCGTCCTTTCATTGTGGCACTCTCATTTATTGTAATGTTTTCCCTCATTCTCATCCCATATGGACCTAGCATTGGCGTTTTACAGCACAGTAAGGGTTTGAGGTATGTAGAATTTTGAAGTTTGTTCAATATATTCAGATTTTTAGTATCATTGTTGTCTACCTGTATACTAAGGGCCTCTTCCCACTTCTACCCATTTCACTCCCTTCCACCACCCACTTTTACCTTTCATCTCAGCTCTCTGTCTCCTGCCCACTACCCAGGTCAGAGTCCTATTTTAAATAATATTTAGTGACCTTAACCCAGTCTTTAGGACTTTGATGGATTTGAAGAAGGCATATGACATGATTGACTGGAAGATATTGTTGGATGTGTTGCAGATATATGGGTTAAAGGGAAGGTTGTTGAGTGTAGTCAAAATGTAGTTGAAGTTGTGTTAGAGTTGGGAGTGGAGAGAACAAATGGTTTGAAGTAAAGATGGGGCTGTGCCAAGGTTTTATAACGTCACCATAGTTGTTCAATGAGTACATAGATAGGGTGGTATGAGAGGTAAATGTGGAGGTGTTTCATGATAAATATGGCAGATTTGTTGTTTCCATTTCCAATAAGATATGAAGCACAGTTGAAAAGTGAAATGAACTAAGTTATAACTTCTATCTGTATAACAAAAGGCTTCATCTCCCATATAAGGAAGGTAGCTAATAACTACCTACCTATATACCAACAGGCCTCTTCCCCCTCACAAGTGAGGTAGCTACCCAGGCCATGTACCTACCTCATCCATTCCATTCCTACCCATTTCTCTTTTATCTTTGATCCTTGTGAATTGTAACTATTAATGACAAAAATAATAACAACAATAGGTATGATAAATAATGATATAATAAAATGCAAGGTAACATTCTAAATGGAGATATGTGGTCTTTGCTTATTGCAGTATGCTGGTGCTGGCAGTTGGTGTTATTATGTTGGACTACAGTTACCAAGCACTCTTCAACCCATGCGAATCATTAATCTCAGACCTGATGGCAACTTCACCTAAATCAGAGGAGCCTCTTGGCTTCATGGTGTATTCAGCGAGCTTATCCTTAGGATGCATCTTAGGCTACTTAATCGTGGCTATTGATTGGACATCTGTGGGTTTTATAAGAAGCAGTCAAGAACAGACAGTATTCTCTGTGATATTCATATTTTTTCTACCCTGCCTATTTCTAACACTTGTGTTCGCAAAAGAAAAATCTCTAAAAAGAACAGAGAACATAGATGTAGTGCCCATCGTACATGATGACAGTTCTATGTTAAAAGAAAATCGGATATGCATAAGTCCAACCAACAAATTTAGAGTGACACAGGAGTTGGTTCTAGACTTAAGTAAAGATAACACTTCTATTGTGCGTGATCAACCATCTGATGGTGGTTATGAGAGTGGCTCTAGTGATCCTGACGAAAGTGTAATCGTCAACATGTCATCAACGGATAGATTCTTGTGGCGATATCAGCGCTTTGCACTTCTTCTGCATAAGAATTCTCAAGTTTCAACATATTGTGTAGTGAGCACAATTCTTCGTCTCATCATCAAGCTGATTGTGATGATTCTCCTTTTGCCATATAAGGTGTGTTTATTTTGCTTTGTTTTTGGTGGACTTTGTATTATAATGTAATTTTGGCTTGATATTTCTGAAGCTCTTTGTTTCAGTGCTTACAATTGAATTTTGCAGGTTTGTAATGCATGATACATTTGCACAGAAGTACATTATGGTCTTATTTTTCTCAAAATAGTGTACCCAGGTGTTAATTAGGAGAGAGGAAGTGGTTTTTGAGGTAAAGGTGGGAGTGCATCAGGGATGTTTCATGTCACCATGGCTGTTCAATGTGTGTGTACATGGGTGAGGTGGTACAGGAGGTAAATGCGAAGGTAATGGATAGGGGATTGGAGATGGTTAAAGAAAATGGAGGAAAGTGAGAGGTGAGCCAGTTCTTGTTTGGTGATAACACTGCACTTGTGACAGGGTCAGAGGGAGGATTAGGGGAATTAGTGACAGAGTTTGGGAAGGTAAGTGATAGGAAAGAATTTGAGGTAAATGTGGGTAAAAGTAAGGTGATGAGATGTACAAGGGGAGGATGGCAGCAATTTGAAAGTAAATAAAGAGAGAGGCTGAAGAAAGTGGATAGCTTTAGGTATTTAGGGTTACATGTAGCAGGAAAGGGAGGATTGGAGGTGGAGGTAAATTGGAGATTGAGAGAAGCAAGTATCTTAGGAGAATAAAAAATGTAATGAGAAATAAGCATTTGGGAATGGAAGCAAAGAAGAGATTATATGAAGGGGTGATTGTGCCGACAGCACTGTACAGGGCAGAGACATGGAATTTAAGAGAGGCAGAGAGGAAAAGTTTAAATGTGTTTGAGATAAAATGTCTGAGAAGTATGGTAGGGTTTACAGGTTGGATAGAGTGAGAAACAAGGAGGTGAGGAGGAGAGCGGGGATGGAAAAGGAGATGGGAGACAGAGTTGATGAAAGAGTATTGGGATTATTTGGACACATGGGAAGAATGAGTGAAGAAAGATTACTAAAAGAGGTATGGAAGGCAGAGGTGGATGGAGTGAACATGAAGGGGCGACCAAGGATGAGATGGATGGATGGGGTGAAAGGGACGTTGAGCAAGAGTGGGATGTCTGTTGAGCAAGGAAGGGAGAAGGCAAGAGATAGGGGTGAGTGGAGAATGGTTGTGTATAGATGATGCTGTGATGCAAGGAAGGGAGTGGGTGGGGGATGGGGTGTTAGGGAGTAGTTTTGTGAATTATATTTTGGCTGCCTGAAGGGATTTCTCCCTGTCTTCTATTTTTCTGCATGAGGGGATGGGGGTGAGGGGTTGCCGATTAAATAAAGTGGCCTTGCGGTAGATGTACTGTGTCTTGCTGCATTGCTTCCTCCCCAGGACAGTGAGCGAGATGCAGGGATAACCCATCATCCATGAGGAGCTAAGATGAGAGGGAGGAGGGGGTGGTGGATGGGAGTGGAATGGGTGGTGATGAAATGGGTGGGAGTGGTTATATGCCTTTTGATTTTGGCTACCTCCCTGGGGAGGGGAGAAAATCCCTTGGTATATAGATAGATAGTAATTTCATTAGCTTACTTTTAACAAGAAATATTGGGGCTATTGTTTGGTCAATCATTTCCGTGGTTTTCTCGCGCAGCAACAGATTGATTAAAGGTGCCTTTTTGTAAAAGTGGTTGTGGTGCTTGTCTGGGTAATTGAAGCTGCTCCTAGGGATTGGTGCCTCCTATGTGAGAGCCAGTTGCAGGGGTTGGGAGTGGTCCCACAATGAAGATGCTGCCACACCAGGACCAAAATACAAAAATACATGAACAAAAAACACAAGTTTGTCAAACATTTGTCAACACACTTAATCACAAAACAAACACCAGAAAACTGTACAAGAAACTCAACTGCATTACATTATCTACCAATAACACAACACACTCTCACAGAGCAATAACCATAACAGTCAACTTATCCTCAAACAGATAACAAGCAAACATGCTCATAAATCATTTTGTACAGACAAGCCATCTCACCCCTCGCCCTGTTGACCAATGCATCATTTGACACAAGAAAGACTTCCCCACAGACCCAGACTACTCACCCTTCACAGACAGCTAGACAAAACATATACAGTGAGTCTTCCTTATACGGTAATTCTTTATCTGGTAAATTCACAGTTACGGTATTTGGTAATTACTACCCATGATTCTATTTACGGTAAGAAAAATTCACAGATACGGTATCCGCTAGATATTTTGAAGAGGAAAGAGCAGGGAGAAAGTATGTCTGCCATATCCTATTATCACATGTTATAATGGGTTCGGTATACAGTAATTTCAATTTGTGGTAAGGTTTTCAGGAACACATATATACCATATAACGAGGACTTACTGTAATCCATAACCTCAAGCATATATACACATGTGGACCTGACAGTGTAAATAACATCCACCAAAAACACATTGGACCACATGGCATATATGCACTCAGCACTATACCCGACATCTGGAAGCATGTGACAATTGTCACCATCCCCAAACATAACAAAGACCCAACAGTTCCAGCATAACACCACCCAATCACACTTCCCTGCACCCCTCCACAGTCATAAAATGCCTCATACTACAACCTGTCACACCACATACCCCCCTTGCTGAATCACAACACTGTTTTAGATCCCTACACTCCACAAACACTCCTCTTATAAGCTTCACACAAAGAGTTTTTTATGGCATCAGTCCAGGTAAGCCTACACACAACATTTCTCATAACACTAGACATGCATACACTCAGTAAATGAATTATGTGAGCCCTGTATGAGTTCCTAATCTCACTGAGATACACCACAACACCCTTCAGACAATTACAGGCTGCACAAATACTCCATCAGTACTTGGGTATACTGTCTTAACACCATGAAATGAAAGTCCTCAAAGTCAAGGATCACTTTCACATGAGAGGCAGACAGACACTTGGTGCAGCCTCCACAAACAGCACACCCACTATGCTACATGGCAGAACACCCACACATCCCATGAAACATCAAAACAACACCCAAATACCTATAACACACATACTCTCTTCTCTTCCTCCACAATCACCTGTCTCCAGAAGTATATCCATAATTATATCACCCACTGCTCCAATGAACTGAAAGACAATACATTGCTGCATACCATACCCCCTGATATCTATTCCTCTGAATCTCCCCAGAAAAGACAGTCCACCTGGCCAGATTGTGATGTGGCCACTATCCAGCCCTCCTAAGCTACCAGAAGAGGCTGTGACTCAGTAAGGGGGATATGTGGTGTAACAGTTCACCCCATACTATACAATACATCTTGGAAGACTGCATTGTACACAGTCATGCACATCAACAACACAATATACACTAAAGATTTGTGGGAAAACCCCATTCCAGGCATGGCATTCCTAAAGGAGATGGGACTGCATAGCCAGACAGGCTAGGGAATGACAACAGCAACAACAGACTGATTGATTTGATTCATAATTGTCTGGAGTAAACATTGTTATTGATGGTGGGCAGGGTCTCAGGAGTGGTGAGGTGGCAGGGGAGGGAAGGGGTGGCACTAGTAAGTACAGTAATGAGATATGTAAGAATGCAGTAGAGTGAAGAAAAGTGTCTTTGAGGATGTGGGCAAAGGTGAAATTGGGATTGAAAATATTGGCTTTTATGATTGTATATGACCTTGGTAATGAGGAAAATGAAGAGGAGAGGGAAGGATTGTGAATTTATTCAAATGAGTGTGTAGGGAGTCAATTAATCAATCAAATGTGTTGGGAGTTTTGGGAAGAATGTAAAATTAGTGGTGTTGGGAGATCTCTGTGAAGAGCCAGTAGATGAACCAGTAGGGAGGTACAGAGGGGCAGGCAGGTACGAACAATATCAGAGAGATATTAGATATGTTTATTGAAAGGTAAATGATGATGGCAAATACATTGTTTAAGAGAAGAGACAAGCATAAATATACTAAAGCCAGAGTGGTGGATGGGAGAGTAGCCGAGAGGGATTGATAGGCAGTGTAGTGATACCCTAAAGATGGAAGAGAGCTGGACATCAATATTTTTAGAAGAGAGAGCAGTGGATTATCTGATCCTCATCTATCAGAGAGGAAATTGAGAGTGGAGGTAAAATGGAATGGGAAGAAAAGGAATGGAGATTCAAGAAGTGCTGAAGGTAGCAAATTAAATGAAAAGCAGAAAGTATACCGCAAGATGCTGAAAGAAATATGAGAGGTAGTGAAGGACAAAAGAGAAACAGGAGTAAAAGAAGAATGGGTTTGTTTTAGGGAGGAAATAATAAAAGCATTCAAAAATGGTATATAGGATGAGGAGGATGGGAGGTAACAGGAGGAGAAATGAATGGTGGGGTGAAAAGGTGAAGGTGGTGGTGGTGGAAGACAAGAAACAAGTATATGAAGAATGTATGTAAATTAGAAAAAGGGAAGGATATGACACCCTCCCCAAACACTGCCTTGCGACACTGCCTCTGACCCAGGGCAGTGAACAAGGTGCAGGGATGACCCGTCATCCAGGAGGTGCCAAGATAAGAGGGAGGGTGGAGGGGAGTGGAGTGTATTTAAGGATGGAATGGGTGGGAATGATTTTTATGACTTTTTCTTTTTGGCTACCTCCCTTGTAAGGGGGAAAAAGCCTTGGTATATGTATGTATGTATGAAAGGTATAGAAAAAATGGTAGAAGCAAAACTCAACATGAGGGAGGCAAAGAGAAGAGCAGATGTAGAGTGGGGTAGGTGTTTGGTGGGGAATTTTGGGGTGGGAGAACTGAAGGAAATATGGCATCTTCAGAAGAAAGAGGAAAATGCTCATGTCATGCGTAAGCCGTTTTGCCTCTTAACATCAAATGCTCTAAGAACCATATTTCCATACCGAGGAGGTGTGGTACAGTGAATCCTCCTTATACAGTAATTCTTTATCTGGTAAATTCCCAGTTACGGTATTTGGTAATTGCTACCCTTGATTCTATTTACAGTAAGAAAAATTTACAGATACGGTATCCGCTCGTGTTTTCGAGGTAAAATTAGATATTTTGAAGAGGAAAGAGCAGGGAGAATGTACGTCTGTCATAAGTCGAAACTTGGATTTGGTATACGGTAATTTCAATTTGCGGTAAGGTTTTCAGGAACACATATGTACCGGTATAATGAGGACTCACTGTATTTACCCCTTTTTATCCTAGATGCCTCAAATTAAAAGAGTGAGTGAGGAGGTGGGGCTGGATAAGGTGGCCTAAACAGGTGTTCTTCTCATCTGTGTGATAAAATAAAAAGTTATAGGGATCCTGAATCAACCCTTTTGCTACAAAAGGAGTTTGTTGAATGAAATACCCTAGTAATAGCCAGAACAAATGTATCAGTTGTCTGTGGGAGTGAAAGGGATATAGGAGTACCCATTCTCTGTGCAAAGGATTATCTGTAGCTGAATGGAATCATTTGGCTGCACCCAGAACAAATTTATAAATTGTCAGTACCATTGACAGGATCAGTACCATAACTCAAATTTTTACAGAATGTAAATTCAGTCGTAGGAAAAAAATTAATTTACTTTCATTCTCATTTCAGATACTAAGACTGCCAGTCCATGCATGGCAACTACTTCATAAAGCCCCCGCAGTTCTGAAACGACTCTTCTTAGCAGAACTATTTGGATGGATGGGTTTTATGTGCCATAACATGTTTTTCACAGACTTTGTGGGACAATATGTGTATGGTGGATCTCCAGATGCACCAGAAGGTTCACCAGTAGCGTCATTGTACGACCAAGGAGTGCGTATGGGTTCTTGGGGACTGTTCCTTCATAGTCTTACAGGTATGTTTATTAAATATGTATTTTCCTAATTATATTTACCTAATTGTAGTATACAAGAGAGGAACAACACTTGTTGGATCCTGTCTCATATTCTCTAATTTTCTAAAAACCAAAACTCAGATTCATGTAAGGTTCCAACTTAATCCATATTTTTTATTTCCAATTATCATATTTACATTTGAACTTGTGTATTGTTTGAGCTTGGGCTATATCACCTAAGCAATTCTATATGGAAATCCGTAATTCTTCACATCTTTCAACATGTGGTCTTTCTTAATTTACTTCCATAATCTCTTAAAGCCCTCCCATTTTTAATCATATCTCTTCTATCAATGCAATCTATCCCCTGTAGTGACCTGAATACTGTAGTTGTCATGTCACTGCTTTCTCTTGTCTTTCAAAGTTGGCAGTCAGGCTTTTATTCTAATGCGTTGAGTGTGTATATATATATATATACATATATATATATATATATATATATATATATATATATATATATATATATATATGTTTTGTTAAAAACAACTGCGCATTCGGCACTACAAAGCTTCTTAAGTAGACTTTCAAGTCTTCTGAATGTAGATTTCTGTTTTTCACAGGACAGACGGAATAATAAATTTCCAGTAGACATTAGGAACTTTTGTTGAGAAAGAATGTACAGACGTTTCGCTAAACGCAGTTAGCATTTTCAATGTAATAGAGACAGAGAGTACAGGACATAATAAACATAGAAAGAAAGCTCTGGGAGAGGTCACAACATAAGACACGGGGGGAGGTCACGACGTAAGATACGGGGAGAGGTCACATTACATGTGTGGGATGACGGGGGGATTTTGTCACTGTGGGGCAAATGTCCGTTGAGGGCCAAGTGTCCTCTCTATGAGTCTGGCGGAACGTCGGAGAGGGACTTGGGTGTCGGTGTGATTGGAAGGTGTGTTGTTGTGGTAGAGAGGGCTACTAGTCCTAGGGAGGGGCTTCATACTGGGGAGTAATGTAGGGGCTTCCACTTGTCTGTTGATAGTTGGTTGTATGTCTCGTATGATAATTGCTTCCAGGAAGAAAAGTCTAGACTTTTCTGATTCCTTGGCGAGAATGACGGTGTTGTCTTCTAAAAGTTTTCTTGTGATTTGTGTGTTGTGTTTTTCTAGTAGGTGTAGTTTGGGGCCTCCACTTGACAAGTGGGAAGACATTCTTCTCGACAATGTCGTTCTCGTTTGGCCAATGTAGCAGTCGAGAGGCGTACAGTCCTCTAGGGGGCAGGAAAATTTATATACTACGTTGGTGCAAGCGGGACCTTCGGGGCGAGGAGAAGTGTTGTTTCTAATTAAAAGTGTAGCTGTTTTTTGGTTGCGGTAATATATAGAGAGACGAACTTTGTCATTCTCACTTTTGGGTGTTATGTTTCGATGAATAATCCTATTCAGAACCTTCGCATCTTCCTTGTAAGCTGTGGACATTTGGGCACGGTAAAACAAGGTAAAAATCTCACCTTCGCCTGCTACTGGGGTGGGAGGCCCGTGGTACCATTTGTTGATGACACTTTTTAAGACACGCTGGCAGTCTTGATTGGAATGTCCATTATTAACTAGGACTTGAGTGGCCCTGTTTATTTCTGCTTGAGTGGAGGTCCAGCGTGAGCAGCGGGTGAGTGCCCTCCTAAAGAAGGCACTAATGGTACTGTCTTTATAACGTTGGGGGCACTCACTGTTCCCATTAAGACAGAGACCAGGGTTGGTGGGCTTAACATAGACGGAAGTGGAGAAGTTGTCGCCCTCCACGTCACTTCGATGCAGCCAAACGACTCCGAAGCAACAAGGACATTACTGTTAGAAGGGCCGACAAAGCTGCAGTCTTCGTCCTGATCTCCACTGACGAATACCTTTCGAAAATCGATGATATTCTCATGGATTCTACTAAATTCAAAAGAATCCACCGTGACCCCACCCTAGACATCATAAGAAGTACCAACAAGACCATAGACGCCATTAACGCCAAGAACGGAGGCGTTAAACTCACCAAAATTTCCGGTGATTTTAAGCCTGGCTATTTATACGGAAACGTGAAGACACATAAACCTGGGTATTGGTTGCATGTTGTTGTGGGGTCAAAAGCTGCTCAGTAGCATACAACTTATACTTTAGGGTCTATATGGGGCACCCCTATGGACCAGAGCCACACATAATTTTGTCTGTGATAGAGAATCTATTCATAGAGAAATGATGATACTTTATTATATTGCAACTGTCCCTTTGTTATGCAGTTCCCCCACTCTTAATACTGCCCTGTACCACTTCTCTGAATATATATATATATATATATATATATATTTACCCTGTGGTAGGGGAGAAGAATACTGCCACTGTGTTCCTACTTGAGTTGTAAAAGGTGACAAAAACGGGATGGGGATAGGACTAGGCATCCTACTTTCTGTAGCCCCAAAGGGGATGTTCCTAAAAAAAGCAAAGGCATAAGACGGTCTGGGAGGAGTTTTCCAACCAGAACCCTAAAGTTTGGGTCTTTTAATGTGCATAGATGTGGTACATATGAGAGTAAAAGGGAAGAGATAGGCAATATGTTGTGAGAAGAAAGATGTCTTGGCATTGAGTGAAACTAAGTTGAAAGGGAGGGGCAAGTTAGAGTTTGGAAGTGCAATTGGGATGGTATTAGGAGTGAAGAGAGGATGAGAAAGAGAAGGGGTGGCTATATTAGTTAGTGAAGAGATAGGTAAATGTGTGGTGGAATGGAAGGAGGTTTCTTCAAAGTTAATGTGGATGAAGGTGAAACTGGGAAGGAAGATGTGGGTTTTTGTAAGTGCATATGGGCATGGTAGTGAGAAGAATGTAGAGGAAAGGGAGGTTTATTTTTTATAGATTTAAATGACTGCATAGAGGGTTTAGGGAGAAATGCCAGTGTAGTGGTATTGGGAGATTTTCAAACCAATTGATGGAGTGCTTGGGATGTGTGGAGTTCAAGGAAAAAATCATAGTGGAGAGATGATGATGTGTCTAGAGAGTTGATGATAACAAATACAGTGTTTAGGAAGAAAGTCAAGCATAAGTACACATGGGAGAGGGTGGTGGATGGAAGGGTGGTAGATAGGGCTTTAATGGACTATGTAGTGGTAACCAGGAAAAGAGTAGGAAGAGCTTTGGATGTACATGTTCTAAGGGGAGAGAGTGGGGGAATATCAGATAATTTTTTGGTGGAAGGTAAGTTGAAAGTGGAGGTTAGATGGAGAAAGAGTAAAAGGAAAGAAGGGAGGTGCTTAGAGTAAACTGCTTAAATGAGAAGGAAGAGGAGTAGTACAAGAAGAAGCTGAGAGAAAGAAGAAAAGGACAGAATGTTGGGAGCTGCTTAGAATAAGCTGCTTAAATTATAAAGAAAAGGAGAAGGAGTACAAGAAGAAGCTGAGAGAGGAGTGGGAGTGTGTAAAGGATAGAGTAGAACTAGGAGTGGGGGAGGAATGAGGATGGTTCAAGGAGGGAGTCGCAAGGTATGCAATGATGGTGTATGGAACAAGGAGGACAGGAAGAAATAGAAGGAAGGATAGTGAGTGGTGGGATGATGAAGCAAAGAAGGTTGTAGAAGAGAAGAAACAAACATTCATAGATTGGTTACAGAATAGGATGAGAGAATCATTTAAGAGGTACAAAGAAAAGAGAAGTGAAGTAAAGCATAAAATAAAGGAGGCAAAGAGGAGAGCAGATATGAAATGGGGTAAGGGTATGACAGAAACATTTGAAAGTAATAAAAAGATGTTTTGGAAGGAACTTATGAGAGTAAGAGGAGGTGAATCAGGTAGAGAAGAAAAGGTAAAAGGGGCAGATGGAGAGATGATAATGGAAGGGATGGCAGTAAAAGGAAGATGGGCAGAGTATTTTAGGGAGTAGCTAAATATGGAGGAGGATAGGGAGGGAAAGGTAGTTGCAATGAGAAGCACTAAGAAAAGGAGTGATAAAGGAGGAAAATGGAGGAAAAATAAGAAAAGATGAGGTGAAAGCAATTATTAAAGTGATGAGAGCAGTTAAGGCACCTGGGTTTGATGGGTTTCATGCAGATTATCTTAAAAAAAAAAGGAGGTACAGTAATGGACTGAGTGGTAAGATTGTTTAATATTGTCTAAAAGAGGGTAGAGCACCAGAGGACTGGAGGAGTGCCTGTATAGTTTCACTTTACAAGGGAAAATGGGACAAGTGTGAATGTAGTAGTTTCAGAGGGATCAGTTTGTTGAGTGTAGTTAGGAAGGCTTATGGGAGGGTTTTGATTAGGAGGAACAGAGGGAGTAATTGGTGAAGAACAGTGTGGGTTTAGGACAGGTAGGGGTTGCATGGATCAGATTTTTGTGGTAAGGCAGATATGTGAGAAAGCTATATGAATTTGGAAAAGGCTTATGACAGGGTAGAGAAGAAAGGCACTAGGAGGTATTGTAGATATATGGGATAGGAAAGCTGTTAAGAGCAGTCAGTAGAGCCTGTATTAGAATTAGAAATGGAGACAGTGAGTGGTTTGAGGTGAAGGGGGACTTTGCCTGGGATGTGTTATGTCGCCTTGGCTGTTCAATTTATACATAGATGGGGTGGTGTGAGAGGTAAATGCAAGGGTAATGGGGCAGGAATTGGAGATGGTTAAAGAAAATGAGAAAAATGGGAGATGAGCCAGTTTCTGCATGAAGAGACGGAGAGTGGGGGCTCGCTGATTATATGAACCGGCCTTACTGTGGATGTACTGTGTCTTGCTACATTGCTTCTGACCCAGGACAGTGGGCAAGGTACTAGGAATAGCCAAGATAAGAGGGAGGAAGGGATGTGAGTGGCAGTGGAGTATGTGGGAATGGAATGGGTGGGAGTGGATTTTATGCCCTTGGTTTTGGCTACCTCCTTTGTAAGGGGAAAAAAACATACATACATACATATACCAAGGCTTTTTCCCCCTTTCAAGGGAGGTAGCCAAAAAGGGAAAGGCATAAAAACACTCCCACCCATTTCATCCCTAAATACACTCCACACCCCTCCCACCCTCCCTCTCATCTGAGCACCTCCTGGATGATGGGTCATCCCTGCACCTTGCCCACCGCCCTGGGTCAGAAGCAGTGTCGCAAGACACAGCACATCCACAGCAAGGCCGCTTCATTTAATCGGCGACCCCCCCTCTCCGTCCCCCCTTGCATATAAGGAGAGGACGGGGAGAAATCCCTTCGGGCTGCGTCAAATTTTGCTCACACATACTACCTCACCCCCCACCCCCCCCGCCCATTCCTCCTCATGCAATCACAACATCATCCATATACAACCATTCTCCACTCACCTCTGTCTTCCGTCCTCTCCCTTCCTTCCTTCCTTCCTCAACAGACATTCCCCTCTTCCCCAAAGCCCCCCTCACCCCATCCATCCACCTCATCCTAGGACGTCCCCTCATGTTCACTCCCTCCACATCTGCCTTCCATATCTCTTTTACTAGTCTTTCTTCACTCATTCTTTCCATGTGTCCAAACCATCCTAATATTCTTTCATCAACCCTATCTCCCAGCTCCTTTTTCACCCCTGTTCTCCTACTCACCTCCTCATTTCTCACTCTATCCAGCCTAGTAACCCCCACCATACTTCTCAGACACCTCATCTCAAACACATTCAAACTCCTTCTCTCTTCTTCTCTTATGTTCCATGTTTCTGCCCCATACAGTGCTGTTGGCACAATCACTCCTTCATACAGTCTCCTCTTCGCATCCATTCCTAAATGTCTATTCCTCATTACACTCTTTAATCCACCAAGGCATTTACTCGCTTCTCTCAATCTACATTCTACCTCCACCTTCACTCCACCTTTTCCTGCTACACTTGCACCCAAGTATCTAAAACTATCCACTTCCTCCAGTCGTTCTCCCTTAATGTTCACTTCCAGTCTACTGCCATTTTCACCCCTTGTACATCTCATCACCTTACTTTTACCCACATTTATCTTTAGCTTTCTTCTATCACATACTCTCCCAAACTCTGCCACCAGCTTCCTCAATCCCTCCTCCGACCCTGCCACAAGCGCAGTGTCGTCCGCAAACAACAGCTGGCTCACCTCCCACTTTTCTCCATTTTCTTTAACCGTCTCCAATCCCTGACCCACTACCCTTGCATTCACCTCTCGCACTACCCCATCCATGTATAAGTTGAACAGCCAGGGCGACATAACGCATCCTTGACGAAGTCCCACCTTTACCTCAAACCACTCACTCTCTCCATTTCTAATCCTGACACAAGCTCTACTACTCTCATAAAAACTCTTGACAGCTCCCAGAAGCTTTCCTCCTATCCCATAAATCTGCATAACCTCCCACAGTGCCTTTCTGTCAACCCTATCATAAGCCTTTTCTAGATCCATAAAAGCCCAAACAACATCCTTCCCCTTTCCTATAGCTTTCTCACATATCTGTCTTACCACAAAGATCTGATCTACACAACCTCTACCTGTCCTAAATCCACACTGTTCCTCACCAATTACTCCTTCTGTTCCTCTCCTAATCCTCTCAATCAAGATCCTCCCATAAGCCTTCCCAACTACACTTAACAAGCTAATCCCTCTGAAACTACTACATTCACACTTGTCCCCTTTTCCTTTGTAAAGAGGAACTATACATGCACTCCTCCAGTCCTCCGGTACTCTACCCTCTCTCCAGCAAACATTAAATAACCTCACCAACCAGTCCACCATCACTGTACCTCCCTTTTTCAGACATTCTGCATGGCATCCATCCAGACCAGGTGCCTTACCTGCTTTCATCATCTTAACAACTGCCTTCACCTCATCCTTCCTTATTTCTCCTCCATTCTCCTCACTCATCACTCTCATTTTCTTCGCATTTCCCATTGCAGCTATCTTTCCTTCCCTATCCTCCTTCACATTTAGCAACTCCCTAAAATATTCTGCCCATCTTCCCCTTACTGCCTTCTCTTCCATTATCATCTCTCCATCTGCACCTTTTACCTTTTCTTCCCTACTTGATTCGCCTCCTCTTCCTTTCTTAATTTCTTTCCAAAACATCTTTTTATTACTTTCAAAATTTTCTGTCATACTCTTACCCCATTTCACATCTGCTCTCCTCTTTGCAACCTTTACCTTTTGCTTTACTTCTCTTTTCTTTTCTTTGTACCTCTCATACAACTCCCTCGTCCTCTTTTGTAACCAATCTGTGAATGCTCGCTTCTTCTCTTCTACAACCTTCTTTGTTTCCTCATCCCACCATTCACTACCCTTTCTTCTATTTCCCCCTGTCCTTCTTGTTCCACACACCATCCTTGCACACTTTATGACTCCCTCCTTGAACCATCCCCATTCCTCCTCCACACCCATCTCTACTCCATCCTTTACTCCCTCCCACTCCTCCTTCAGCTTCTTTCCGTACTCCTTCTCCTTTTCCTTTTCATTCAAGGAGTTCACTCTAAGAACCTCCCTACCTTTTGTCCCTTTCCTCTTTCTCCATCTATCCTCCACTCTCAGCTTACCTTCCACCAAAAAATGATCTGATATTCCCCCACCCTCTCCCCTTAGCACATGTACATCCTTAACTCTTCCTATCATAATCCTATTTACCACTACATAATCCATTAGCGCTCTATCTACCACCCTTCCCTCCACCACCCTCTCCCATGTGTACTTATGCTTGACTTTCTTCCGAAACACTGTATTTGCTATCATCAACTCTCTTTCTAGACACATTTCCACCATCAACTCTCCACTACGATTCTTTCCTGGAACTCCACACTTCCCAACCACTCCATCGATTGGACCATTTCCCACCCTAGCATTAAGGTCTCCCAGTACTATTACATTGACATTTCTTCCTAAACCCTCTATGCACTCATTTAAATCCATCCAAAAGGCCTCCCTTTCTTCCACGCTCTTCTCACTGCCAGGCCCATATGCACTTACAAAGACCCACATCTCCTTTCCCAGTTTCACCTTCATCCACATTATCCTTGAGGAAACCTCCTTCCACTCCACTACCTGTTTACCTATCTCCTCACTTACTAGAATAGCCACCCCTTCCCTCCCTCGCCCTCTCTTCACTCCTGATAACCTCCCACTTACACTCCCAAACTTACACTCACCCTTCCCTTTCAACTTAGTTTCACTCAAAGCCAACACATCCATCTTTCTTCTCACAAACATACTACCTATCTCTTCCCTTTTACTCTCATCTGTACCACATCCACGCACATTAAAAGACCCAAACCTTAGGGTGCTGGCCCGAGGCCCTCCAGCACCCCTTATGCCTTCACTTTTATTTTTAGGAGATATGCCCCGTGGGGCTACAGGGAGAAGGATGCCTAGTCCCAATCCCCGTCCCTTTCTTCTCGCCTCTTACGATCCAAGTGGGAATACTTGGTGGCAGTATTCTTTTCCCCCACCACAGGGAAAAAAAGCTGTTGGTATATGTATGTATATATACAATATTATGGATAGGGAAAGCTGATCAGGGCAGTCAAAAGTTTTGTATGAATAGGATGAATGGTTTAAGGTGAAGGTGGGACTACACTACAGTTGTATTATGTCACCATGTTTGTTCAGTGGGACAGGATAGGTCTTAGGCCTACCCCTGAGGATGGTGTGAAGGTTTTTCAATATGTAAATGGATGGGGGTGGTATAGGAGGTACATGATGGGCAGAAGAAATCTTGATGAAGATAAAATATAATGGAATGAAAACTCAATCTGTATTTAGTGTTTACCTCACCACCCTGCCACTCATGTAGATTTATTTTTATTTTATTATTATTATTATTTTTTTAATGCTCACTTTCACCTGGAATTTGATCTAACCACCATCACTCCATTTGTCACCACCACTAATAATGAGCAAAAAGTGTGCTGAGGTATACATATTTTTAGAATTGCATAAACTGCTCACACATTTAAAAAAAAAGCATTATGTTACATGATATTTTTTCTCCCCAATTATTTACAGCATGTGTATACTCCTTCTTCATTCAACCATTCTTTATTGGATACATGGGCCCACGAAATGTATTTGTGGGTGGTCTAGTCATCTTTGCTTTCTCCATGATGGCAACTACTGTATCCCCATCAGTAGTCTTCCTTAATGTTGTCACTGCCATATCTGGAATTGGATTTGCAGCATTGACATCTACGCCAAATCTTCTTGTCACTCTGTACAACTCCAATAGACCTGTGAGTATCAGTACAAGTGTCTATTGAATTGAATTTTTGTGTAAAGTATCACAAATTTGGGTCAGTGAAAGGTACTTGGTAGTGGTCTTGTAGATCTATCTATAGACCAAAGTTTTTTTTTTCCCTCTTATAAGGGGGTTACCCAAGTCAGAAAGCACAACCACTCATATCCATGCCACTCCCATCTACTGCCCTTTCCTCCCTCTCATCTTGCTGGCCCCCCCCCAAAAAAAAAAAAAAACTCATTGTCTATAAAACTTTATTATCCTCACCCCTATCTGAGAGAGTAGTCCTGAGGAGCTGATACTTAATCTCTGGAGAGGAGAATTGACAACCCTTTTTCCTTCTCCCACTAGTTGATACAGTGAGTCCTCCTTATATGGTAATTCTTTATCCAGTAAATTCACAGTTACTCGTATTTGGTAATTACTACCCTCGATTCTATTTACGGTAAGAAAAATTCACAGATACTGTATCCGCTCATGTTTTGGAGGTAAAATTAGATATTTTGAAGAGGAAAGAGCACTGAGAAGGTACATCTGCCATAAGTCGAAACTTGGGTACGGTATACGGTAATTTCAATTTGTGGTAAGGTTTTCAGGAATGCATATGTACTGTATAATGAGGACTCACTGTAATACTAATGCAACTGAAACTAGTCCAAAGTTTCCTCCCAGAGCGATCCATGTGAGGGCCCTGGAATTTTTGGTAGCTAGAGTGGGAATGTGGGTTTCTAGTTAATGAAATGCAGCAATTTTAGTTATTATAATTAATATCATTAATATTATTATTTTGTTATCATTCCTATTATATTATTATTTTATTATTATTGTGGAGGTAGAATGTAGATTGAGAGAAGCAAGTAAATAACTGGGGGGGGGATTAAAAAGGGTAATGAGGAATAGACATTTGGGAATGGATGCAAAGAGGAGATTGTATGAAGGGGTGATTGTGCTGACAGCACTGTAGGGGGCAGAAACATGGAACATAAGAGAGAAATAGTTTAAATATGTTTGAGATGAAATACCTGAGAAGTATGAAAGGGATTATTAGGTTGGATAGAGTGAGAAATGAGGATGTGAGGAGAAGAGTGAGGATGGAAAGGAAGTTGGGAGATAGAGTTGATGAAAGAGTATTAGGATTATTTTGACACATGGAAAGAATGAGAGAAGAAAGATTAGTAGAAAAAGGTGTGGAAGGCAGAGGTGGAGGGAGTGAACATGAGGGGGCGACCAAGGATGAGGTAGAAGGGCATTTGGAAAGGGGAATGTCTATTGAGGAAGGAAGTGAGAAGACAGAAGATAGCGAGTGGAGAATGGTTGTGTATGGATGATGCTGTGATGCATGGAAGGGAGTGGGTGGGAGATGGGGGGGGGATGAGGGAGTATGTATGAATGATATTTTGACGCAACCCAAAGGGATTTCTCCCCGTCTTCTCTTTGCATGAAGGGACGGAGAGGGGGAGGGGGTTGCCAATTAAATGAAGCAGCCTAGCTGTGGATGTGCTGTCTTGTTGCACTGCTTCTGACCCAGGGCAGCAGGCGAGATGCAGGGATGACCTGTCATCCAGGAGGAGCCAAGAAAAGAGGGAGGGAGGGATGTGAGTGGGAGTGGAGTATGTGGGGATGGAATGGGTGTGAGTGGATTTTATGTCTTTGTTTTTTGGCTAGTTCCTTTGTTAGGGGGAAAACCTTTGTTATATGTATGTATATATATCTATATATTAAGGGCTTCTTTCCTCTCATAAGGGAGGTAGCAAAGTCCAGACATATACCCTACTCCCATCCACCACCTTTGTTTCTTGGGAATAGTAGTGATAGCAATATCTATAGTAATTATTATATGATAACATTAATTGTATGCTCTAACTTGGTCACCCATATAAGTGAGGAAAGGCCTTTTGGTATATCTATGATTATTGTCATACATACATATACCAAAGGCTTTTTCCCCCTTACAAGGGAGGTAGCCAAAAAACAACGGCATAAAAACCATTCCCACCCATTCCATCCCTAATACACTCCACTCCCCTCCATCCTCTACCCTCCCTCTTATCATAATTCAGTTTTTATTTGGTCAGGATTGTAAATGATATATGCTTTGATGTTGAAAAATCTTTTTCATCTTTGCAGCTGTATTACTGGGATGGTGGCAGCAAAATGATGCATCAAGAAGTGGTGGGTCTTGGCAGGGATGTTGCATTGTTGGACATGGCCTACTTCCTGGCACAAATATTTTTGTCTTTAAGTATGGGTCCACTTGTGGACCTCACAGGCTCTGCACTTCCTTACATGGTAGTAGCTGCCCTATCTGGGCTGGCTGCTGTCTATTGCTCAACCCATGTTGTATTTGAAGAAAGACAGCTGTTGTTGTTAAAAAATGGACAGTTTTAATGTTTTTAGGAGTGTGTGATCACCACATCATAATTTAAATCTCATGAAAATCATGTGAGTTAGCATTTTAGTTCTTTACATCCCCAATTTACTCATTATTCATCCAAAAAAAAAAAACATAATTTTTTTTTCTTCTTTCAAATTTCATTGATGAAAATACAACTTTCATAGCTCATAGGAATTTTATTACATGCATGAGTGTTTACCATGATCATATGTAGACTTTAATTTCAGATTTTGAGTTATGTTGGGAAAGATTTTATTGTCATGATGCAACTTTTGAATATATTTAATATTACATGTTTATAGTATATACTTGACAAATTCTTACTTAGAGTTTGAATTATTTTGTTATAGAAAATAATATACATATATGAGTATTAAACTCGGAGTTTCCCGTGGTATAGTTTCATTGAAATCCTTATGGAAATTGGTATTTTTTCCCCTCACACAAACCCTTCAATGAGCATGATTTGCACATAGGCCAATTAGTATATACATACACCAAAGGGCCCTTTCTGCCAAATAAGGGGGTGGTTGAGTTAAAGCATACACCTGTCCTATTCTTATCCAAAAACCATTTAATTGTTTGCCCCATCTTAGCTCCTCATGGCTCAAGGGTCATCCCTGTCCACTGCTACACTGCTCAGGTCAGTGGCAATGCAGCAAGACACAACACCTGAATCTGGTTTAACCCTGCTGCCCTCATTACATGGCAACCCCCTCTCCTCATCTACTCAACTAAGATTAAAAGAAATCTCTTTGGGCCATGTTATTTCTTCATCTATTTAAAATCATTTTCCATTCATGTCTATCTTTTGTCCTCTCCCCTCCTCAACAGACATTCCTTTTGCATCTAGTGTCTCCTTTGACCCATCCATCTTCATTCTTGGTCTTCCCTCAAGTTCCCTCCAGCCACTTATATTTTCCACATTCTTTACTCTGTGGTCAACCCCATCTGCCTGGTATTTCCACTCCACCACATGTTTCACTCTATCCATCCTCCAAACCCATCATACTTTTTAAATGCTTCTCAAACATGTTCGCCTTTTTGCCACTTTCAAATTCCAAGTCTGTTCTATACAGAGATGTGGGCACATTCATTTCCTCATACTCGTAGCATTCATTCTCAGATAATGTTTCTTATAATAATTTTCATTCCCCCCAAGAAGGTTATTTGATTCCCTTATTCTATAATTTGCCTCTGCATCCATTCCTTCACTCCCTGCTAAATGTGACCCCAAAAGTTTAACGTCTTCATTGTCTCTAGCCTCACACCCTTTCAGTTTAGTTCCAACCCACCACCACCATTACACTTTGTACATCTCATCATCTTTTGCCTACATTTATCCTCTCACCTCCATCAGGAGGTGCAGCCCTGAGGGGCCGACACTTGGTCTCTAGACTGGCCCCAAGATCTCTCTTTATCAGCTTCAACTGCGTTACACTTTTTCACACATGGAGAACTGACAACTGGCAACTGCTTTCCTCTCCCTACCATTGTGAGCTGGTAACAGAGAAACAGTCCCACAGTGATACAACATACAACAGTCCAAAATTTCTTTCCAGAGAGATATGTGGGAGGTTCTGAGGATCATTGCCAGCCACTGTGGGGCTGTGGGCACTTAGTGAAACTCAAAGCAACAATAGAATGATTCCCCTCATATCCTTCCAAACTATGCTACCAACTGCCTTAGTCTATCCTCCAACTCGGCAGTGTCATTCATAAACAATAAATGACTCGTCTCCCACTTCCTTCTATTCTCACCAACTCTATACCTCTGCTTAGCACCCTCTTGTTTATCTTCCTGATCACCCTATCCACAGGTAGTGTAAGCATGATGACACCACAACTCTGACACAACTCCACCTTCACTTCAAACATCTCATTCTTTCCATTCCCACAAACCACGGAGAATAATAACAGGGTGTACCAAAGCCATCCTAATAGAACATCAGCATGCAGAGGCTAAAATCCTCTCCATAGAACTCCATATGAAACTGATAGATACACAGTTCTATGCAAGAACCATCCACCCTACTCCTCCATCCCATTTCTTCACACAAGCACAACCAACTGAATGCAACAAAATAAACATAATAGTAACACACTACTCAAACATTTACAACAACCCTCCACTTACACCACACAACACTTCCATACTTGTCTTGTAGTTTTGGTATCTGGGGACACACTGCCTTATGTATAGTGAGAAGTACATGTGAAGTTTCTTTGTATGTTGGAATGTCTGGTTGTGAAAGAAGTCTGAAATTGGTGTAATCAGTTCAACCATACTGATGAGGTGCTAGCATGTATTTATATGTGATACTTACTGCATCTCTGATGTCTGCTGTTTTATAGAGTGATTAGATAGTCATGAAAGTATTTGTGCACTGACTGAAGATTGAACCAGGACCTTCTGCATTCTGAGGCAGGAATGTTAACCACTGCTCCACACAGGCCTATAAAAACACTTTCACATTCAAATCACAAAACAAGCACTTCAAGGCAGGCCACCAAACTCATTACTCCATCAAACCCCTCCAAATATTAGCCCCACAGAAAAATTCTTTCCGAGAGAAGCAAGAACCACATTTGCACAATTACATTTATGTCACTGTCCAGCACTAAAATAATACCAAAACAGAATAGGCCTAGCTGTAGATACTGTACAAATTACCCAAGATGCAACCATCATGATGAGTGAAGAGAATGGAGGAGAAATAAGGAAGGATGAGGTGAAGGCAGTTGTTCAGATGATGAAAGCAGGTAAGGCACCTGGTCTGGATGATGCCATGCAGAATATCTGAAAAAGGGAGGTACAGTGATGGTGGACTGGCTGGTGAGGTTATTTAATGTTTGCTGGAGAAAGGGTAGAGTGCCGGAGGACTGGAGGAGTGCCTGTATAGTTCCTCTTTACAAGGGAAAAGGGGACAAGTGTGAATGTAGTAGTTTCAGAGGGATTAGCTTGTTAAGTGTAGTTGGGAAGGCTTATGGGAGGATCTTGATTGAGAGGATTAGGAGAGGAACAGTGTGGATTTAGGACAGGTAGAGGTTGTGTAGATCAGATCTTTGAAAGCTATAGGAAAGGGGAAGGATGTTTTTTGGGCTTTTATGGATCTGGAAAAGGCTTATGATAGGGTAGACAGAAAGGCACTGTGGGAGGTTATGCAGATATAAGGGATAGGAGGAAAGCTTCTGGGAGCTGTCAAGAGTTTTTATGAGAGTAGTAGAGCTTGTGTCAGGATTGGAAATGGAGAGAGTGAGTGGTTCGAGGTAAAGGTGGGACTTCGTCAAGGATGCGTTATGTCGCCCTGGCTGTTCAACTTATACATGGATGGGGTGGTGCGAGAGGTAAATGCAGGGATTGGAGATGGTTAAAGAAAGTGGAGAAAAGTGGGAGGTGAGCCAGCTGTTGTTTGCGGACGACACTGCGCTTGTGGCAGGATCAGAGGAGGGATTGAGGAAGTTGGTGGCAGGGTTTGGGAGAGTATGTGATAGAAGAAAGCTAAAGATAAATGTGGGTAAAAGTAAAGTGATGAGATGTACAAGGGGTGAAAGTAGCAGTAGACTGGAAGTGAGCATTAAGGGAGAGCGACTGGAGGAAGTGGATAGTTTTAGATACTTGGGTGCAAATGTGGCAGGAAAAGGTGGAGGTAGAATGTAGATTGAGAGAAGCGAGTAAATGCCTTGGTGGATTAAAGAGTGTAATGAGGAATAGACATTTGGGAATGGAGGCTAAGAGGAGACTGTATGAAGGAGTGATTGTGCCAATAGCACTGTATGGGGGCAGAAACATGGAACATAAGAGAAGAGAGAAGGAGTTTGAATGTGTTTGAGATTAGGTGTCTGAGAAGTATGATGGGGGTTACTAGGCTAGATAGAGTGAGAAATGAGGAGGTGAGGAGGAGAACAGGGGGGGAAAAGGAGCTGGGAGATAGGGTTGATGAAAGAATATTAGGATGGTTTGGACACATGGAAAGAATGAGTGAAGAAAGACTAGTAAAAGAGGTATGGAAGGCAGATGTGGAGGGAGTGAACATGAGGGGACGTCCTAGGATGAGGTGAAGGGGGCTTTGGGGAAGAGGGGAATGTCTGTTGAGGAAGGACAGAAGACAGGTGAATGGAGAATGGTTGTATATGGATGATGTTGTGATTGCATGAGGTGGAATGGCAGGGGGTTGAGGTTGTATGTGTGAGCAAAATTTGACGCAGCCCGAAGGGATTTCTCACCGTCCTCTCCTTTTTTTGCAATGGGGGGTCGCCGATTTAATGAAGCGACCTTGCTGTGGATGTGCTGTGTCTTGCGACACTGCTTCTGACCCAGGGCAGTGGACAAGGTGCAGGGATGACCCGTCATCCAGGAGGTGCTAAGATGTGAGGGAGAGTGGAGGGTATTCAGGGATGGAATGGGTGGGAATGATTTTATGCCTTTTCATTTTTGGCTACCTCCCTTGTAAGGGGGAAAATGCCTTGGTATATGTATGTATGTATGCAAACATCATGCAGAAGACCTCATCTTACACCCCACTGTAACCATACCCGGACAACAACATTTCTTCCTTGAGTAACACCAATATAATGGCTGTTACCAGTTACTTGGGGGTTGCGAGTCTCCTGTAAGGGAGGGCGGGGACGAGATTGATTGGTTTACAAGTCAGGCTTGCCCTAAGTCGAGCTGCATATAGGCTGACACCAGATGGTCCACATCAGTTCGCCAATAGTGCTAAGGTAGTAGGTCTATTATATACACTCCCACAACCCCTAGGATTATTTTAAACCCAATAAATTCCATAGTGGGTGGAGGCATAGGGATGAATGAATTTCTAAGTATACTGAATATGGCAGAGAAGCATGGCACCTCTGGTGGGGGTGTACATGTTACTTGACACCGTTAAATTCCAATGGTGGTGCAAATGAGGCACCTTTGTTGGGCTCTCCATGTACCAGAAACATGCTTTCTTCTCCCAATAAATTCCATTATTAGGTAAGCTCATGAGGCTTAGAATGAATATAATGGTTCTTTCTAAGATGAGACCAGGCAGCGGTGAGAACAATAATGAGGGTTACACATCAACGCCACCAACGTCTCGCCGACAGGTACAGTTCGCCGCTGTCCGGATGCGAAAAAATAAAGTTTGCAGCATGTTTTCTTTCAACAAATCACCTCTTACCATTATTATTCTCAGATAAAAATAAAATTAGTGAGCAAATATAAAGACAATGAGAGTTTATTAGATTGAGAAATATAACATAAAAAGAAGCAGAAAAAGTATAACTAACGTATGAACAAATGGAAGATGGATTGGTAAAGGAATGGGTGTCACATTCAAGATGAACGGACAGCTGCAATTGTCCAGATACGCAATTGTTCAGGTACGTAACTGTCTTCAATTTTACATTCAAGGGAATGTTTCGTCAGCAGCAACCAGCGCTTCTATCCTTGGGGACAATATCACACCGAAGAGGTGGAGTCATAGAAGAGGTAAAGGAGATTTATCAAGAACAGTAGAACGTAGGGATAGTAGAAATAAGTGATTGATTGTTTATTTGATTGATTGGTTGATTTTTTGTTTATTCCATCTTTAATTTGTCAGTTTTATTCATTTATCTATCTACTTATTCATTTACTTATCTATATCATTTATTTGTTTCATAATAGCTTCAATTCAATGAGAAGTGTAATCTCTTCCTCACAACGCGAGAGCTGATATTCCAAATTCTTACAGCCGTGTTAAGCCATATTCGCCCTTTTTCTAACGATACAAACAACAAAGGAAAACAGAAAACCAAAAGTGAATACGAATAATAATTCAAATAAATATCTTACCACATGTCATTGCTTTCTTGTGTACTCGTAACACTGCAGGACTGCAAAGCACGAGAATTCGGAATATGCTTGGGGCGAATAGTTGAAAAAGAAAACATCATTTTGCTTTATGTGTCCAGTATAATTGTTTTTGTTTATGTTCTTTTTTGAATGACCCTTGTATATGTTAATTCATTTCATATGTTATTAGATGCAGGTTTTATCAACCTAATCATTCTTAGAATAATTCATTCAAGTACCTTATTTAGTGAGCTTTCCTGGTGGCAAAGGCCTGCTGTTTCAAAAGGCTTGTATTTTTATCATTCGCCTAACTAGACCACAAGTCTTCAGAATGGAAACAGAAATTCTTAGTAAACGCGGAAGTAAGAAATTTTACCATGATGGTTTCATATACATTTTTTATAAGTTATACAAAAGTGATTCAAGTATCAAATTTTGGCAATGTGAACAAAGGGCCCAGTGTAATGGACGGATTCACACTAAAAGTGATGCTGTGACAAAAGTAAATTGACACACCTATTCCGCTTCTGCAGTAAGTGTCCAAGTTGCCAAAGTGAAGAAAAATTTAAAACGTCGTGCAGAAGAATCACAAGAAGTACCTAATGTTCTTATAAATAAATGTATAGCTGCCAGGGTTGCCAGATTGGCCTTTTTTAGGCCAAAAACCTCAATTTTGGCTTCTTTTTCAACCATTTGGCCTAAGGATATTTAGTTTGGCCTAAATTACTAAATCTGGCTTTTTTTTTAAATGTGGCTTCAATATATTCCATTTGGCTTCAGTAAGCTCATCTGATAATAGTGAGTTGAACACTGAGTCCATTTGCCACCTCCTAAGACAAAACTAATCCAAGTTAAAGTCTACCATACAGTCGAGTGCGCGTATCTTTTCTTTCCTTTTTCTTTTGTTACCATGGTGATCCATGCAATTTGTCCCATTTTCTCTTATTGCACTAAGAGAAAATTAGACGAATCAGCAGTGTGATGTTGATAGCGCACGAGATCCACGTGCAACTTTTGGCGTGAGTTTTGTTGTTGTTTTTCTTAACTGTCTGAAGTAATTTTATGCCTCCAAACAATAGTAAGCTATGTTCATAAATAAGCAAGGAGTAGGTTACATTGGTAGGGTACTGAATATTGAAATATATCGTGTTTTGACGAACAAAATTTGTAAAATCATTTTCCATCCCACAAAAGCGTTCGTTCTGGTTGTTTATATTTATGTATAGTGGAAAAGATCGTTGACATTAAATTTTCATTGGTGTTTTTAGTGATTATCAAGTGCTTAATTATTTAGGAGTATTTGTTTTTTCAGGTGCATGCATTTTAGAATAAGAATCATCCTGCAATCTTCAATAGCCTAAGATGCCGAAGTGGAACTGCAGTTATGACTAGTGCTGGGCAAATACCGCTAATTTCAATACCGGAATTACCGGTAAACAACAATGCCGTTACCGGAATTACCGGTAATTTACCGGTAAAAGACTCGTGAGGTAGTAGTGACGTCCCAAGTTCGAGTCGCCTTTATGACTTAAATCTAAACAAATTTCATCCTATGGTGTGTAGTCACAAGTTTTGTAACGTCGTCACTATAAAAATCCTGCGCTCCGAGTCGTTACTCCAACTCTCGTGGGCGGGGAGTAGGGAGGGGGTGCGTGTAAGGTCACAGCATTACCTCCTCTCCCTCAGTGCATAGGCCTACGCACCAATCCCCCCTCCCCCTCTCACACTCCACTTCCGTCTCTATGTAAGTGCAATTTCATACAAAGAATATATTTTTCACAAAGAAACACAATTTCATAAAAGAAAAATAATTACATGCATCATTTTTACACATTACACATAAAAATTCATTTCCAAAATCACCCATTTTTCATTTAGTCAGGACAAAGTTTTTTTTGTACAATTGAGGTTTTAAAGGTTTTGTGCGAGATGAATTGACATATGTAGGTCATTTTCATAATTTTGTTTTTACCAAGTTCCTCTTATATTAGGCTCAGGAACACAATCTCAACCCTTTGAATTTCTGTCAAAGTTTTTTTCAATTGTTCATAGTTGTCATTTTTTTATATTGGAATTACGTTAATTTTGTATTAGCAGGACTCTACGATCCCTATATTTATATTATAGTACCTTTAAATGGACAAAAAACACACGCATATATTTTATTTCACTTTTTTATTCTGTGTATCCATTTGGATACATGCCCACCGGAATCGCCAGCGCGCGCCACCTCCACCAATCTAGGGTAAGGCTCGCAAATATTAGTTACTTAAGACTACGCGAATAATAATTATATGCGTATCACTAACAAAATATGATTTTTGAATAACACGTTACCTTGCGTCGTAGAGGCCACTTCAATGGGCACAGTGTTAATCCACCAGAATCTTTGATCATCTCTGCCCGCTTATTCTTGTTTCTGCTTTCCGTGAGTCTGTTGTGGTATACTGTATTCCCTGCCCCAACCCATAGCTTATATATATATCCTTGTCAGTCATCACTCGTGCGAGTCTGATAAGTGTATTTGTGAACTTGTTTGTGATTAACTCCAATACAAGTACAGTACAAATAGATTGTAACATGCAGATGGTGTCTTTCATGAGCAACTGCGTACATTTATGTAAATATGCATATATTAATAAACATTAAATATAAAGTTAAATGTGAAGATCTGGTAAGTGCGGAAACAGTGTCTCTCCAATCTCCCCGTTCTGTGAGCTTTCATGTCCGTTCTACAAACTTTACAACGTGCCTTATTTCCATCCTCTTTCACTTCCGCAAACCTTTTTTTAAACAGGGGATCCTTTAACCAGGCAGACTGAAAAGTTTTCGAGTAGTTTGACCACCTCTTCATTTCTAGATCACATAGGCTGACTAATCGAATATGTACATTTTGCACTGAACCTCTGCGGGCCGAGATGCGAACAAAATGATCTAGCACGTCTGTTAATTTTCATATTCGAATACGTACATTTCGTACTGTGCATCTGTGGGCCGAGAAGGGAGCAGGACGATCTAGCACGTTGAATACGTTCCTGTTAATTTTCATCCTACGTAGGGCCGTCAGTACTGTCACTCAGTACCACCAAGCCGAAACGTGCTTACCGCTCTCTGAGTATTATGGGATAGCTTATCGGTTAACGGAGCCTAAACGGTAGCAGATTTTTTGCTGGTAAGCTACCGTCAAGGTTGTTACCGATAAAACCCGTAACTACCGGTAGCTGCCCACCACTACCGTCACTCAGTACCACCAAGCCGAGACGTGCTTACCGCGCCACGAGTGTTTGGTATAGCTTATCGGTTAACGGAACCTTAACGGTAGCAGAATTATTGCCGGTAAGCTACCGCCAAGGCTGTTACCGATAAAACCGGTAACTTTACCGGTAGCTGCCCACCACTAGTTATGACAGTGCCAGGAGGTACAGAGCTGAGTGGGAGAAAAAGTTTATGTGGGTGAAATATGCACTTGGTGGCTCTGGTGAGGCATATTGTAAGTTATGTCACAGTAATCTGAACCCCAAAATGTGCTCATTACAAAACCATGAAAAATCGGAGAAACACAAGAAGAAGACAGTATCACCAGCACTTGCACCACCAATAAATTTTCAGGCAACAGCACTCAACGATGTCAAACAGGCAGAATTGGAACTTGCTGTTGCAGTCTGCTGCCATTGCTCAACTTCCTCTGTGGACCACATTGGTGAAATGATAAAAAAGAATGGGAAAGGTAGCATCTTAGGAAAAATAAATCTTCATAGAACTAAATGTAGCAAACTGATTACGGAAGTTGTGTCCCCAACCCTTAAACAAGAACTGAAGAAGGATCTAGAAGGAGAAAAATTTGCCCTTTTAGTAGATGAGTCAACCGATGTTGGGACAGTGAAGTATTTATGTATTGCGATACGTTACTGCAGCAAAAAGGAAAATAGAATAGTAACAGAGTTTGTTGGTCTTATTCCTGTCAATGACACAACAGGGGAAGCATTATTCACTGTGATTAAAGCTGCTGTTACAAATGTAGGTTTAGAACTTCGTAACTGCATTGGTTTTGCAAGTGATGGTGCCTCAGTTATGACTGGAGTTAATAACTCGGTTTGGACCCGAATACAGCAGGAGTCTCCAGATTGTGTGCAAGTAAAATGTATTTGTCACTCTCTAGCACTGTGCGTGAAGCATGCATTTGAGAAGCTGCCTTCATGCTTGGGATTTTTAATTTCAGAAATACCAAAATGGTTTTCCAAGAGTACAGTAAGGAGGGCAGCTTACAAACAATTGTTTAGCATAATGGACCCAGCTGAAGAAAGGAAAGGAACCTCGCTGCCATTTCAGCAAGCTTCTCAGACCAGATGGCTAGTACGCGGGAAAGTAATGTACAGCATCTTGATGAACTGGGAAGAACTTAAGGCATACTTCATGTGTGCTGAGCAGGCTAGTGGAGCTGATGCCAGGTATAAGGCACGTATGATTTCTGACATCTTAAATGATCCAATCAACTATTGGTATTTTCACTGTGTCACACCCATTGTTATGGAGTTTGAACGCGTCAACTCATATTTTCAAGCCACGGATGCCGATCCTCAGAGCATGGAAAGTGAGCTTGCTCAACATCATCATAGTCTACGGGCAAGAGTTTTCAGCCCAGATGGAAGTGAATTAGCTATATCTGAAGTAGATTTTGGAGCTCGCTTTGCCATGGAAGTGGAGAGGTATATCGAGATGCATCAAGTTAGTGGTGAAATGAAAGTTCAGGACGTCAAGGTCCGATGTTACAGCTTTCTCGTGGAGGCCATCAAGCAAGTTGAGAAACGTCTGCCTCCTACGAGGAACATATACAAGGGTCTCAGTAGTCTTCACCCATCAAAAATTTTGAGTCAAACAGCAAGGGTGCCATATAAGGATCTACCATTCCCTACCTTACGAACACATAAATATAATGCCATTGAACAGCAGTATAGGAATGTATTACATGTAAACTGGGTTGAAGAGGCAGTATTTGACAACAAAATACCAGATGACTCTGTTCAGTTCTGGATAGGAGTAGGTAATCGCCATGACACACTCGGTAACAAATCTTTTATAGACCTAGCAACATATGCATTGTCCTGTCTTGTCACACCAGTTAGCAATGCTGTTGTTGAACGCATATTTTCTCATGCTACAATAGTTAAAACAAAATTAAGAAACAGACTGAGTACTAGAACCCTAGATGCCATTATTCGCATCAGAACCCATCTGCACTTCAGAGGTTTGTGTTGCAGGAATTTTGTGGTCACACCTGATATGTACCGCTTATTTTCATCTGCAAATATGTATGGAGATGAATATGATGTATGTGATGATGTGATTGACTATGTTTGAACACTGGTTATGTTTCCTTGGTTACCAAAGTCTGGTGCTATAATGCAGAATATAATTTTGACTTATTTTTTGTTGCTCTTGAAAAGGATTATATTTTTTTATATTGTTTGTGAAAAAAATAACAATGAAACTTGCATGCTGCTAAAAAACTACACTTTTAATTTGATTTCTGTTTCTCATTAAAAAGGATTATGAAACAAATCATCATACTTCTGAATTACTTTTTATACTGTTTATGAAAAATAAAGAACCATTAATTCATTGTATGCATATGATCTTTTACTTGGTACCACTGAGCTATATAGAACATCAAAGTTCGTACGCAATATAATCATAGGGGGTCCAATATGGCGGCCACTGCATCACCCGTTGCCCAGGGGTAGGACTGACGAACTACAAAGCGCTTGTATACACAGATCGCCACTCCAGTAAACCACTATAGCTCAGTGCTCAGTACATATCGTATAGTATTTGGTGAATTGAGAAGTGGAATAATTAAATGTTTGGCCTTTTTACTGCATATTTTTGGCCTTTTTGGCTCATTTTGTTGTTGCTTTTGGCCTTTTTCTGCTTTAGTAATCTGGCAACCCTGATAGCTGATGTGCCATCGTCAGTATAAGCATCCATATCGATGCTAAGCAGGATGAAGAAAATAATTCGACTAAATTGGAAGGATATTAGTTCAGCCGCTTTGGCGCCACCAAACCCTACTGATCTTCAACATTTGATAGTCCAGTACCATTTTCTCAGACTACAAAAAGAGCTATAATGTAAAAGTTGACAAATAACACAGGCCCACACTTTAAGTTTTAGAGGGATATTTCTATTGTAAGGGTGTTTTACTTTTCCATACTTCAACTTGTATATATTTCTACTTACTGTTTGAACATAGAAAAGAATGGATTTTATTACAAAAAATATGGTAGTATAAATAATAGTCTATATACCAAGTGCCTTTTCCCCCTTAAGAGTAGTCAAGTCAAAAGGCACCCACTCCCATCCACCACCCTCTCTCTCGTCTTAGCTCCTCGTGGATGACAGATCATAATTGTATTCATACTTATATTTTTGTTTTATCAACTATAAAAAGACATTTTCAGTTTTTCTTTAGCTTAGAAAAAAGGATTTTTAACTAGAGATCATCTATAGCCAGGAAGGATATTGTGTGAACCCATGGTATTTTAGTGCAGACTTTTAGGATATATTCAAGGAAACTTAAAGCTAAGCCTTAATGTTCATGCTATAATTTCAACAACATGCATACTTCACAATCTAATACACCCAGATGTTACATTACCAGATACTGTTGGCATACCATCACCAAATACAATAAGAGGAAAAGAGGTGCGAATAGAGGAAGAGGGGATATGCTGCAAGGGAGGCTTTTACTGTTAGGGAAACAGTGAAAAGCTATTTCAGCCTCCCAGTTGGCTCATTGTGTTGGCAGAATGATAGAATATAAATGGATAAACAAACATTTATAAGATTATTATTGAGTAAGACTAGAAAATACATTTCTGCAGGAGACAACAGGCTATTATTTTAGATTATTTAATGTTTTACCTTCATAAGCCAGATGGCTACCTATTTCCACCCAGCTTCTTCTTTTCACCATGTTGTCAATATAGAGTGGCAAAGTTAGGTCATACAGTTAATTTTTTCACTTATTTTATTACCATTTCATATGAAACAAACTGGAATTGATTATGTTAATCTAATTCAGTAAGTGTTTATGTATGAGTGTCTGAAAGATATGATTGGGGATACAAGGTTAGATATAGTAAGGTGAGGAGAGTGGGGGTGGAAAAGGAGATGGGAGATAGGGCTGATGAAAGAGTACTGGGATGGTTTGGACACATGGAAAGAATAAGTGAAGAAAGATTAGTAATAGAAGCGTGGAAGGTAGAGGTGGATGGAATGAACTTGAGGGGACAACCAACAATGAGATGGATGGATGGAGTGAAAGGCGCTTTGAGCAAGAGGGGAATGTCTGTTGAACAAGGAAGTGAGAAGGCAGAAGATAGGTGTGAGTGGAGAATGGCTGTGTATAGATGATACTTTGATGCAAGGAAGGGTAGGGAGTAGCTGTGTGTGGATATTTTGATGCAGCTCAAAGCTATTTCTCCTCGTCTTTAATGTTACTGCACAAAGGGACGGAGAAGGGGGTCGCCAATTAAGTGCAGCGGCCTTACTGTGGATGTACTCTATCTTACTGCATTGCTTCTGACCCAGGGCTGTGGGTGGGAGATAGGGATGATCCTTCATCCACAAGGAGATAAGATGAGAGGGAGGCATCGGTATTGGATGATAATGGAATAGGTGCGGTTTTTTTTTACTTGGCTACCTCCTTTATAAGAGGGGGAAATGCCACGTATATATATAGATATAAACAAATTTGTTAAATCATTTACCTACCTTTCTTGTATTCCAAATGCAACATTTTCATTTTGCAATCCATCTTTTCCCCATACTGGTATCATTACAACCCAGCCCTTAGCTGTGGAATCAGGAATGACGTGGAACAGGTGCTGAGCGAGACCGTGGCAGATGTTCAAATTGGCAGTAACGGTCAAACAGCTTCGGTCAAAATATCTGTTAAATGGATTGTGAGCTGAACGCTCCTAAACCGTTAAGGTACGGTTATACTAGTCAACGGGTGGGTTGGATTTCGAGCCTAGGGATGGATTTTGTCCAACGCTGATAGATTTGGGTTGGAATCCAAGCATAGGGACGTCCAACGCAATATTGTTGTATTCCACACATCGGAAGATATCCGAGGTAAAAGAAAAAAAGAATATACACACACACACACACACACTCCACCAAACGGATGGCGTAGAGGATGTTATGAAGAAAAAGTGAAATTTTCGTGGATCCCAAAGCAAAGGAAGTACCTATTGTATTTACAGGGTGGGGGGGAAATTGCTCGTGGTGTAGTGGGAAAGTGAGGAAAAAGGAGAAGGGAAGGGATTACTGAGGGAAATGGAAGGAAATGAGGAAGGAGAGGACTTGGCCCAGGCAGGCAGACGCCATGTAAATAAAAGAGGTCCCAACCAATTTAGTGACGACGAAATGTCTAACAAAAATGTAAAGATTAGAAACATAGATAAGAACAATTCAATGGAAGGTGAGGATAATAATTTCCAAGGATTTAAAGAGGGGGAGGCGGATACCAACCTCCCCCAACTAGCAAAACTGGAGGAAAGGCTTGAACAAATGACTGGTTTGGTAAAATGTCAAAACTTGCAGAAAAGGTTGAAAGATTGGAAGAACTAGAGAAGGCGAACAAAAACTTAACTGATGAAATAGAAGAACTAAAAAGACAGTTAAGAGAAGTAAAAGAGGAGAATAAAGAATTAAAAAGGAACAATAAAGACAATAAAGAAACAATAGCAAAAGAGGCACAGGGGTGGAGGAAGATACAGGAAAATAGTAAAGTTGCATTTACTGATATAATTAAACAGCAAATGAAAGAACAAACTGAAGACTCAGTTATCAAAGTGATGAGGCAGAAGGAGAATATTGTAAGAGACCTAGCAGACAAAAAGAAATGTATAATTATATTAGGAATGGAAGAGAAACATAACCCAGATAGAACCTCAAGAATCAAAGAGGAAAATGAAAAAGTAAGCAGTTTACTACAATTAGTTCAGGAAGATGAACCAGAAATAATGAAACAAATCGAAGAGAAGTTCAGACTCGGAAAGTATAGTACAGATAAGACCAGACCAGTTAAGATTGAATTCAGGTCACAAACGACGGCAGAGAATATCTTATCCAAAACAGGTAAACTAGCAACAAGTGAACAATACAAAAAGGTATGGATAAAAAGGGAAATGAATAAAGAGGAAAGAGAGGAAGAAAAAAAGAAAAGACTTGAAGCTAAGGAAAAAAATGAGAACAGAACAGTCAGAAAAAGAGAGATTCTATTGGAGAGTAGTGAATATGAAACTAAGGAAATTCGACATACAAGAGAAAAACAAAAGGGAAACAGAGAACACAATGGAAGTGACAGAAAACTAAGAGTGTCTTACACAAATATAGATGGATTAATAACAGGATTGAATGAGCTGAATGATTATTTGAAGGAAAAAGAACCGGACATAATGGGAATTGTAGAAACAAAATTAAAAGGTCCACTACCACCCAACAGTGTAGGACATGATGCATATAATCATTGGATTAAAAACAGAGAGTTATGTTCCTGACTAAGAAGGATATAAACGTGAGGTGTGTCACATATGGAAAGAATACAGTAGAGATGATTGAAGTGGAAGACAGAGATAAGAAGAGCAGAAAGTTTGTGATAAATTATGTGCCTCCAAAAACAGCCTCGTGGGAAGAGAGTGAACATAAAAGTATGTTAGAGGACACAAAGATAACATTAAATAAGATAATGGAAGATGGAGGAAGAATAGTTATGATGGGCAACTTTAATTGCAAAGAAATCTGCTGGGAAGAGATGACAGTAAAGGGTGGAGACGGCTCATGGGGAAACGCTCTACTTGAGATGATTACTGACAATACAATGACACAGTGGATACAGGAGAACACTAGGTATAGAAATGAGGAAGAACCATCGAGACTAGACCTAATAATTACATCTGAACCTAGAATAGTGGACAAGATTGAATATAAAACACCAATAAGTAAAAGTGACCACATATTGATTGAACTGGAACTAAATGAAGAAAAATACATGAAAAGAAATGAACAATATAGAAAAGGAAGAATGATGTATGAAAAAACAAACTTTGATAAAATAAGAGAATTCTTTCAAAAAGAAAACTGGGAAGAAATATACAAAGAAGAAACAACAGTGGAAGAGAAATGGAATATTTTGACAAAATTTTACAAAAAAGGAGTGGAAAAGTATGTCCCAAGACAAAAACAAGAAAAAGAATATGTAAAATGCTGGTACAATAAAAGTTGTAGGGAGTTAAAAGACAAAAGAGACAAAGCTTGGACCAGATGGAAAAAAGACAGAAGGCCTGAAAAATGGAAAATATATACTTGTTATAGAAATGAATATGTACAAACGTGCAGAGAAGAAAAGAGAAAATATGTCATAGAAAAATGTAAAGATCAACCAAAACTATTCTACAGATTTGTAAACAACAAACTGAAAAACAAACAAGACTTGGAGAAATTAAAACAAGGAGGAGTTGAATACACAGAGGAAATTGAAATGGCAGAAATTATGAACAAACATTTTAAATCAGTGTTTACAAGGGAGAACATACAACCTGAAGAGATCGAATGGAAAGAGAAAGTCCCTCCCATGAAAGAAATAGAAGTAACAAAGAACGAAATATTGACACACTTGAGTAATCTTGATGTCAGAAAATTGCATGGACCAGATGAAATAGCAAACTGGATTTTGAAAGAATGCAGGAATGAACTAGCAGACATAATACATAGCATAATAAACAGTTCCTTGAAAGAAGGTAAAGTTCCAGAAGATTGGAAAAAAGCAAATATAGTACCCATATATAAAGGAGGAAATAAAGAAGACCCTACCAACTATAGACCAGTCTCTCTAACAAGTACAATAGCAAAAATTTGTGAAAGAATTGTCAAAAGTAGATGGGTAAAATATTTAGAAAAAAACAAAGTGTTAAATCCAAGGCAATTTGGATTCAGACAAGGACGATCATGCGTCACCAATTTAATATGTTTCTATTCAAGGCTAATAGATATAATACAAGAAAGAGATGGATGGGCTGATTGTGCATTTCTAGACCTAAAAAAAGCTTTTGACAAAGTACCACATAAGAAGTTGCTTAAGAAATTAGAAACTGAAGGAGGAATACAGGGCAAACTGCTTAATTGGATGGAAGACTTTTTGCAAGAAAGGAAAATGAGAGTAGTGATAAGAGACAAACACTCAAAATGGGATGAAGTAATAAGCGGTGTTCCGCAAGGAACAGTTCTGGCCCCAATAATGTTTGCTATATATATTAATGATATGGATGAAAGAATTGAAAGCTATATGAGCTTCTTTGCAGATGATGCAAAACTACTGAAAAGACTGAACACTGAAGAAGATTGAATCACTACAGAGTGATCTAAATAAAGTACAGGAATGGAGTAGGAAGTGGGAGATGGAGTTCAATACAAAAAAGTGTAGTATAATGGAATTTGGAAAAAGCAAAAACAGAATAACAGGATCATATAAATTGGGAGAAGAAGGAATAAAAAAAGTAGAAAATGAGAAGGACCTGGGAGTCATTGTTATGAATAATATGTCACCTGAGAAACATATAAATAAGATTTTTGGAGAAACTTATAATTTAATAAGAACAATCAAAGTTGCATTTACATACCTGGATGAAGAAATGGTGAAGAAAATTCTAATCACCCTGATAAGACCAAGACTGGAATATGCAGCAATGATATGGTCACCAAGTACAAAAAAATGTAAAAAAAAAAACTTGAAAGAATACAAAGAGCAATTACAAAATTGGCACCAACACTCTCAAAACTATCATATGAAGAGAGACTAGCAAAACTTGAACTACAGACACTAGAGCAAAGAAGAGAGAGAGGAGATTTGATAGCTATTTACAGAATCATGAAAGGCATAGAAATTACTGATAGAGAGAATCTGATAAAATGGGATGATAGAAATACAAGAAGACACGGAAAGAAAATCAAAAGAGACAGCTATAGAAGAGATCTGAAAAAGAACAGCTTTCCTCACAGAGTAATAGACAGTTGGAACAAGTTAGATGAGAAAGTAGTGTGGGCAAAAACAATACATGAATTTAAAAATAGTTTAGATAAAATGAGATATGAAGATGGGACACCACGAGCATAGGTCCCCTTCCCGTAAAATACAAATAGGTAAATACATATATATATATATATATATATACATATATATATATATATATATATATGTACATACATACATATACCAAGGCTTTTTCCCCCTTCCAAGTGACAAGAGGTAATGTACTTAAAAGTATTACATTATTTTGAAATAGAAAATGTATTTAATTGATTTTATATTTTGGCAATAACCAAACAGTCGTTTGAATACTGCTGTATAACAATGATAATTTTTCTTACGTGCAAAAACTTTGCACCTTTTGGTTGATATCTATATTTTTTGCCGTGATGGAGTGGAATACTGAAGTTATCCATGCTCCAATAGAGAAGATACGACTACAAGAGGCGCTTTGGAATGTGAGGCATCTCGACTGTGTAATGATAATATACTCTCTCATTGAGTCAGCCTTTCAATTATTATTTTCTATGGATGGCAAATATCTTCTCTCTAGTGCACCATAGTTCTGTGATTCACCATGGTTTTGGATCACGTGTTGGACTCGTGATCGACAGCTATTATCCTCCCGGTAGAGAACTCAGGGCTCATATATATGACCGATCTATGGGTAACGCTGTGACCTTACACGCACATACACACTCCAACTCCCCGCCCCACGAGAGTTGGAGTAACGACCCGTAGCGCAGCAATATTGAAATTATTCAGCCCTGGGCAGGATTCGAATTCGGACCGTCGTAGTGGCGGCAACGAACGCTACCATTGCACCGTCGAGTGTGAATGTAAGATATGCAGAGATTGTCAATTATGCGTTTTAGAGAGATCGCGGGTCGTTCTATGTTATTTGGTATAAAATATTTGAGAAAGTGACATAGGCGTTGGGTCTGCCAATGAGATTTCTCATTCTGGATTGAGGATCGGGCTCCATTTACGTGATTAGTGGGAATTTCTCTACAAGGCAAGGCTAGACTTATGTGTAACTACTTATTGTAGAATGAACGAATACAAAAGTTGGACTCCAAGTTTAACGACGAGTAGTACAATTCTACCTTTACCGTCCATGCGTGTTCTTCCGTTGCATTGCATGTGATAATATTTTACCGCACCGTAAGCGGAGCGCGACCGTCCTAGAACTTAGTGGAGAACTTCTCAAACGTTCTCCTATTACGTACCCAGAGATTCATCAGACCATCGACCCGTACCCCCATTAACCTGACACAACATATAGAATGGTAATGTATTAAGACTGAATATACAATGGTACCGCAATGGATATCCAATGGTTCAAATTGTAATGACATGATGCGGCTTGCACTTCCATAGCAGTCATTTTCTCTTTCTAGTTCTAAATGTGTAATCTTTCGGTTGTCGTCCCAGCACCTCCAGTAAACTGACTCGTAAACCACAGGTTGAGAAACCCTGCCCTAGTGTGAATCGGGCCTTATCGTGACAATGATTCGTTCGTTAGAGCTTTATCGTGTATTATTAGATCAATCTCTAACAAGCGAAATAGCGTACGAATATACACACCTCGTCCTCACGTGGTGCTTTTCCTAACAAACTCCCTTTCTATCAGACACAAGGTGACGGCACATCAGACATTTCTCGCTAGCATGCACCTTGATTTTGCTTCTTCTTTTGATTCTACGTAGAAACAACATCGGATGTGATATTGTTTTTCAAGATTCCAAGTGTCATTATTACTCTTGCGTCATATAGTGAGAAGCTGAATGACGTGCTAAGAGAAGTTAAACTCATGCGAATGTTATACACATTGCCGAGATGTTCTTAAGTCTAGAATATTGTATTCGAGATAGTTTCTACTAACGAAGTAGCAAAAGCAAGTAGCACGCTAGCCTTGCGTGCCGCCACTTGGTGGTACGATTGTACAAATTAATTCCCAAGTAAACAAACACTTAGACGGCTGTGGGAAAGGAAAAGGAGGGTGCCGACTGCAGTTGTAGTGGTAACGATCCTGGTTTAATCAGAGAAGAGGGCAAGGATAGCTACCAATGGACCTATGTTAGTAAGTTATTATGATGACCAAAACCAAGAAATTATAAGTTCTCTAGGCTATATTATGTTATTCTCAGCTGTGTTGTCCAGACCTACTGAAATTGAAAGGTCACAGTCACTCCCAATACATCAGCAATAATTTCAGTGGTGTTCCCTAAAACAAATGGTATTAAAATGTTCATAAATCTTCGTTTTAAATGTAGGACTAGCTAACCGTGCCGAGATACAAATGATAACTTCAATGAAACATTTTTGCTAATCGTTCGTTCGTGTCCGGCAAATGTTATGCAGCTGTGTTGCGTCATTGGGTGTTGCAGAAGCAGAAAGCACTGAGGCTGCAAAGTGGTGGAAGGTGGGAATAAGGAGCTGCCAGCTTTCATTGATATCGGAGGCAGGAAATGTTGTACTAGCCTTGTTGTATTTTTCTGTTATTATGATGCAGAGTAATGGACAATACCAGTAAATGAAACTGAAATCTTGTAAACAAAAACTGACAAAGTTTCCTATCAGTGCAGGAGTACAAGTTAAGTGATGGGTCGTTAGTGTGAAATGGCTTGCTTAAATATATTCATAAAAATATCTTAAAAGTAGTGAAATACCCTTTGATGCCCAAGGCACTGGAAATGAATGGAAAAACTGGTCACAAACTGATCATTGAATCACCTTGATTAGCCCATTCCTTTCTAAGTCTAAGCTCAGCTAAATTAATTTATTTGGCATTAGAATTATGAATACTTATCAGGTAGTTACTCTGGCCTTGGGTCAGTCTATCAGTTGATTAGAATTGCCATTAGCTGGGACAAAATCATTAGGTATTATTCCATTATCATGCTAAATTTTTTCACTTTAATTTTGCATTTTGAAAGATTTATTTTTTGTATGGAATGGTTAAATTAGGATATATTAGATGAGGACCTATTGGCCAATGTAAATTTCATGATATCTGTGTTTGTGCGATTCTGGAATTTTACCAATCATTGAACGTAATTTTTTATCAAGATATATTTATTCATTGATTTGGGGTTCATCAGTCAGTTGAGTGTTTTACCCTCTGTTTTACCTAACAATACTCGTATTTGGTGTGTTATTGAGTTCAAATTTGGTCAATTTTTTAATTAAAAACCTGCACAAGTACATACATATACCATTTGCAATTATTATTTCGAACTATGTGTTCTTGTCATTATCTGCACTTCATGTATATTGATTCTTTGCCAAATTAATTTATTATTATTATTAAAGAGAGGTAACCAAAAAACAAAGGTATAAAATCACATCCACATGTACCATGGTAAAATCAAGTGTATTGTGTGGGTCTTCATATGATTCAGATTTGAATCTACTTTCTAGTCACTGTTGTTTCTTATTTATGTAATACTCCCCCCCCCCCAAAAAAAAAAGAGGACTTCTCACAGGTTCCCCCTCCCTCCTAGATTACAGGACATAAAAACATCCCAGACTGATGGAATCATGCAAAACTACACCATAAAAACCAATAATGTCACTTGCAGTTATAGTCTAGTGGTAAACTATTACCATTATATCTCATTATGAATGTTATTTAGATGACCAGGAGGGCATTGTCCCTTCCCCTGCAATACATATACATATATATATTTTCTATATTTGTATTAACAAATTTATTTCAAAAGGAGTATTTTTTAGTGAAAAATGAGCAAATAAATATATTAAATTCTAGAATAAAATTTAAATAACATGCATTGCTCTGTTTTGCTCACATACTTTGCTTTTACCTTAGCTTATTATTACCCCCTTTCCCTTCATTCTCTTCTGTCCCTGTGGAAGCTAGGGGGACTTCTACAGTTTAGAGATTAACGCAACCCCTTGATGTTTACAGCCAGGCTAGGTTAGGTAAGTAGGGTGGATGGGGGCCACAATAGAAATGAATATCAATCATCAGAATTACATTAAAATTTGTAGGACAGCATTATTGTTATATATATATATATATATATATATATATATATATATATGTACATATACTTTTTTTACAATAATTATAGTGTGAACCTGCTTGACCTGACCTAACCTAATCCAGTGCAATTATGTAATTACGCACCATGGGTGACAACCCACATAGTGTGTATATATATATATATATATATATATATATATATATATATATATATATATATATATATATATATAAGGCTCCTGCCGCATGTAAAACCAGTTCACTCGTGCCTTACAATAAATGAAGCGAACTCACCAAAACCTCTTTTTCTTCTCACAGCAGCATTGCCACAAGGATATAAAAAATATTAGTATTTGATTTGCTCTTAAATTCATGTATGGTGTTTGCACACACTATTGTTTCATCCAATTTGTTCCAGACATCCACCACTCTGTGTGGAAAGCTGTTCTTTTTCAGGTCCCTTCTATAACTGTCCTTTTTGAGTTTCTTTTCATGTCCCCTTGTATTTCTCTTATCCCAATTTAGTAAGTCTTCTCTATCAAGGACTTCCATGCCTCTCATGATTCTATAGATGGTCAATAGGTCACCTCTTTCTCTTCTTTGTTCCAGAGTTTGTAATTCCAGTTTTGACAATCTCTCGTATGACAATTTTGAAAGTGTTGGGGCCATCTTCATAATTGATCTTTGGATTCTTTCAATTTTCCTTATATTCTTTTTAGTACTGGTATCCATAGTGTTGCTGCATACTCCAGTCTTGGCCTTATCAGTGTGACTAGTATTTTCTTTACCATTTCTTCATCCAAGTAGGTAAAGGCCACCTTTATTGATCTTAGCAAGTTGTAGGTTTCTCCGACAATTTTATTTATCTGTTCATCAGGAGACATGTCTTTTGTGATAATTACTCCCAGGTCTTTTTCAGAACTCATTTTCTTTACTTCCTTTGTACCAATTTTATATTTTCCTGACTTTTTTTTTCAAATTCCATTATGCTACATTTCTTAATGTTGAAGTCCACTTCCCACTTCTGACTCCATTCCTAAACCCTGTTTGGATTTCTCTGTAGTGACTCAGTCCATTTCAGTACTTACTTTTCTCAGCAGTTTTGTGTTATCTGCAAAGAAGTTCATGTAACATTCTGCACCCACATCCATGTCATTTACATAAATAACAAACATTATTGGAGCCAGTACTGATCCATGTGGATACCACTAATCACTTCTTCCCAAATAGAACTCTTATCTCTGAGCACTACTCTCATTTTTCTTCCATGCAAGAAATCCTCCATCCATTTAAATAGTTTTCCTTGTATCCTTCTTATGGCTTCCAGTTTTCTTAATAATTTTTTGTGTGGTACTTTATCAAAAGCTTTTTGTAAATCTAGGAAAGCACAATCAGCCCATCCATCCCTTTCTTGTATTATATCTAGTCTTGAGTAGAAACAGATCAAATTTGTGGTCCATGACTTTCCCTGTCTACACCTGAATTGTCTTGGATTTGGTATATTGTTCTCCAGATGTTTTGTCCATCCATTTTTGACAAATTTTTCACAAATTTTGGCTACTGTACTTGTAAGGGAGACCAGTCTGTAATTTGTTGGGTCTTCCTTGTTTTCCCCTTTATATATTGGTACAATATTGGCATTTTTCCAGTCTTCTGGTATTTTTCCTTCTTTGAGTGAGCAGCTTATTACCTTATATATTTTGTCTATTAGTTCATCTTTACATTCTTTTAGTATCCAGTTTGCAATTCCATCTGGGCCATGTGATTTCCTGACATCAAGGTTCATTATTTGGTCCATTATTTCTTATCATGTTACAATTATTTCTCTCATGGGGGGGATCTCACTTCACTCCTTTCATCCCAATGCTGTATATTTTCTCCAGTGAACACAGACTTAAAGTGTTTGTTCATGACTTCAGCCATTTCTATATCTATGTATTCTATATTCACTTAGTGTAATTTTACTATTTCCTATTTGTTTTATAGTTCACTGTTCACATATCTATAGAATAATTTTGGTTGGTCCTTACATTTTTCTGTTACGTCTTTTTCATAGTTTCTTTTTTCCTCCCAGTGTACTTTTACATATTCATTCCTTAGATTGATATGTATGTGCCACTTTCCAGGTTTTTTATTTTTTCCATCTTTTCTAAGCTTTATCTCTTCTATATTTTGCCTCACTGCACCTTCTGTTAAACCAGCACTTAATATACACATTTTCCTGTCTTGATACATATTTATCCACTCCTTCATTATAGATTTCCTTCAAAATCATCCATTTCTCTTCCACTTGTGTGTCGTGTAGAATTTTTCCCAACTCTCTTTTTGAAAGAAATTTGTTTCTCAAAATCTGTTTTGTTATACATCAGTCTTCCTTTTCTGTATTTCTCATTTCTCTCCATATATATTTCCTATTTTAGTTCAAACTCAAGTAGTATGTGGTCACTTTTCCAAATTGGTGTGATTGTATTTAATTTATCCACAATTTTGGGCTCTGATGTAAATATGAAATCTAGTTTTGATGGTTCTTCGTTATTTCTATATCTGGTATTTTCTTTTATACATTGGAACATAACAGAAGAAGAGAGGAGTTTGAATGTGTTTGAGATGAGGTGTCTGAGAAGTATGATGGGGGTTACTAGGCTAGATAGAGTGAGAAATGAGGAGGTGAGGAGGAGAGCAGGGGTGGAAGAGGAGCTGGGAGATAGGGTTGATGAAAGAATATTAGGATGGTTTGGACATATGGAAAGAATGAGTGAAGAAAGACTAGTAAAAGAGGTGTGGAAGGCAGATGTGGAGGGAGTGAACATGAGGGGACGTCCTAGGATGAGGTGGATGTATGGGGTGAAGGGGGCTTTGGGGAAGAGGGGAATGTCTGTTGAGGAAGGATGGGAGAGGACAGAAGACAGGGGTGAATGGAGAATGGTTGTATATGGATGATGTTGTGATTGCATGAGGTGGAATGGGCGGGTGGATGGGAGGTGAGGTAGTATGTGTGAGCAAAATTTGACGCAGCCCGAAGGGATTTCTCCCCATCCTCTCATTTTATGCAATGGGGGGACGGAGAGGGGGGGTCGCCGATTTAATGAAGCGGCCTTGCTGTGGATGTGCTGTGTCTTGCGACACTGCTTCTGACCCAGGGCAGTGGACAAGGTGCAGGGATGACCTGTCATTCAGGAGGTGCTAAGATAAGAGGGAGTGTGGAGTGTATTCAGGGATGGAATGGGTGGGAATGATTTTATGCCTTTTTCTTTTTGGCTACCCCCCTTGTAAGGGGGAAAAAGCCTTGGTATATGTATGTGTGTAGAACAGCATATGAAAATGAACACACATTTCTGTGCAAAAGCTCGAACCTATACTCATCACATCACATTGTGCAAACCTAGTCCACAAGCTAAAACAGGAAAGCAACACCTGCAGCATACTACTGTTTATGTAGACATTTTTCCCCAAAGTAGTGTAGATGCTGTTACCCTAATGTACTTTCTTTTCTTGTTTTTCTTAATAGGAATATTTGAAATCCTTCCATATTGAGTAATACTTGTCCTTTTATTCTGGCTGCTAGTAGGCTATTTAATTCAGCTTCACCTGACCATACTTAATAGTGCTTATCCTTTTATTCTAGCTGCTGCTAGTCTATTCTGTTCAGCTGTGCATGACCTTTTCACTAGCTTACAGAAGTGAGAACAGTATGAGGTCTTATGTAGTTGATATCACCCTAATTTGTACATACATATACCAAGGGCTTTTTCCTCCCTACAAGGGAGGTAGCCAAAGTCAAAAGGCATAATTCCACTCCCACCCATTCCAGCCACATTTACTACCCCTCCCTCCCTCTCATCTTGGCTCCTCCTGAATGACAGGTCATCCCTGCATCTCACCCATTGCCCTTGATCAGAAGCAATGCAGTTCTCTGTTTTAATACTTTCTCTTTACTTATAGTTAGTATATGTGTTATAGTATAGTCATTCTTCTCTTTATTGGATATGTAGTACTTAATCCCTATATAGTAATTTGTTTTATGTATGTAGTGTGTTTGTAGTCTACGTAGTCACTACGTGATCACTCTACATACCGGTACATCATAAGTAGTGGCCAGTCATGGCCTATTCAAAATAATAAAAATGGTAAACATTTCTGTATTATTTAACTTAACTACACTGGTAACTCTCTCCACCACATCTCCTTCCTCTCATGGAGTAACATTGAAGACAGGGAGAAATCCCATTGGGTTGCATCAAAATATCATTCACACATAACCACTCCGTAACCCCCTAACCCCACTATTGTTCACCAACTCCCTTCCATATATATATCACAGTATCATCCATACACAGTCATTCTTGGTCATCCCCTCATGCTCACTCCTGCCACCTCTGCCTTCCACACTTCTTTTACTAATCTTTCTTCACTCATTCTTTCCACGAGTCCAAACCATCCCAATGCTCTTTCATCAACCCTATCTCCCTTTACTTTTCCGCCCCTGCTCTCCTCCTCACCTCATTTCTCACTCTATCCATCCTTGTAACCCCTACCATACTTCTCAGACATTTCATCTCGAACATTTAAACTCTTCCTCTCTTAGGTTTCATGTCTCTGCCCCATACAGTACTGTTGGGACAATCACTCCATATAATCTCCTCTTAGCATCCATTCCCAAATGTCTATTTCTCATTACACCTTTTTAATCCCCCTAGTCACTTATTTGTTTCACTCATTCTACAGTCTACCTTCATCTCCATCCCTCCCTTTACTGCCACATGTGACCCCAAGTATCTGAAGCTATCCACTTCCTCCAGCCTCTCTCCTTTAAGACTTGTTTCCAAATTACTGTCATCCTCTCCCCTTACACATCTCATCACCTTACCTTTACCCACATATACCTTTAAGTTTCTCCTCACACACCTTCCCAAACTCCATCACTAACTTCCTTAATCCCCCTTCTAATCCTGTCACTATTGCAATGTCGTCAGCATACAACAACTGGCTTACCTACTTTTCTTAATTCTCTTTAACAATCTCCAATCCCCTGCCTGTTACCCTTACATTTACTTCCTGCACCACCCCATCCATGTACATACTGAATACCCATAGTGGCATGACACATCTATGGCTAAGTCCTACCCTTACCTCATACCACTCATTCTCTCCATTTCTAATTCTAACACAGGCTCAACTACCCTCATAAATACTCTTGACTGCCCTTAAAATCTTTACTCTGATCCCATGTATCTGCAAAACCTCTCATAGTGCCTCCTGTCTACCCTGTCATAAGTCTTCTCCAGATCCATAAAGGCCTAAAAAATATCCTTACCCTTTGCTAAAGCTTTCTTGTATATCTGTTTTACCACAAAAATGTTATCCACACAATCCCTTTCTTTCCTAAACCCCCTCTGTTCCTCACCAATTACTCCCTCTGTTTCTCTCCTAATCCTCTCAATTTGTAATCTGAATAAAATTGAAACAGCTGTACACAATGATTATTCTAGAATAAATATCTTTCTTTTGCAGAATCTTTATATTCAACATGACTAGAGTCCTGCTTGTAGGTGGCGGGCTAACAAGTGCTGTGACAGGAGCAATTCTACGTCGAGAAGTACCACAATGCCAACTTATTTTGTGGGACAAAGCAAAAGGACTAGGTAGTATTTCTGTAACATCAGATAGAAAATATTGGATTATGTGATAAATGCAATTAATGAACTGTTAGAGACCATGATTTTTTTTATTATTATTTATTTATTTTTATTCATTATCAACTGTCCAAAAAAAAAATTCAGCATTTGGTTCTTTCAGGCGGTCGCATGTCAACAAGTAGAGCTCCACACAATGCTTACTGCATTGCAGATCTTGGAGCACAGTACATATCAGCAACTCCAGAATATGCACAACTTCATAAGAGGTATGTGTATCATAAAGAGACAGGGACCAATGATGGGTACCTGCATGTGATGATCCTGCAAGATGGACAGCAAAGCTACCCATTTTCAAAACCCATGAACCCTGTCATTTTTATTAGGAGGTTCAGCCCTGAGGGGCTGGCACTTAGTCTTTGGACTGGACCCAAGATTTCTGTCAACTTGAGCTGCATTTCATAAATTTTTTCCTACATGGAGAACTAACAGCCAGTGACTGCTCTCTTCTCCCTACAACGTTGAACTGGTAACATAGAAACAGTCCCACAGTGATACAATATCAATAACAGTTTAGAGTTTCTTCCCTGAGAGGTCTGCGGGAAGATCCGAGGACCATTGCCAACCACTTTAGGGCTGAGTTCTCCACTTAAACTTGAGGCAATGATTGATTTCTTAGAAAGACAGAATCATTGATTGTAATTCATCATGTATTTACTTAATTGTAATATACAGGAAGGGACATACAGGTAGTTCTTAATTTACATAGGGTTATTTTATTTGAATTTGGTTTAATGCAACTGTTGAAATTATACATTTTATTTGAAATATGAGGTTTGTTTAAATTAATGCCCCCTCAGTGAATATGAGGGGGCAATCAAGGATGAGATGGATGGGTGGGGTAGAAAGGGCATTGGGAAAGAGAGGAATGTCTGTTGAGGAAGGGGTGAAGATGGGGTGAGTGGAAAATGGCTGTGTATGGATGATACTGTGATACATGGAAGGGAGTGAGTGGGAGATATGGGTGGGGCTAGGGAGTGGTTATGTGTGAATGATATTTTGATGCAGCCTGAAGGGCTTTCTCCCCTTTTAAATGTTACTGCAATGAGGGAATATAGGAGTTCACCAGTTAAATGAAGAGGCCTTGCTGCATTGCTTCTGACACAGGCCAGTGAGTGAAATGCAGGGATGACCGGTCATCCAGGAGCCAAGATGAGAGGGATGTGGGGAACATAAGAATGAAAGAGACTACAAGAGACCATAAGGCTTACACAAGGCAGTTCCATATCCATCACCAACTGTCATCCCCACCCATAAAGTTGTCTGTTTCTTAAAACAACTGATAGTTTTAGCACTCACTACATGGTTACTAAGTCTATTCCATTCATTGACCACCCTATTAGTAAACCAATTCTTGCCTATTTCCTTCTTAAATCTAAATTTATCCAATTTAAATCCATTACTGCGAGTCCTGCTTTGTCTTGAACACCTCTATTAGATCATCCCCGCACTCTACGTCTTTCCAGAGAGTGTAAGTTAAGGTGCCTAAGCCTCTCATAAGGCAAATTTCTGAGTCCATGTGGTGGTGGTGGTGTGTATGGGGGTGAAATGGGTGAGTGGAATTATGCTTTTTGACTTTGGCTACCTCCCTTGTAAGGGGGAAAAGGCCCTTGGTATATGTATTTATTTTATTTATTTATTTATTTGTTTTTTCATCTTTCACTTGAGGGAGGGGTAACAAGGAGGGAGTAACAAGGTGTGAAAAGACAGTGTGTGAAACAAGGAGGTTGGGAGGGAATAGAAAGAAGGGTAGTGAGTGGTGGGATGATGAAGCAAAGAAGGTTGTAGTGAAGAAATGAGGATTCACAGACTGCAAAATAGGACAAGAGAAACATGTGAGAGGTACAAAGAAAAAAGAGAAGCAAAATGTAAGATGAAGGAAGCAAAAAGGAGGGCAGATGTAAAATGGGGGAAGAGTATGACAGAAAAATTTGAAAGTAATGAAAAGTTGTTTTGGAAGGAAATTAAGAGAGGAAGGGGAGATGAATCAAGTAGAGAAGAAAAGGTGAAAGGTGCAGATGGACAAAGGATAACAGAAGAGGCGGTGTTAAGGGGAAGATGGGCAGAGTATTTTAGGGAGTTACTAAATGTGGAGGAGGATAGGAAGGGAACAGTGGTTACAATGGGAGGCACTAAGAAAATGACAGTGATGGATGAAGAAAATGCAGGAGAAATGAATAAAAGATGAGGTGAAAGCAGTTAATAAAATGACGAGAGCAGGTAAAGCAGCTGAGATAGATGAATGTCATGCAGTGTCTGAAGAATGTAGGTACAGTAATGGTGGACTGGCTGATGAGGTTGTTTACTGTGTCCATGGGAGGGTAAACTGCTGGAGGACTGGAGGGGTGTCTGTATAGTTCTGCTTTACATGGAGAAAAGGGGACAAATGTGAGTGTAGTAGTTTCTGAGGAATTAGTTGTGTGCAGTTGGGAAGATTTATGTGAGGGTTTTGATTGAGAGTATTAGGAGAAGAAGAGGGAATTGGTGAGGAACAATGTGGGTTTAGGACAGTTAGGGGTTGTGTGGATCAGATTTTTTTGGTAAGTCATATATGTGAGAAAGCCTTAGCAAAGAGTGAGAGTATTTATTTTTTGGGCCTTTATGGATTTGGTAATAAACAGCCTCATATTTAGATTTCAAGAAAAATGTTCCATATAAATTTCATGTTCATGATTTTTCATTCTTGATTTGTTCTTTGTATTTTCAGTTATTATGATGATTTAGTACATGATGGAGTCTTAGTACCTCTTAGATGTAAGTTATTAGGCATGAAGGCAATGGAGGAAGGAACTCAGCATTATGTTACACCCTCGGGAGTTTCTTCCATAGTGAAACATTTCATTGCACAAGCACAAACTGAAACCAAGTAAGTAGTATGTTTTAATAAAAACTATATGTATATATTTTTTTTGCTTACCAAGTGGGTTCAATAAAAATTTGACTGGAAAATAGTAAATGTATTCTTGAAGTGTTATTTGAATTTGTCTTAAACATTAAACTCTTTTTCTAGATCAATTTACAAACAAGAACTTGTTCATGGTAGTATCCATGATGGATACTTACTTGTAGTGGTCCTGCAAGAAGGATAATGGAGCTGCCCATTTTGAAAACTCATCAACCCCCTCACTTCAAGAAGGAGGTGCAGCCCTGAGGGGCAGACACTTGGTCTCCAGACTGGCTCCAATATCTATCAACTTTAACTGTATTATCGTTATTATTATTTTTGTATGCCAAAGGAGAAGGAAGAGGTGGGATCATAGGGGTAGTAAAGGAGAGATTAAAGAGGGTAGAAGAAAAGAGGGAGTGTAGAAATTAAAGGTGAATTAATGTTCCTCTTTCAATGGATATTAGTCCTTAGTCATAGAAGGAATATTGTGTTACTAGTTCATAAAGGTGTGACTTAGGCCCTAAACACCCTTCATGGGTATTGACTGCATAAGTTCATGGACACATGGAAAGAATGAGTGAAGAAATATTAGTAAAAGAGGTGTGGAAGACAAAGGTGAAGGGAGTGAACATGAGAGGGTGACCAAGGATGAGATGGATGGATGGGGTAAGAGGGGGAGGCCTGTTGAGGAAGGGAGAAGACAGAAGATAGGGGTGAGTGGAGAATGGTTGTGTATGCATGATGCTGTGATGCATAGAAGGCAGTGGGTGTGGGTGAGGGAGTATGTGTGAATGATGTTTTGATGCAACCCAAAGGGAACTCTCCCAGTGTTCTCTTTTTCTGCATGAGGGGGTGGAGAAGGGGGACTTAGGACACTGAATTAGTTGACGACCTTCTCTAAGTATCTCCTTTACCACCTCTATGGCTCTCCTCTTTTGTATGATATTGTCCCTAAGAATAGAAGGACTGATTTTTGATGATGAAATACCAAGGTTCCCAATATAATTTCCATGCATGCTAATGCAGTGTAGTATTGAACAGTTAAGGAGATATTTTGGAAGAAATTCCAATAATAAACATAGGTATAGGAATTGGCTTCAAATTGACTTGGTTATGACACCAGGGAACCAATCGTATATGGCAAACCTATCACTAATGTGCATAAAGCAAGTCATATATACTATAGAATATTGTGTTTTACAAATTCTTACATATACATGGAAGGGATGGTGCAGGAGGTTAAGGCGAGGGTCATGGGCAGGGGACTGGAGATGGTCAAAGAAAAAAAGAGAAAAGTGGGAGGTGAGCCAATTGTTGTTTGCTGATGACAATGCTTGTGGTCGGGTCAGAGGGATTAAGGAAGTTAGACAAAGTTTGGGACAGTATGTGATACAAAGTTGAAGGTAAATGTGGGTAAAAGTAAGGTGACGAGATATACAGAGGGAAAGAATGGCAGTGAGCTAGAAGTAAGTCTTAAAGGAGAGAGGCTGGATGAAGTGGATAACTATTTGTGGTTGCATGTGGTAGGAAATAGAGGAGTGGAGGTGAAAGTGTCATAAGAAATAGGCATTTGAGATGATGATAATGATATGGTTTAACGTCACACACTCCCCCCTATCGGGAAGCTAGGACAGTGCCCCTCACAGAGGGCTTTGTAGCATGGAATTTAATGAACCGTGCCCTTGGTTCAACTTCGCTGGTGGCAGGATTCGAACCACCCTCACCTCGACCTTCGCCACAAGTAACGACGCCCTAACCCGCAAAGAGGAGATTATATGAAGGGGTGATTGTGCTGATAGCACTGTATGGGGCAGAGACCTTGAATTTAAGAGAGGAACAATTTAAATGTGTTGAGATGAAATGTCGAGAAGTATGTTAGGGGTTACAAGATTGGGTAGAGTGAGAAATGAGAAGAGCTGGGGTGGAATAGATGGCAGATAGGGGTAATGAATGAGTATTGGGATGGTTTGGACACATGAAAAGAATGAGTGAAGAAAGATTAGTAAAAGAAGTGTGGAAGGCAGAGGTGGAGGGAGTGAACTTAAGGGGACAACCAAGGATGAGGTGAATGGATGGAGTGAAAAGGACGTTTACCTAATTGTAGTGTACAGGAGCAATGCTCATTGGATCCTGTCTCCTATTTTCTAATTTTCAAATATACCTAGACTCAAATTCATGGACAGTACCAACTTAATCTATGTCTTTGATTTCCATATATCATATGTAGATTTGAACTTGTGTATTGTTTGAGCTTGGGCTATATCATCTTTTAAGCTATTCCACATATTTATACATCTATATGGAAAACTGTATTTCTTCACATCCATTCAACATGTGGTTGTTCTTAATTGACTTCCGTGACCTCTTAAAGCCCTCCCATCTTTTATCAGGTTGTTGTTGTTGTTGTTGTTGTCGTTCCCTAGACTGTCCGAGCAGTCCCGTCTCCCCAAGGAAGGCCACAGCCGAAACTGGGTTTTCCCACAAATCCTTTATAGAGTGTATGTTGTGTTGTTTGCGTGCATGATTGTGTATAATGCAGTCTTCCATTATGTGTTGTATGGTATGGGGTGAAGTGTTACATCCTGGGCAGCTGTTCACAACACGGTCGTCCAGCCTCTTCTGGTAGCTAAGAAGTGCTGGGTGGTGACCGCATCGCAGTCTGGCCAAGTGGACTCTGTCCTTACGTGGGAGAGAGGATTCAGAAGGGTGGATATCAGGGGGTCTGGCATGTAGCAGTGTGTTGTCTTTCAGTGTGTTAATGGAGCGGTGAGTGATATGATTATGAATATGTTTCCGGAGGCTGGTATTTGGTGGTTGTGGAGGAAGAGAAGAGAGTATCTGTGTGTAATAAAGGTCTATGGGTGTAGTTTTAATGTTTCTTGGTGTGTGTGGGTGTTCTGCTATGTAGTGTAGCGGGTGTGATGTGTTTGTGGTGGCTGCAGCAAGTGTTTGTGTGCCTCTCATGTCGAGGTGGTCCTTGACTTTGAGGACTTTTGTTTCATGGTGTAAATGGTCTGTAGGTGATGTATTTGTGCAGCCTGTAATCGTTTTTAGGGCTTTGTTTTGTATGATTTGAAGGGTGTTGTGGTGTGTCTCACTGAGATTAGGAGCCCATGCAGGACTCGCATAATTCATCACTGAGCGTATGCATTGTTTGTATATTGTTATATTAGTTTCTTTGTTTTGTCCAAATGTTGTTCCAGTGATTGACTTAAGTGCGTTAAGTCTAGGTGTGCATTTCTTTTTTATGTTTGATGTGTTGTTTGAAAGACATGGATGTATCGTATGTTACACCAAGAATTTTCGGTGTGTTTGTGTGTGGTATTAGAGTGTTGTTGATGTAGAGATGAGGTATGTATTTGTGTTCTTTTGTCAGGTTGGTGAGAAGTGGGACCACCCCCCAACCCCAAGAGTTGGGGGCCAAACAGCAGCAACCACCCCCGGCCATCAGCTCTTTTATCAGGTTGATCTCTTTTATCAATGCAATCTATCCCCTTTAGTGACCTGAACACTAATCATGTCACCCCTTTCTCTTTGAGCTTTCAAAGTTGGCAGACCCAGTACCTTTAGTCTTTCCTTGTATGTTTTATCTGCCAGGCTGGGGACCAGTTTGGTTGCAGCCCTTTGTATTCTCTCAGTATTTCTTATATCCTTCACTCTGTGTGGGGACCATACTACTGATGCATATTCCAGTCTTGGATGTATCAGGGTTTTTGATGAGGGGAATGTCTGTTGAGCAAGGAAGTGAGAAGGCAGGAGATGGGGGTGAGTGGAGAATGGCTGTGTATAGATGATACTGTGATGCAAGGAAGGTAGAGGGTGGGGATGAGGGGGTTAGAGAGTGGTTATGAATGAATTATATTTTGACATAGTCTGAAGGGATTTCCTCCTGTCCTCTCTTTTTCTGCATGAGGGGATAGAGAGGCTCACCAATTAAGTGAAATGGCCTTGTTCTGGATGTGCTGTGTTGCTTCTGACCCAAGGCAGTAGGTGGGATACAGGGATGACCCATTATCTATGAGGAGCTAAGATGAATGGGAGGAAAGGGTAGTGGATGGGAGTGGGTACATGCCTTTCAACATGGCTACCTCTCGTGTAAGGGGGATAAAGGGCTTTGTGTATAGATAGATATACAATTTCTTATTCAGAATCAAAAAGTATTTAAAGATGATGGAATAATAATGGTAATTAGGTTTCACTGACTGGAAATCTTCAGCCTCACAGCAGCTGACAGTGATCCTTAGGCCCTTTGATCGATCTCACTGGGAGGAGGGGAGCAGTCATCAGTTGTCCGGTTCTGTTATGTAAAAAGGTGTAGGACAGTTGAAGTTGATAGACGTATTTGGCCCAGTCCAGTGACTCAATGTCAATCCCTCAGGTGGTGGTAAGTGTTGATGGTTTTCAAGACAGGTGGTAGGGAGATTTCTCTTTTATTCCTGCAGGGCCACCATTAGCATTCACCTGTTGATGGTGCTTGGTGAAAGACTGTAGAAAATGTGAATGAAAACAACTACAGCATTAATGCTAATAGTTAAGTTTCATTTCTTAAACTTGTATAATTTATTTTTCAGGCTTAACCATCACATAACTAGCATACAAGCACAGCAAGGAAAGTGGGAGGTAGAAACGCAGAATGGAGCCAGGGACACTTTTGATGTTGTCGTACTCACAATGCCAGTTCCACAACTCTTTGGGCTGTCAGGAACAATTCAGAAAATAATTAGTATGTTATTATCTAAATTGTGGGAAATATGAAATACATATACCAAAACCCCTTTCCATATAAAAAAGTGTAGCTGAGTCAAAGCATATAGACATTTACCCATCCCACACCCATCAAAGAACCAAATTATAGCTCCGTCTTAGTTCCTTGTGGATGAAATATGAAGTACAAATATTAATTTCAGCTTGAAAATTTATAATGTATAATGAATTTTAAATTACAGATTCAGATCGTCAGTTGTATGAGGGTCTCACATCTGTAGAGTATAGTTCACGCTATGCCTTAGGACTATTTTATGAAGAAGGAACTAATTTATCTTTACCTGAAGATGCTGCTGCTCAGTATATATCTAATGACCCCATCATGAGATTTGTTGCTATTGACAACATCAAAAGGGGTGTAGGTAAGTGTTTAGAAATGATTGATGTATTACGTTTAGGGTATGGGCTGCACGTAACCGTGCAGTTTAATTTGGAAAATGTTTTGGGGAAACCCTGTGGACCAGAGCAACACATCATTTGTCTATATTAAAGTAAAATTTCTACTCAAAATCCAAAAGACATCCTCTTTCCTTTGAACATGACAACCAACCAACCCATTTGTCTTCCTGACTTTCATCTCTTGCAATACTACATACATCTCCACTTTTGCTATAACTTTATTCTTATATTAGTCACTCTCCTGGCATCACCCACTGCCACAGTCAGAGCCTTCCTATCCTCATCTACATCCAATAACTGGAAATAGTCTGGCCATCTACTCACAGCCTCCACCTACATAAACAATTAACCATCTGGTCCCTTATCCTCTTTGTTCAACCTATATTGCATACACACTTTTTTCACTTCTTTCCAAAGAATCTTTTTATTCTTTTAAAAAGAATTGTCATACATTTCCCAGTTGACAAATTTAATCAGTTTTACATCTGCTCACCCCTTGGTTCCACTTTCTTTGCGTATTTTTACCTCTCTTTGATTCAATATCTGTTGTAAGCTTCCTTGTTTGTAGGCACCTGGTAGCTATTGCTAGGGCTGTTAGTGCATGGTTGTATTTTTTGATGAGCATACATGCTTCTCATCATCATTATTTAATTTTGATCTATATTTCATTTTCAGTGCTCTCTAGGCTGAAAAGCCAGCCCAATACAGGTAGGTAGTGGTTCTATATAATAATAACATCCTTGCTTCATGGTAATGTATCTGAAACTAACAGTGCTTATTTTTAACAAGCTTAGAACTGGTGCCATCAGATGACAATTTTTTTTTTTTTTTTTTTTTTTCTGAGATTAGATATGGCAGTTAGAAGTGTTTTTATTTTAGTAAAGTGTTTGCTAACTACTAGTTAGGTGCTTGCTTGTTCATTTCAGAAAAATAACTGAAGTTTCAACATCTACAGAATGTGTGCCATTATCTGATGTTGGTTGACAATAGAATTTTATATTCACCAGAATGCCACTTTTAATTTCCTTGTTCTACCTCCTATGCTGCTCCCATTCATTATTTTTGCCTGAACTTTATTGAGCCAGTCTCGTTTTTGCTTTTCCCTTCCACCTGTCATTGGCACATGTTTGTTCACCCCCCAAGTTGTAAGGGTAAGAAAAGGTTTCCCATATCCTCTTAGATGTGGTGGTTTTCATAAGTTCCACCAAGTCTTCTTGCCTTGGCTGTATTTCCCTAACAATGTACATATACCAATGGCTTTTTTCCCCTTACAAGGGAGGTAGCCAAAGTCAAAGGCATAATCCCACTCCCACCCATTTCATCCCCACATATTCCACTCCCATTCAATACCTCCCTCTCCCTCTTTTCTTGGCTATTCCTGGATGATGGGTCATCCCTGCATCTCTTCCACTGCCCTGGGTCAGAAGCAGTGCAGCAAGACACAGCACATCCACAACAAGGCTGCTCCATTTAATCGGCAGATCCCCTCTGTCCGCTCATGCAGAAAATGAGATGGGGAAAAATCCCTTCTTGCTGTGCCAAAATATTCACATATACTCCCTCAACCCTCCTGTCCCCCATCTACTCTCATGCATCACAGTATCATCCATACACAACCATTCTCCACTCACCCCTATCTTCTGTCTTCTCCATTCCTTCTTCAACAGATATTCCCAGCTTTCTTAATGCCCCTTTTACCCCATCCATCCATCTCATCCTTGGTCGTCCCTTCACGTTCACGCCCTCCACCTCTGCCTTCCACACCTCTTTTACTAATCTTAATTCACTCATTCTTTCCATGTGCCCAAACCATCCCAATACTCTTTCATCAATCCTATCTCCCAACTCCCTTTCCACCCTTGCTCTCCTTGTTTCTCACTCTATCCAACCTAGTAACTCCTACCATACTTCTCAGGTATTTCATTTGAAACACATTTAAACTTTATGTTCCATATTTCTGCCCCATACAGTGCTGTCGCCATAATTGCTCGTTCATGCAATCTCCTCTTAGCGACCATTCCCAAATGTCTTCTCATTACACTATCCTCCCAAGGCATTTGCTTGCTTCTCTCAATCTACATTCTACCACTCCCTTTCCCACCACATTTGCACCTAAGTATCTAAAGCTACCACTTCCAGTCTCTTTCCTTTAATACTCACTTCCAATTTGCTGCCATCCTCTCCCCTTGTATATCACATCAACTTTTACCTATTATCTTAAACTTCCTTCTTTCCCATGCCTTCCCAAACTCCATCACTAACTTCCTTAATCCCTCCTCTGATCCTGCTACAAGCACAGTTTTGTCAGCAAACAACAACTGGCTTATCTCCTATTTTTCTCCATTTTCTTTAGCCATCTCTAATCCCCAGCCCATTACCCTTGTGTTTACCTCTTGCACCACCCCATCCATGTATAAATTGAACAGTCAAGGTGACATAACACATCCCTGGGAAAGTCCCACCTTTACCTCAAACCAATCTCACCATTTCTAATTCTAACACAGGCATACATACATACATACATACATACATATACCAAGGCTTTTTCCCCCTTTCAAGGGAGGTAGCCAAAAAGGGAAAGGCATAAATACACTCCCACCCATTTCATCCCTAAATACACTCCACACCCCTCCCACCCTCCCTCTCATCTGAGCACCTCCTGGATGACGGGTCATCCCTGCACCTTGTCCACCGCCCTGGGTCAGAAGCAGTGTCGCAAGACACAGCACATCCACAGCAAGGCCGCTTCATTTAATCGGCGACCCCCCCTCTCCGTCCCCCCTTGCATATAAGGAGAGGACGGGGAGAAATCCCTTCGGGCTGCGTCAAAATTTACTCACACATACTACCTCACCCCCCCCCCCTGCCCATTCCTCCTCATGCAATCACAACATCATCCATATACAACCATTCTCCACTCACCTCTGTCTTCCGTCCTCTCCCTTCCTTCCTCAACAGAAATTCCCCTCTTCCCCAAAGCCCCCTTCACCCCATCCATCCACCTCATCCTAGGACGTCCCCTCATGTTCACTCCCTCCACATCTGCCTTCCATACCTCTTTTACTAGTCTTTCTTCACTCATTCTTTCCATGTGTCCAAACCATCCTAATATTCTTTCATCAACCATATCTCCCAGCTCCTTTTTCACCCCTGTTCTCCTCCTCACCTCCTCATTTCTCACTCTATCCAGCCTAGTAACCCCCACCATACTTCTCAGACACCTCATCTCAAACACATTCAAACTCCTCTCTTCTTCTCTTATGTTCCACGTTTCTGCCCCATACAGTGCTGTTGGCACAATCACTCCTTCATACAGTCTCCTCTTCGCATCCATTCCTAAATGTCTATTCCTCATTACACTCTTTAATCCACCAAGGCATTTACTCGCTTCTCTCAATCTACATTCTACCTCCACCTTCACTCCACCTTTTCCTGCTACACTTGCACCCAAGTATCTAAAACTATCCACTTCCTCCAGTCGCTCTCCCTTAATGTTCACTTCCAGTCTACTGCCACTTTCACCCCTTGTACATCTCATCACCTTACTTTTACCCACATTTATCTTTAGCTTTCTTCTATCACATACTCTCCCAAACTCTGCCACCAGCTTCCTCAATCCCTCCTCCGACCCTGCCACAAGCGCAGTGTCGTCCGCAAACAACAGCTGGCTCACCTCCCACTTTTCTCCATTTTCTTTAACCATCTCCAATCCCTGACCCACTACCCTAGCATTCACGTCTCGCACCACCCCATCCATGTATAAGTTGAACAGCCAGGGCGACATAACGCATCCTTGACGAAGTCCCACCTTTACTTCAAACCACTCACTCTCTCCATTTCTAATCCTGACACAAGCTCTACTACTCTCATAAAAACTCTTGACAGCTCCCAAAAGCTTTCCTCCTATCCCATAAATCTGCATAACCTCCCACAGTGCCTTTCTGTCTACCCTATCATAAGCCATTTCCAGATCCATAAAAGCCCAAAAAACATCCTTCCCCTTCTCACATATCTGTCTTACCACAAAGATCTGATCTACACAACTTCTACCTGTCCTAAATCCACACTGTTCCTCACCAATTACTCCTTCTGTTCCTCTCCTAATCCTCTCAATCAAGATCCTCCCATAAGCCTTCCCAACTACACTTAACAAGCTAATCCCTCTGAAACTACTACATTCACACTTGTCCCCTTTTCCCTTGTAAAGAGGAACTATACAGGCACTTCTCCAGTCCTCCGGTACTCTACCCTCTCTCCAGCAAACATTAAATAACCTCACCAACCAGTCCACCATCACTGTACCTCCCTTTTTCAGACATTCTGCATGGCATCCATCCAGACCAGGTGCCTTACCTGCTTTCATCATCTTAACAACTGCCTTCACCTCATCCTTCCTTATTTCTCCTCCATTCTCCTCACTCATCACTCTCATTTTCTTTGCATTTCCCACTGCAGCTATCTTTCCTTCCCTATCCTCCTTCACATTTAGCAACTCCCTAAAATATTCTGCCCATCTTCCCCTTACTGCCTTCTCTTCCATTATCATCTCCTTTTACCTTTTCTTCCCTACTTGATTCGCCTCCTCTTCCTCTCTTAATTTCTTTCCAAAACATCTTTTTATTACTTTCAAAATTTTCTGTCATACTCTTACCCCATTTCACATCTGCTCTCCTCTTTGCCTCCTTTACCTTTTGCTTTACTTCTCTTTTCTTTTCTTTGTACGTCTCATATGACTCCTTCGTCCTCTTTTGTAACCAATCTGTGAATGCTCGCTTCTTCTCTTCTACAACCTTCTTTGTTTCCTCATCCCACCATTCACTACCCATTCTACTATTTCCCCCTGTCCTTGTTCCACACACCATCCTTGCACACTTTATGACTCCCTCCTTGAACCATCCCCATTCCTCCTCCACACCCATCTCTGCTCCATCCTTTACTCCCTCCCACTCCTCCTTCAGCATCTTTTCGTACTCCTTCTCCTTTTCCTTTTCATTCAAGGAGTTCACTCTAAGAACCTCCCTACCTTTTGTCCCTTTCCTCTTTCTCCATCTATCCTCCACTCTCAGCTTACCTTCCACCAAAAAATGATCTGATATTCCCCCACCCTCTCCCCTTAGCACATGTACATCCCTAACTCTTCCTATCATAATCCTATTTACCACTACATAATCCATTAGCGCTCTATCTACCACCCTTCCCTCCACCACCCTCTCCCATGTGTACTTATGCTTGACTTTCTTCCGAAACACTGTATTTGCTATCATCAACTCTCTTTCTAGACACATTTCCACCATCAACTCTCCACTACGATTCTTTCCTGGAACTCCACACTTCCCAACCACTCCATCGATTGGACCATTTCCCACCCTAGCATTAAGGTCTCCCAGTACTATTACATTGACATTTCTTCCTAAACCCTCTATGCACTCATTTAAATCTATCCAAAAGGCCTCCCTTTCTTCCACGCTCTTCTCACTGCCAGGCCCATATGCACTTACAAAGACCCACATCTCCTTTCCCAGTTTCACCTTCATCCACATTATCCTTGAGGAAACCTCCTTCCACTCCACTACCTGTTTACCTATCTCCTCACTTACTAGAATAGCCACCCCTTCCCTCCCTCGCCCTCTCTTCACTCCTGATAACCTCCCACTTACACTCCCAAACTTACACTCACCCTTCCCTTTCAACTTAGTTTCACTCAAAGCCAACACATCCATCTTTCTTCTCACAAACATACTACCTATCTCTTCCCTTTTACTCTCATCTGTACCACATCCACGCACACTAAAAGACCCAAACCTTAGGGTGCTGGTCCGAGGCTCTCCAGCACCCCTTATGCCTTCACTTTTATTTTTAGGATATATGCCCCGTGGGGCTACAGGGAGAAGGATGCCTAGTCCCACTCCCCGTCCCTTTCTTCTCGCCTCTTACGATCCAAGTGGGATACTTGGTGGCAGTATTCTTTTCCCCCACCACCAGTACTCTACCCTCTTTTAGACAAACAGGCACTACTATTGTAAAAACTCTTGACTGCTCTTAACATCTTTCTTTCTATCCCATATATCTGCAATAGCTCCCAGAGTGTCTTTGTGTCTACTGTCATAAGCATTTTCCAATTCCATAAAAACCATATCCTTACCTTTTCCCAAAACTTTCTCACACATCTGCCTTACCACAAAAATCTGAACCATGCAACCCCTACCTGTCCTAAACCCACACTGTACCTCTTCTAATCCTCTCAATCAAGACCCTCCCATATGCCTTCCCAACTACACTGAAACTTGTCCTCTTTTTCCCTTGTAAAGTGGAACTATACAGGCACTCCTCCAGTCATCCAATACTCTATCCACTTTTAGACAAACATTAAACAACCTCACCAGCTAGTTCACCATCACTGTACCTCCCTTTTTCAGACATTCTGCATGGCATCCATCCAGACCAGGTGCCTTACCTGCTTTCATCATCTTAACAACTGCCTTCCCAACTACACTGAAACTTGTCCTCTTTTTCCCTTGTAAAGTGGAACTAAACAGGCACTCCTCCAGTCATCCAGTACTCTACCCTCTTTTAGACAAACATTAAACAACCTCACCAGCTAGTCCACCATCACTGTACCTCCCATTTTTAGACACTGCATGACATCCATCTCACCAAGGTGCCTCACCTGCTCTCATCATTTGAATAAGTGCATTCACCTCATCTTTCCTTATTTCTCTTCCATTTTCCTCATTCATCACTGTCATTTTCTTAGTGATTCCCACTGCAACTACCTTTCCCTCCCTATTCTTCACATTTAGCAACTCCCTAAAATACTCTAACCATCTTCCTCACTGTCGTCTCTTATCATCTATCCATCTGCACCTTTAGCTTTTCTTTACTTGATTTGCTCCTCTTCCTTTCTTAATTTCCTTCCAAAACATCTGTCTCCTTTATCTTGTGCTTTACTTCTCTTGTTTTCTTTGTACCTCTCATATGATTCTCTCGTCCTGTTTTGTAACGAATTTGTGAAACCTCATTTCTTCTCTTCCACAACCTTTTTTGCTTCATCATCCCACCACTCACCCTTCCTTCTATTTCCCTAGCTGCCAACTGAAATTCAAGTATTACATAATTCAATGAGTCACTGATGTCAGGTTCTTTGGTAAGTAGCAAGTCCAACCTCTGTGTGTTTCTATGTGTGTCTCAGTCAATGTCAGTGGCAATTATGAATCACACTTAGTTATTTTATTGTTTTCAGGTCAGCCTGGCCCTAGTGTTATATTCCATACCTCTGTACCATTTGGTAAAGCGCATTTGGATAAAACACCTGAAGAAGTCAAAGGGATACTTGAACAGAAAGTAAAGGAAATGTTTCCTGAATGGCCACAGCCCAAGGAAATCAAGTGCCAGAAGTGGAGATTTTCACAGGTAAGAAATTGTTTTGTCTACATCATGTGCATTATAAGGTAAAAAAAAATTCATGGTGTTGTCAGATGTTAGTTATGACACTGTAGTTAAAGAGGAAACCAAATGCATTCTTGGGTTCCTGCCCTGAAATCATCCACCCTAGATATATTGTGTTTATGTCTTGTATGCTGCCAGTGCTGTGTACTGTAAAGATGTGTGGAAATGTATATGAAGCAGCCTGGCAGAATGAGCATATTTCATCTCATGTTAATATGTCCTGTGCAGTGGGCACAGCATACATACATCATACATATACCAAGGCATTTTCCCCCTTACTAGGGCGGTAGCCAAAAAGGAAAAGGCATAAAATCATTCCCACCCACTCCATCCCTGAAAACACTCCACACCCCTCCCATCTAAGCACCTCCTAGATGACGGGTCATCCCTGCACCCTGTCCACTGCCCTGGGTCAGAAGCAGTGTCACAAGACACAGCACATCCACAGCAAGGCCGCTTCATTAAATCGGCGACCCCCCATATAAAGGAGAGGACGGGGAGAAATCCCTTCGGGCTGCATCAAAATTTTGCTCACACACACTACCTCACCCCCCATCCCCCTGTCCATTCCACCTCATGCATCACAACATCTTCCATATACAACCATTCTCCATTCACCCCTGTCTTCTGTCCTCTCCTGTCCTTCCTCAACAGACATTCCCCTCTTCCCCAAAGCCCCCTTCACCCCATCCATCCATCTCATCCTAGGACGTCCCCTCATGTTCACTCCCTCCACATTTGCCTTCCATACCTCCTTTACTAGTCTTTCTTCACTCATTCTCTCCATGTGTCCAAACCATCCTAATACTCTTTCATCAACCCTATCTCCCAACTCCCTTTCCACCCCTGTTCTCCTCCTCACCTCCTCATTTCTCACTCTATCTAGCCTAGTAACCCCCATCATACTTCTCAGACACTTCATCTCAAACACATTCAAGCTCCTTCTCTCTTCCTCTCTTATGTTCCATGTTTCTGCTCCATACAGTGCTGTTGGCACAACCACTCCTTCATACAGTCTCCTCTTAGCATTCATTCACAAATTTCTGTTCCTCATTACACTCTTAAATCCACCAAGGCATTTACTTGCTTCTCTCAATCTACATTCTACCTCCACCTTTTCCTGCCACATTTGCACCCAAGTATCTAAAACTATCCACTTCCTCCAGTTGCTCTCCCTTAATGCTCACTTCCAGATTACTGCCACTTTTGTCCCTTGTACATCTCATCACCTTACTTTTACCCACATTTATCTTCAGCTTTCTTCTATCACACACTCTCCCAAACTCTGTCACCAACTTCCTCAATCCCTCCTCCGATCCTGCCACAAGCGCAGTGTCGTCCGCAAACAACAGCTGGCTCACCTCCCACTTTTCTCCATTTTCTTTAACCATCTCCAATCCCTGACCCAATACCCTTGCATTTACCTCTCGCACTACCCCATCCATGTATAAGTTGAACACCCAGGGTGACATAACGCATCCTTGACGCAGTCCCACCTTTACCTCAAACCACTCACTCTCTCCATTTCTAATCCTGACACAAGCTCTACTACTCTCATAAAGACTCGACAGCTCCCAGAAACTTTCCACCTCTCCCGTATATCTGCATAACCTCCCACAGTGCCTTTCTGTCTACTCTGTCATATGCCTTTTCCAGATCCATAAAGGCCCAAAAAAACATCCTTCCCCTTTCCTATAGCTTTCTCACATATCTGTCTTTCCACAAAAATCTGATCTACACAACCTCTACCTGTCCTAAATCCACACTGTTCCTCACCAATTACTCCCTCTGTTCCTCTCCTAATCCTCTCAATCAAGATCCTCCCATAAGCCTTCCCAACTACACTTAACCCCTTCCATACGGTGCCGCACAAGTAGGCGTCATGGGGAGCGAGTGTATTCGCGAGGCTGCCATATCGGCGTCTTGATTATATTTATTGTAGTCGCCCCTCCATAATGACATTCTTTCTAACTCTTTTGTAATCGCATTTTCTATGGTTATCAAAATTCACGGGTGAAGAGAGAACGATCGATATAAGCGGTGACTATATTTTATGATGCGAGTATTATTACGACACGTCGTAAGGCTGGCATTGGCTGCTGCCACCGAGATCTAAGTCCATGACGCCTACGTGTGCGGCACCGTATGGAAGGGGTTAACAAGCTAATCCCTCTGAAACTACTACATTCACACTTGTCCCCTTTTCCCTTGTAAAGTGAAACTATACAAGCACTCCTCCAGTCCTCTGGCACTCTACCTTCTCTCCAGCAAACATTAAATAACCTCACCAACGAGTCCACCATCATGGCATCCATCCAGACCAGATGCCTTACCTGCTTTCATCATCTTAACAACTGCCTTCACTTCATCCTTATTTCTCCTCCATTTTCCTCACTCATCACTCTCATATTCTTAGCATTTCCCACTGCAGCTATCTTTCCCTCCCTATCCTCCTTCACATTTAGCAACTCCCTAAAATATTCTGCCCATCTTCCCCTTACTGCCTTCTCCTCCATTATCATCTCTCCATCTGCACCTTTTACCTTTTGTTCTCATGTTAATATGTCCTGTGCAGTGGGCATAGCAGTGTCTGCTTATAGGTCAGAGTGCATGAAATTTATTTATTTATTTTCCAAAACTCCAAGCAGGGTAAATGAAAAAACATTGCCAACCATTCCCACAAAATATTTTTGCTATTGAACTTGAATTTAGCAGGAAGGGGGGATGCTGGTACTGCTCATGTGTTCGTGAAGGAGGCTTTGTCCCATCCATGGGCCTCAAAGAAGCTTTAGGTTGAGTCACGAGGCCAGGCAGCACATGAGTCACATGGGCTGGCCCCACGAGCGATTCTCTTGGGGGTCCTCTGGGTCAAAGGTTGTGGAATGGCCAAAGAAGAGGTGAGGACGGGAGGAGTCAGGACCCCACAGAAGTTGAGTATGGAAGTGAAATTGTGTGGAGCCTTGACAAGAAACCGTCAATGAAGTTGTCCTCACGATAGGGCTGGAACTTGAAGGCAGGGGTGGAGCTGGCCATCAGACTGCAGGGGTAGCAGCAGGTGACAGTCCGTTTACCATAGGGTAGTAAGTCTTGGGGTATTCGGCTACTCCTATAGGACTGGAGTTATCCTTTACGTTGTGGATGACATCAAAGAGGTTGGTGCAGTTCAGGAGGCTGCTCAGGGAATCTTGTACCTGGAATGCATGCTGGGATAACATTGTATGGTGGCATTGGAGTGTGGTTGCAACATCTCCCTGAATAGATAGACACCGTCTCAGAATGGTCGTGGTTAGTGGGTGGAGTGTAAAGCCCAAAACTGTCAGGTCACTGATTTGACCCAAACTTAGCCCAGAGGGAGAGAGTTGTGCACGGTGAACAGTGAGGTAGAAGGGAAGAACCTGGTACTAGTACAACAGTGCTAGTATACAAGTACTAGTACATTAATAATATTACACTAATATTAGTATAGTATTACTACTGCTACCCGTCTGGGGTATTGGCCGCTTGTTATTGTGGCAAAGTAGCATGCAGTCGATACTTTAGGGTCTATATGGGGCGCCCCTACGGACCAGAGCCACACATCATTTCGTCTATGAAAGAGGAAAACTCTGTTCATAGAGAAATGTTGACACTTTTATACGACGACTGTCCCTCCGTTATGCTGTCCCCCAACCCCTTGTTGCTATACTGTACCATTTCTTTGAGTATTTCTTTTTCTGTGGTGGGGGAAAAGAATACTGCCACCAAGTATTCCCACTTGGATCGTAAGAGGCGAGAAGAAAGGGATGGGGATTGGGACTAGGCATCCTTCTCCTTGTAGCCCCACAGGGCATATTCCTAAAAGTAAAGGCAAAGGCATAAGAGGGTCTGGAAGTTCTCGGACCAGCACCCTAAGGTTTGGGTCTTTTAATGTGCGTGGGTGTGGTACAGATGAGAGTAAAAGGGAAGAGATAGGTAGTATGTTTGTGAAAAGAAAGATGGATGTGTTGGCTTTGAGTGAAACTAAGTTGAAAGGGAAGGGCGATTGTAAGTTTGGGAGTGTAAGTGGGAGGTTATCAGGAGTGAAGAGAGGGCGAGGGAGGGAAGGGGTGGCTATATTAGAAAGTGAAGAGATAGGCAAATGTGTAGTGGAGTGGAAGGAGGTTTCCTCAAGGATAATGTGGATGAAGGTGAAACTGGGAAAGGAGATGTGGGTCTTTGTAAGTGGATATGGGCCTGGCAGTGAGAAGAGTGTAGAAGAAAGGGAGGCCTTTTGGATAGATTTAAATGAGTGCATAGAGGGTTTAGGGAGAAGTGTAAATGTAATAGTACTGGGAGACCTTAATGCTAGGGTAGGAAAGGAGCCAATTGATGGAGTGGTTGGGAAATGTGGAGTTCCAGGAAAGAATCGTAGTGGAGAGTTGATGGTGGAAATGTGTCTAGAAAGAGAGTTGATGATAGCAAATACAGTGTTTCGGAAGAAAGTCAAGCATAAGTACACATGGGAGAGGGTGGTGGAGGGAAGGGTGGTAGATAGAGCTTTAATGGACTATGTATTGGTAAATAGGATTATGTTAGGAAGAGTTAAGGATGTACATGTGCTAAGGGGTGAGGGTAGGGGAATGTCATATCATTTTCTGGTGGAAGGTAAGTTGAGAGTGGAGGACAGATGGAGAAAGAGGAAAGGGACAAAAGGTAGGGAGGTTCTTAGAGTGAACTCTTTAAATGAAGAGGAAAAGGAGAAGGAGTACAAGAAGAAGCTGAAGGAGGAGTGGGAGGAAGTGAAGGATAGAGTAGAGGTAGGTGTGGAGGAGGAATGGGGATGGTTCAAGGAGGGAGTCACAAAGTGTGCAAAGATGGTGTGTGGAACAAGAAGGACAGGAGGAAATAGAAGGAAGGGTAGTGAATGGTGGGATGAGGAAATGAAGAAGGTTGTAGAAGAGAAGAAGCGAGCTTACACAGTTTGGTTACAAAATAGGACGAGGGAGTCATATGAGACGTACAAAGAAAAGAAAAGAGAAGTAAAGAAAAGGGTAAAGGAGGCAAAGAGGAGAGCAGATGTAAAATGGGGTAAGAGTATGACAGAAAATTTTGAAAGTAATAAAAAGATGTTTTGGAAAGAAATTAAGAGAGGAAGAGGAGATGAATCAAGTAGAGAAGAAAAGGTAAAAGGTGCAGATGGAGAGATGATAATGGAGGAGAAGGCAGTAAGGGGAAGATGGGCAGAATATTTTAGGGAGTTGCTTAATGTGAAGGAGGATAGGGAGGGAAAGATAGCTGCAGTGGGAAATGCTAAGAAAATGAAAGTGATGAGTGAGGAAAATGGAGGAGAAATAAGGAAGGATGAATTGAAGGCAGCAGTTAAGATGATGAAAGCAGATAAGGCACCTGGTCTGGATGGATGCCATGCAGAATGTCTTAAAAAAGGAGGTATAGTGATAGTGGACTGGTTGGTAAGGTAATTTAATGTTTGCTGGAGAGAAGGTAGAGTGCCGGAGGACTGGAGGAGTGCTTGTATAGTTCCACTTTACAAGGGAAAGGGGGACAAGTGTGAATGTAGTAGTTTCAGAGGGATTAGCTTGTTAAGTGTAGTTGGGAAGGCTTATGGGAGGATCTTGATTGAGAGGATTAGGAGAGGAACAGAGGGAGTGATTGGTGAGGAACAGTGTGGGTTTAGGACAGGTAGAGGTTGTGTAGATCAGATTTTTGTGGTAAGACAGATATGTGAGAAAGCTATAGGTAAGGGGAAGGATGGTTTTGGGTCTTTATGGATCTGGAAAAGGCTTATGACAGGATAGACAGAGGGGCACTGTGGGAGGTTATGCGGATATACGGGATAGGAGGAAAGCTTCTGGGAGCTATCAAGAGTTTTTATGAGAGTAGTAGAGCTTGTGTCAGGATTAGAAATGGAGAGAGTAGGTGGTTTGAGGTAAAGGTGGGACTTTGTCAAGGATGCGTTATGTCACCCTGGCTGTTCAACTTATACATGGATGGGGTAGTGCGAGAGGTAAATGCAAGGGTAGTGGGTCAGGGATTGGAGATGGTTAAAGAAAATGGAGAAAAGTGGGAGATGAGCCAGCTGTTGTTTGCGGATGACACTGCGCTTGTGGCAGGATCGGAGGAGGGATTGAGGAAGTTGGTGACAGAGTTTGGGAGAGTATGTGATAGAAGAAAGCTAAAGATAAATGTGGGTAAAAGTAAGGTGATGAGATGTACAAGGGGTGAAAGTGGCAGTAATCTGGAAGTGAGCATTAAGGGAGAGCGACTGGAGGAAGTGGATAGTTTTAGATATTTGGGTGCAAATGTAGCAGGAAAAGGTGGAGTGAAGGTGGAGGTAGAATGTAGATTGAGAGAAGCGAGTAAATGCCTTGGTGGATTAAAAAGTGTAATGAGGAATAGACATTTGGGAATGGATGCTAAGAGGAGACTGTATGAAGGAGTGATTGTGCCAACAGCACTGTATGGAGCAGAAACATGGAACATGAGAGAGGAAGAGAGAAGGAGCTTGAATGTGTTTGAGATGAAGTGTCTGAGAAGTATGATGGGGGTTACTAGGCTAGATAGAGTGAGAAATGAGGAGGTGAGGAGGAAAACAGGGGTGGAAAAGGAGCTGGGAGATAGGGTTGATGAAAGAGTATTAGGATGCTTTGGACACATGGAAAGAATGAGTGAAGAAAGACTAGTAAAGGGGGTATGGAAGGCAGATGTGGAGGGAGTGAACATGAGGGGACGTCCTAGGATGAGATGGATGGATGGGGTGAAGGGGGCTTTGGGGAAGAGGGGAATGTCTGTTGAGGAAGGACGGGAGAGGACAGAAGACAGGGGTGAATGGAGAATGGTTGTATATGGAAAATGTTGTGATGCATGAGGTGGAATGGACAGGGGGATGGGGGGTGAGGTAGTGTGTGTGAGCAAAATTTTGACGCAGCCCGAAGGGATTTCTCCCCGTCCTCTCCTTTATATGGGGGGACGGAGAGGGGGGGGGGTCGCCGATTTAATGAAGCGGCCTTGCTGTGGATGTGCTGTGCCTTGCCACACTGCTTCTGACCCAGGGCAGTGGACAGGGTGCAGGGATGAGGAGGTGCTAAGATGGGAGGGAGGGTGGAGGGGTGTGGAGTGTTTTCAGGGATGGAATGGGTGGGAATGATTTTATGCCTTTTCCTTTTTGGCTACCTCCCTGGTAAGGGGGAAAAAGCCTTGGTATATGTATGTACTACTACTGCTAGTACAGTAGTACTAGTACATACATATACCAAGGCGTTTGTCCCCTTATAAAGGAGGTAGCCAAAAAGGGAAAGGCATAAAATCATTCCCACCCATTTCATCCCTGCATACACTCCACACCCCTCCCACCCTCCCTCTTATCTGAGCACCTCCTGGATGACGGGTCATCCCTGCACCCTGCCCACTGCCCTGGGTCAGAAGCAGTGTCACAAGACACAGCACATCCACATCAAGGCCGCTTCATTAAATTGGCGACCCCCCCCTCTCCGTCCCCCCTTGCATACAAGGAGAGGACGGGGAGAATCCCTTCGGGCTGCGTCAACTTTTGCTCACGCATACTACCTCATCCCCCCCACTGCCCATTCCACCTCATGCAATCACAACATCATCCATATACAACCATTCTCCATTCACTCCTGTCTTCTGTCATCTCCCGTCCTTCCTCAACAGACATTCCCCTCTTCCCCAAAGCCCCCTTTACCCCATCCATCCACCTCATCCTAGGACGTCCCCTCATGTTCACTCCCTCCACATCTGCCTTCCATACCTCTTTTACTAGTCTTTCTTCACTCATACTTTCCATGTGTCCAAACCATCTCAATATTCTTTCATCAACCCTATCTCCCAGCTCCTTTTCCACACCTGTTTTCCTCCTCACCTCCTCATTTCTCACTCTATCTAGCCTAGTAACCCCCACCATACTTCTCAGACACGTCATCTGAAACACATTCAAACTCCTCCTCTCTTCTTCTCTTATGTTCCATGTTTCTGCCCCATACAGTGCTGTTGGCACAATCACTCCTTCATACAGTCTCCTCTTCGCATCCATTCCCAAATGTCTATTGCTCATTACACTTTTTAATCCACCAAGGCATTTACTCGCTTCTCTCAATCTACATTCTACCTCCACCTTTTCCTGCCACATTTGCACGCAAGTATCTAAAACTATCCACTTCCTCCAGTCGCTTTCCCTTAACCTCTTCCATACGGTGACGCCTACGTAGGCATCATGAGCAAGTGGGTACGCGAGGATGCCGACGTCGGCGTCTTGATTATATTTATTGTAGTCGTACCTGCGTGACCCTCATACTATGTAAACTGGCTTCATCATATTTTCTATGGTTATCAAAATTCACAGGTGAAAGAGAACGAGCGATAGAGCACCGACTTTATTTTTTATAATGCGAGTATTATGACGCAACATCACACGTCTGGCAGCTAATGCTGCCAAACGTGCAATGTGACCCATATTGAAGGGGTTAATGCTCACTTCCATTCTACTGCCACTTTCACCCCTTGTACATCTCATCACCTTACTTTTACCCACATTTATCTTTAGCTTTCTTCTATCACACACTCTCCCAAACTCTGTCACCAACTTCCTCAATCCCTCCTCCGATCCTGCCACAAGCGCAGTGTCGTCCGCAAACAACAGCTGGCTCACCTCCCACTTTTCTCCAGTCCCTTTCCCACTACCTTTGCATTTACCTCTCGCACTACACCATCCATGTATAAGTTGAACAGCCAGGGCGACATAACGCATCCTTGTGTAGTACTCTTATAATAGTGCTCTAGTGCTATTGTTCTAGTTCTCGGGTAATATTCTAGTACTGTAATAGTGTTCTAGTACCCTTGTGCTAGTGTTCAAGTACTCTACTACTTGTAGTTCTCCAGTAAAAGTGCTGTACTGTAGTTTTAGAACTCTAGTACTCAAATATTGGTTTTCTAGTACTCTACCAGAATAATAGAATACTAATACTAGTGTTGTAGTATTCTAGTAGTGTAGTATTAGTGTTCTTGTACCCTAGTTCTATTCTAGTCTAGTGTTCTAGTACTACTGGTCCAGTACTTTAGTAACAGTTCTAGTGTTTTAGTACTAGCATAGTACTCTTATAATAGTGTTCTAATACATTAAGGAGTCATTACTTGCGGTGAAGGTCAAGAGGATGGTGGTTCGAACCCTGCCACTGGCGAAGTTGAACCAAGGGCATGGTTCATGAAATTCCATGCTACAAAGTCCTCTGTGAGGGGCACCGTCTTAGCCTTCTGATAGGGGGAGTTTGTGACGTTAACCACTTCCATACAGTGACGCCTACATAGGCGGCATGAGGAGCAAGTGGGTACTTGATGATGCCGATGTCAACATCTTGATTATATTTATTGTAGTTGTACCTACGTAACTTCCATTCTCACTAAACTGGCTTCGTCATATTTTCTATGGTTATCAAAATACACGGGTGAAAGAGAACGAGCGATTGCGCACCGACTTTATTTTTTATAATGCGATTATTATGACGCAACATCGCATGTCGGGCAGCTAATGCTGCCAGACGTGCGATGTGCCCCGGAGTGAAGAGGTTAAACCATATCATATTACATTAGTACTAGTGTTTTAGTACTCTAGTACCAATGTTCAAGTACTCTAGTACTTGTGCAGTTCATTAGTATTAGTATTCTAGAACTAGTACTAGTGTTTCAGTAGTCAAGTATTAGTTGTCTAGTACTCTAATAGAATAGAACAGTAGTACTAGTGATCTAGTACTCAAGTTATAGTCTTGTAGTTCTCTAGTACCAGGCTTCTATTACTCTAGTACTAGTCTTGTAGTAGTGTTCTAGTACCCTAGTACTAGTTTAGTACTCTTATAATAGTATTCTAGTTCTAGTGTTCAAGTGCAAGTGATGTAGCACCCTAGTAATAGTGTTCTGTTACTAGAGTACTAGTGTTTCAGAACTCTAGTAGTGTTTTACTTTAATGCTTGTTTTCTAGCAGTAATACTAATATTCAATCTAGTCCAAGTTCTAGTACTCCTTAACCCCTTCAATACAGGCCACATCGCATGTCTGGCAGCATTAGCTGCCAGACATGTGATGTTGTCATAATACTTGCATTATAAAAAAATAAAGTCACTGCTCTATCGCTCGTTCTCTTTCACCCGTGAATTTTGATAACCATAGAAAATATAATGAAGCCAGTTTACAGAGTATGGGGGTCACGCAGGTACGACTACAATAAATATAATCAAGACGCCGATGTCGGCATCCTCGTATACCCACTTGCTCATGATGCCTACGTAGGCGTCACCGTGTGGAAGAGGTTAAGGGAATTCATATAGATCCAAGAACAGACCAGGGAGAACTTTACACAGCTTGCAAAGCACTACAAGAAGCTAACACTAGTACGTTATACAAATCCTTGAGAGCAGAATATACCTTGCTGCTCATAAAACTACATTCTGCCCCAGTGTCCACATAGCACTGAAAGATAAGGAGTTGGGAAGAAACAGCAGCCACTAAAGGGACGATTTTGGACAGGTCACAGTTAATCTTTGGAATTGTGATGCAGGTACTTGAAAATGGGACTGAGCATGTTTGGGGACTGAACTAAGTAATGGATACTGCATGGACTTGAAAGTCAGTACTAATCTGACAACATCCATGTGGCCAACGATGGGAAAACAGCAATTTTTGCAGCAAGATGTTGAGGAGTTTCGCTGTATTCCGATGATACAGACTGGGCTGACGTAGGTAGCGAGTAGCCTGGAGATAAGCACAAACTTTTAAGGTGAAAATGGCTTGGTGTGATGTCCCCCAAATATGAAGCAATCCATTATTTCACTCTTTGCACTTCCACAAGAATGTTTTTGCAACTTTATAATAGTCTCCTTGCACTTCCGTAAAATAATTGTCAAACATTAAGTTTATGCTGCCACCATATGTTTCCATATGTCCAAGGTGGCAAATAAGAGTTCACACACCAGTATTGGTACAATTCATAACAAATCTATGCACAAGACAGTGCGTGAATCTTCAACCTGTGCAAATACAAGACTGCTTACCCATTTGGGGTAGGTCCAGTGCGGATTTTCAATTCCCTAGCACTAACCAGGTAGTGCTTTATGTGTACATAATTATATAAATAAATATGCACACTACAGGCTCCCATAACATCTATGAATAGAGATTTCCTCCATCACAAAATGATGTGTGGCTCTGGTCCACAGGGGCACCCTGTATAGACCCTACTGCTACCGAGCAGCTTTTAACACCACAATAGCATGCAGCCAATACCCCAGACAGGTGTTTAATTTTTTTTTTATAAATCTGTAATTTGTATAAGTTGTTCCTTACTAAGTCATTTGTTCATCTTTTCTTTTTCTTCAATCATGCAGGTAACGTCAGCCTTTCCCGGATTACCAGGATGTGTAGTTTTGGATAAAGGCTTAATTATAGGTGGTGACGGATTTACCCATTCCAACATGGATGGATGCATAGAATCGGCAAAAACAGTTGCTGAAAAAGTGAAAGAATGTGTTGACAGTTTACGTTAGCAAACTCCTATAGTTGTAGTTTATAACAAAACTTGTATACTGATGCTACATATTTGCATTTATCATTATTTCAGAGTATTTGTATTATGTGACTTTGTTGCCATTTTGTTAAAACCTATTTTCTAAAGTTTAGTTGTAAATAATGCTTTAAAAATAAATGCAGTATGTGATATATATTTTTTCTTTCACCTCTCAATGATTATGACTAATCTCCATTTAAAATCTATCCATATCCCAAGGGCCTCTAACCCCTATAAGGGAGGTAGCCAGCCATGGTATGTACCCACCCCCACACTTTTCACTTCCATCAATTACTCAATTGTCTCCTCGTGGATGAAGGGTCATCTGTCTCCTACCCACTGCTTGGGTTACAAGCAAGACAGCACATTCAGAGTAGGGCCACACATAAAAAAATTCTAATGACAGACTCCCCATACTAGATAACTATATGGTAACATGTAATCCATACTTTGGAACTGAGAAACGAGACAGGCAGAATGGGTATGAAAAGAGAGCTGGCAAACTGGGATAAATGACGAACACTGAAAATGTTTGGGCATACGGAAAGAAAGAGTCCCAAATAGTATGAAAGGCAGAGGTGGATGGAGTGAACTTGCAGGGAAGGCTGAATGAAATGGACAGATGAGGGAAGGGGGTTGTGTATAATAGGGATAATGGGCATAAGTGAGGAGATTGTGAGAGGATGATAATCTGACAACCTTATGGGATTCCTATTTGCCTTCTCTGTATTAATCACGAGGGGACAAAGGGCAAAAGGTTGGTATGTAATGAAGTGGTGGAAGTTAATCAACTTTGGCAGTCTGGCCCTGCTATGGAGGTACTGCCTTGCTGCATTGCTTCTGAGCAAGGAAATGGGTGGGGGTCAGGGATGGCCTTTGTCATAAAAAGTGGAAGGTAACGCCTGAAAGGTAACTAATGGTCAAGAAAATGTGTATCAGGTACAATTATCTTGTAACAACATTATTATTTATAAATCACTATGTTTTACACTCGACTTGATTTTTTTCCTCTTTTTCTTGGGACAAACCGCAGCTTCCCCATTAATACTTACTCCTTTTCCACCTTTGATTCTTTTTTTTTAGTTTAACCAAAGGTGTGCCAACTTCTACATTACTTATTCCCTTTCCCCCTTTATTTAATTTACTTTTCTTCAGCTTCATCACAGCTTCACCAATATCTTCAGTACTTGTTCTCATTTCACTTCCCTTTAATTTGCTTTTCTTTGGCCTAACTACTGGTTCACCAACATCCGTACTTATACCAATTTCACTTTCTTCTAATTTGCTTTTCTTTGGCCTAAACACAATTTCACCAATATTGTCCGTACTCGCTTGAATTTTCTTTTTCTTTAGACAAACCTCCTCACCAACATCCTTAATACTTGCATCCCTTTCCCCTTTCTTTATTTTCCTTTTCACAGGCCTAACTACAACTTCACCAATATCTTCAATGTTTACTTCTACTTCACCTTTTTCTAGTTTACTTTTTCTTTCACCAACTACACCTTCACCAATATCTTCTGCACTTAGTATTTCTATTATCTGTTCTGAATGTTCCAATGGTTGTTTCCTCTTCGTAATATTGGAAGACACCTTTTCTCCAATGTTCTCACTACAGAGATTAATAATTTCTTCTGTTTGTAACTGATTGCCTTTTTTCTTTTTCCTCTTCCTCTTCTTTTTTGGTTTAGTAGTTTCATTTTCTCCTTCCTGATTGTCAGTGCACTCTTTTTTCAGATTCCCTGGCTTCTCTTCTTCAACTGTGACTTCACATCTGAAATAAAATTCATATATTAGAAAATTCATAGTAATACATGATTTACTTTCCTTGTTGCATTGCTTCTGGCCCAGGCAGTGTGTGTGTGTGTGTGTGTGTGTGTGGGGGGGGGTTTGGCTATCAACAATGAGTTAAGATAAAAGGGAAAACAAATAGGTGTTAGGTGGATGTGTGTGTGTGAAGAGTGGGTATAGGTAGCCAACCAAGGTAGCATCCACCCTCCATCTATCGCATACCCATGTGTTTACCTTCTTAAAAATCTCAAAAATTCAAAATCACTTTGATTCAAGATAAAGAAATGATTACATTACCCTTGATTCTCATCTTTCTGAGAATATGATACAGACAAATGTTTCTGTAGTTGCTTGTGTAAGGACTTGTTTAAAATACTTTTCTCACAGCCTTCATACGAAGTTCCAATCAATGAGAAGGCATGTTCAGCTCCTCTGCCACAATATGTAGCAATACTATTGGCTATGTCCAATGCATATGACCTGAAATTCAAACAGTATTCATAAACAAGAAAATAAATCATCCAAATCAAATATAAAGTACATACATACAAACGTTTACCAAGGCTTTTTCCCCCTTACAAGGGAGGTAGCCAAAAAGGAAAAGGCATAAAATCACTCCCACCCATTCCATCCCTGAATACACTCCACACCCCTCCACCCTCCCTCTTATCTTAGTACCTCCTGGATGACGGGTCATCCCTGCACCTTGTCCACTGCCCTGGGTCAGAAGCAGTGTCGCAAGACACAGCACATCCACAGCAAGGCCACTTCATCAAATCATTAAATATAAAGTATCTGCATAATAAATGCTGCCTTGAATTTCAAAGGCTGGAAACTTACAGTCCCAAAATGGCTGGGAATGGTCCTTGGGACCTCTCACAGATCTCTTCAAGAGGAAACTCTGGGATTATTTGAGAGAGAGAGAGAAGGGGAGGGGGGGGGTGAAGCAAATACAGTTGAAAGTGACAGAGACAGATCTTTGGCCTTGTCCAGTAAGAAAGATTCTGCACCTCCAGACATAGGTGAGGGTTCTGACATGTTTTGAAGAAGGGCAGCTGGGAGATGATTCTCTCAGATGTCCATCTAACAGGACCACCATTAAAATGCACCCGTCTTTGGTCCCTCACTGCCTATAAAAGTAAAATGATCTACAACTTACCTGAGTCTTGAAACAGAAGCAACCAATACTGCTGCCGATGCAAAAAAATGACCTGAAGCTATTTTCTTCATGAGAAGTTGTGCAGCTTGTAAGCAATAATTGTCAAGTTGCAAGAGCACATGAAAGGCCCCAACAGCCAAGATCAACAAATAGTCATACATGATCTTTGAAGGAAATCTGAAAGGACTGAAAAATATTCTATATTATGAAGAGTGATGCTTCATTCAGACACTACATACATAAACAGAACCAATCCAACTGTTTTACCCTATATGCACATAATAATAGGTAGAACAACTATTACCAAACATCTACACTGAGCCACACTTTTATATCAACATATCATAATATTGTGGAGAATTTTATATCTATAATCAGTCATTCCCATGATACTACATACCTTTGGAGTGCCAAACTATCTGGCAATAAGGCTCTAATGAGTGAAACCTGTTCATAAAATTTCATTTCCAAAAATCTCTTGGCACATTTCTCAACCTAAAAGATAAATATTCATGTATCAATATATTAACTAAAGACCCATAAGTAATACTACAAGCTTCAAATGTCAGTATGAAAATCTGATAAAAAAAAAAATTACTAGGTATGCCATTGAAGGAAATTCTGTAGGAAGTCCTTCCTTACTTAATTATTGTATATATTCATTGTATATGTAATACTTCTTTATTATACATGAGTACTTAATATCAACATATATTTATTGTAAATGTATTGCATAAGTAAGCCTATGTAGTCATTACATTATATAAGTGCCCTATTCATGTACTATGTATAATAAAGAAGTGTTACATGTACAATAAATATATACAATAATTAAGTAAGGAAGAACTTCCTACAATGCTTTTAAAAAATTCTAAGACCAATGTTGCAATGGGTTTTAGCAAATGAAGATAAAAATGGTCCAATTACCTTTTTAAGCAGTATAAAAAACTTCTCTGTACGATGGCGTCCATACTGATAAAGAATTCTACCGAGGCACAACACCTCACGGTGATAATGTTGTATTCCATCTTTGTTTATGCAAAAAGATAATTTCTTAGTTTCTTTTATAATTTTCTTCAAGTGAGGTCCTGCAAGAAAGCAAAATTACATAAATCAGAAATAAAAAATTTATGTACACCCACACATTTAATCCTGTTGTCCTCTGATATATTTCAAAACCAAAATATCCTTATCAACAGTGATGCAACAGTGACAATGATGTCATTATCTAAATTCACCATAGATTGTAGTTTGCTGATGACACTGCACTTGTAGCATGATCAGAGAAGGGATTAAGAAAGTTAGTGACAGAGTTTGGGAAGGTGTGCAAAAGAAGGAAGTTAAAGATAAATGTGGGTAAAAGTAAGGTGATGAGAGTACAAGAGTAGAGGATGGCAGCAAATTGGAAGCGAGTATTATGGGAGAGACAATAGAGGAAGTGGATAGTTTTAGATACTAGGGGGCGAATGTGGTGGGAAAGGGAGAAGTGGAGGTGGAGGTAGAATGTAGATTGAGAGAAGCAAGTAAATGAGGAGCCGCGTGCTGTAGGGGCTCAAGCGCCAGTTCCCGCGATTTCAGGTTTTTGCATGTTCTGGGTGCTCCATCTCTTCTAGATCATGGGGCAATAGACTGGGATAGGATTCTCTACCTTATTCCCACTGTATCGAGGGGTTAGAGTTGCATACTGAAGGGAGAGTGAGGTAGACGTGCATGAGGGGCCGGACGACATCCTCGATTACTAATCCCCCCCCCCCTTATTCAAGTTACGTGGGCACAACATCTTCCCTGGAATGGTGAGTGTGACTAATATTGTGTGAATTTCATGTATTTATTTCGATTTGTCTCTGTCTGGTAAAAAAAAAAGTAAAAAAAGAAAACGTAATTTAAAAAAATCATTAAAAATAATTACAATGGATAATGAAATTCATACTATATTACATATTTTATACATGTATTTACCTTCCATTTTCAATGTTTATTTACATGCCACACATATTGGGAATATTGGGAATCGTACATAGGTGTGCATAAATTTGCATATTTCAATAATAATATGCAACAAAAAAATAATGAAAAACACATAGCAAAAAAGATCTGTTCGAAAGCTTTCAAATGATATATTACAGTTTGATTTTTAAGCGTAAATAATGTCCGTAATATGTACCCATACTTTAACGCTTGATTACTCGGAATTCCTAATTTGGCGCTTGAGCCCCTACAGCACGCGGCTCCTCAAATGCCTTGTGGGATTAAAAAATGTAACAAGAGGTAGATATTTGGGAATGGATGCTAAGGGGAGATTGTATGAAGGGGTGATTGTGCCAACAGCACTGTATGGGGCAGAAACATGGAACACAAGAGGAAGAATTTAACCTCTTAAATACGAGTCAAATATTTGTGCCCACATTAGCTGCCTGGTGTACAATAATACATCACAATGTGTATTATGAAATATAAAATTACAGCAGTTACATTTGTTCTCTTTCACCCTGAATGTTTATAACTACTGAAAACATGATCAAGCCTGTCTACAGAATACAGGGGTCACTCAGCTACAACTACAAAATAAATATAATCAAGGTGACGACACTGACATCCTCATACACTCACTCACGCCCCATGACACTTACATAGGCATCATGTATTCTAGGGTTAAATGTGTTTAAGATGAAATGCCACAGAAGTATGGTAGGGGTTACTAGGCTGGATAGAGTGAGAAATGATGAGAGGAGGAGAGTGGGTGTGGAAAGGAAGTTGGGATATATGGTTGATGAAAGAGTATTGGATGTTTTGGGCACATGGAAAGAGTGAAGACAGATTAGTAAAAGAGGTCTGGAAGGCAGAGGTGGAGGGAGTGAACATGAGAGGGTGACCAAGGGTGAAATGGATGGATGGGGTAAAAGGGGCACTGGGAAAAGGGGAATGGCTGTTGAGGAAGGAAGTGAGACGACAAAAGATAGGGGCGAGTGGAGAATGGTTGTGTATGGATGATGCTGTGATGCATGGAAGGGAGTGGGTGGGCAATTGGGGGGGGGGAGGGTAAGGAGTATGTGCGAATATTTTGACGCAGCCTGATGGAATTTCTCACCATCTCTTTTTCTGCATGAAGGGATGGAGACGGGGGTTACTGATTACATGAGGTGGCCTTGCTGTGGATGTGCTGTGTCTTGCTGCAATGCTTCTGACTCAGGGCAGTGGACAAGATGCAGGGATGACCTGTCATCCAAGAGCAAAGAAAAGAGAAAGGGAGGGGTGGTGAATGGGAGTGGAGTATGTGGGGATGAAATGGGTGGAAGCATATTTATGCCTCTGACTTTGGCTACCTCCCTTGTAAGGGAGAAAAGCCCTTGGTATATGTATGTATACCACAGATTTTTTAATTTTCATGGAAATTATGCAACTGTGATGAAAACCTTACATAGGCAGTGCGACCCTGTTTGACCCGACCTAACCTAATCCAGTGCAATTATGTCATTTCACACCACGGGTGACTACCCCTGCGGTATATATATATATATATATATATATATATATATATATATATATATATATATATATATATATATATATATATATATATATATATATCTGCTCCCACCGCATGTAAAATCAGTTCACTCGTACCTTACAATAAACTATAAAGGAGACGAATTCACCAACAAAACACATGTACTGTGTCGGTATTTTGACATATTATTTGATATTGATTATTTTGTAGTATAATTAATTACTGTGTAGACATTGAGACAAATATAATGTTAGGTGGAGTGTGAAACGAACCGAACGCTGAACACCAAAGACACTAGAGCCAAGATAGGAAAACGACCGAATATCCTGTGACCGGTTTATTATCGTGTCGGGTTATCCAGGACGTGGGTGTTTGACGACTACCTGCCGCGGGTTCGAATACCTCCCAGGGCACCTTGTGTTTATATGGCCTTAGTTGCCTAGACGCAAGACAAGTTATTTCATTGATAGGGATCCCTTATGATGACTTAATTTGGGGATCAATTGGTACTTATGAGCGAGCTCTGAGCTCCCTTCCATAGGGGGACGACTGGCTGTCCGAGAGATTAGCAAGAGACAAAGTGATTGTACACACACACAGACACTCTTATCTCCTCTTCATGGGATTCCATAACTCTCTCTCTCCAATACTGTATTAGATCCGGAAGTAATATTATTGCGTGTCGTCCCATCGTTTCTAGATATGAGTGATGATGGTACTCCACTGCAATCGCCGAACACACATGATAGCATTCATCCTTCCATGGCGCCACTATCGCCACCTGCAGTAGAAGGGCGTAGGGTACGCGTACCAATGGAGACGCACTTGCCCTATGCAGGCGCATTTGACAAAAAAAAAAAAAAAAAAAAAAATCTACCTGCCCATGGTGAATAGATAGGAGCATAATTAAAGGCTCAAAAATCACATTATGGGGTGGACAAAGAAGTGATTTTTTAAGTCTATAATTATGCTCCTATCTATTCACCATCGGCAGGTAGTTTTTTGGTGTCAAATGCGTCTGCATAAGGCAAGCGCGTCTCCATTGGTCACAGTGATAGTCTGCACCATTCACGTGTGATCCTACCCCTATGGATACAGATGTTGTGGATAATGTTACGACGTGGACTATTGTTGAAAACTCATCCCGCATTAGACATCCAAAGCTAACAAACTCTAATGGATATTCATATAACGTAAGCGAAAAAACAAAAACGGATCGGTTGCAAGCGGTCTCGAAGTGCAGTACGGTAATGTGTCGTGCTCCAGTAAAGCAAGTCGGAGACAGCTTCATACCTAGCGTCGCTGAACACTGTCATCCCGCCGCACCCAACTACAGTGCTTCAAAGCCGAGCTGTTGTGATGGAAGAGGCATGCAACAATATCTTCAGACCAGCAGGGAAGATTGTATCAATGGCGATGAGGAAACATTTGGACACATCAAAACCTTACCCAAGTCTTTCGAAGCCTGCACATTTTGCACGCACCGACAAAAGAAACGCACTACTGATCCAACAGATTTGTGTTTTACACCTGACATTGATTTTATTGGCCAGGACTTTCTACAACAGTGGTTCCCAAACTAGGGGCCGCCCCCCCCTAGGGAGGCGTGACGAGGATACAAGGGGGGCGTGAAGTCATCTGTTCAAAAATATTTGTTTAATTAGAATAATAATCTCATTCAAAGAACAAATATCTGCCATTACATAGATGCAAAATATAATTATAGCGTCACTCCAACCCGTTTTCTATTAAGCTAGTTCTCCTTACAAGTTTTGGACACGTCACCGATACCAACCACACTGACGCCACTGAAGCACTCGTCAAAAACACCCAATTCTTCAATCCTAGAATTTCTAATCTTGTGAGGAAGAAGCAGCAGCATCCATCTCACTAAATTAGTTCATAAATTGTGTCTAAGTCTCATGAGTCTTTCCAAATATCATATGCCATGTTTTCAAATTATCTATTCTTAAAATTGCAAGTCAATTTTGCAAATTTGCTAATGTTCGAACTTTTTTTTTCGCTCCCTTTCAACCAAATGTTTCGTTTTTAGTTACTTAGAAAAATGTCTCTAGAATGTATTATTATTTGAGTGGCTTTCATTATTAAAATTCAATACAAACAGAAATCTGTTTTCCTGAACAATGCTAAGAATTAATGCAAGAATCATTTCATATGAGTCGGGGCGTGCGGGTCTACTGGAAGCAAAATGGGCGTCAGGTAAGATAGTTTGGGAACCACTTCTCTACAAAGTGACATTCATGTGCGCGACAATCGTCACCTCACCTTTGCTTCTACTGCTCAATTAGACATTGTTTTTCAAATGTCGACACTGGTTTATAGATTCAACATTCAAAGTGGTGCGAAAGCCGTTTTACCAACTTTTTTTTCCATTCACGGGTTTGTCAAATCTGGAGACTGTTAAAACGGCCCTTCTCCTATTCTGTCTTATGTCTTACCGTAAGAGAAAAAGACTATAAGCATGTGCTACAGTGTTGTAGATTTAGCAGATGCTGTTGCTGTGGAGCGTGTCACTGTCGATTATGAGGATGCGGTATGGCGCGAGCCATACTTAAGGTGTTTCCCACAGTGATCATTCACGGCTGCGGATTTCACTGGGCTCAGGCAGTGTAGCGACAAGTGCAGACCCATGGCTTGCAAATTGCTTATCGCCAAGACTGTGGTACACACAGGTTCATCAGAAAGTTGCTTGCGCTTCCATACCTGCCATGCGAGGATATCACAGCAGCATTTGACGAGATAATTTCAAGCACAGCCCTTACCCCTAACTTAATTACTCTTGTTGCGTACATTCGCAACCTGTGGATCATAACCACTATCTTCCCCCCGGCTAGCTGGAGTGTTTACAAGCGAAATGTAAGGACAAACAATGATGTGGAAGGGTGGTACAACTACCTCAACAGTCATGTGGGAAAGAGCCGATTACCATTCTATCTCCTCACTACCGTTCTAAAAGAAGAAGCAGAAGATATTGATTGGACACCTAAGTTAGTGTCTGACAGGAAAATAGAGCGGATCCAGAGAAAATCATATGGGACACTTCAGGCCCATTTGCATAATTGCTGGGATAGGTATACTAATGGACATCTGTCCCCAATGCCGACTCTTCCTATTTTGTACCGTTTTAATATTTTCATCCTGTTTTGTCTCCTTTTATTTTGTCTTTTTAATTAGAGGTTTTCATGACGAATGATACAGAACAAAGAATATAAAACTACTAGTACTACATCCTGTGCCTAATCATTTAATTCCATGACGAAAATGCAATAGAATTATTTACATATGAAAATTATTTTTATAGCATCCAATGCGTTATATTAATTTTCAATTGGGAGTTTTTTCAAACTTTGAAAAAAATAGAGGATTTGGGAAGCAACAACTCAAAATTGAGCACGCAACAACTCAATACTGAGCAGTTGGGGCGAATGAATTTCCGATGAAGTAGCTTCGCCCAGTTGTTTGGGGCGAATGGACTGTAAACCTGTTTAGAGGGACAATGAGCGTATTAGCTACATGCCAGAATGAGCCCTACACGTAGCGAAATACAGCTCGTTTCTGCGTGTCTTTCTCGATATTTCCTTTTATTTTGTATGTGAACATCTAGTGGCATTTGGCATCTTCTCTTAGTTGTCGTAGAGACTCGGGCAAAAAATTGTGCTTTTTGATGAAATGAACATTTTGCAATGGGTGCCACTTATTGCTGATTAAAAAATAACCCTTATCAATGATTTGACACTGTGACGGCATCCCAGCAGAGGCTTTTACCCATAAAAGCTGATAAAGGCACAGAAAAGGAGAGAGAAAGAGAGAGAAAGGCTCACCATTGCAACATTCAACAGATACTAAAGTGAAAAAGGATTATTTCTATCTTAAATATCATTATAAACAAAGACTTGAGTATAATTTATATATAGAAATGTTTAGAATGTTATATTAGAAAATAATTCCAGTCATAACACACGAAACCAAAGTACAGTTTGTTGTACGAAAAAGCTCAGACATCTTACTGAAAACTTTGATGAGCGATTACTCAATACAAAGATTTTTGTTTCAAATATTTGGCAAATTTCGAAAAACGATCAACTTTTCTTCAAACTTACCATGTCACATGAATGTTATGCCCTTCTCGTGCAAGTTTTGCAAAATTATAGCGTTTTTGCGGTAAAATTCCCTGTCTACTAAAGGGAATTTTACCGGAAAAACTATGTGTGACGTCACAAAGTCCTGCATTTTATAACCTATGTATATCTTGATCTATTAAGATTTTAGGAAAAAAAAACAACTAAATTACATGCTGTTTGTATGGTATTTGAGATTTTAAATGCAAAAGCAGGTTAGTCTAGGTAAAGTATTAAGATCGGAGAAAATTGTGACGTCATACGGACTGACGGATGAAGGGACGGACATAGTTCAAATGCTTATGGAATATTGAAAATAATAATTTGAATTATACTGCAAAATATCAAGTCGATATATAAAGAAATATTAATATTTTCTATCAGACCGCCAGATTCCCCTTAATGAAATCAAATTATAGACACCTGTTTTTCCAAGACAATTATTATATGGAAAATATATGGCGTACAGAACAGGGTGATTTATATTTCCATCGTTAAATTCAGAAGTGACGAAGGCTGTTTGGCATAGACTGTGCAAGGGAAGAAAATAAAGTTGCGCTGCATGTTTGAAATAGTGGCATAGTATACATTTTTCCTTGATTCAGTATTGCAGGTACAGTCTACAGTTATACTTACATAACTATGCGAAGATTAAAAGACTAGTACATTTCATGTGGTCATAAAAATGCCATCTGAAGTCCTCAGTCTTAACTATCATAAAACTATAGTCTATTAAGAAATATAAGAACTGCTGCAGTCTCTAACATGAATACAATGATATAAGGTGAAGAAGATACGCCAAGAGAGGTGAAGTTGCAACCGAAGAGGTCACCTTTGGCATATATACTTAGATTATTCAAACCCGCTGCTAGGAAGATGCTAAATCGCACTACTGCAGTAGGATTAAATAGTATAACATCTGGTCGTCACAATGTACTCCATCATATGCCTTCAGTCTAGGGTGTGGTCATGATGTTTTATTTTTCAAAAAGTCTAAAATTTTACCGAAGATTCGAGAAACCAACTGTATCTGAACGAACACTTATGATACAGTTCGCCTGCAGTTAAGAAACGGGTTGGGTATATCAAGGTCTAAGAATATAAGGTCTAACCACTTCCGACCGAATTTCGAGGGAGTTGGCGCAGCGGGCCCGTGAACGTCACCTGGCTGTTCAAAGTGGGGTTAGCGGGTCCTATAGCTGTCAGTTGAAGCTGGTCCGTCGTTCGAAAATGACGTCGCCTTCGCTCGCACCGCTCCACTCAATTAGTTATATTCTGACAAATATTATATAAAATATATATATAAAATATTATAGTTCCTGTCTATATATATGAATATATAATATATATGATATATAATATATAAAATATTATAGTTCCTGTCTTCCTTGGCGTTTCACAGTTTTCTTCAGTGTATCACAAAGAGAAAATGGACGCATCCAAATGACGTCAGAAGCTGCGCAGAACTGCTCCAGCGGTTAGACCTGTTTACTTAGATCTTGGGGTATATAAGGCAAAGCGAACGGCACTACTGCTACAGACGACAGGAACGCCTTGCCACCCGAGACAACATGAAGGCTCTCGTAAGTGGTACACCAATAGAAGTGACACCAAAACGAATAGAGCATTTGTTCATTACTATTGCTACAAAGCCTAAATAACTACTATCTTTTTAGTTCAAAAAGAGTATTGTCATTCATGAGTAACTTATATTCAATTCTTTCCAGCTGCTCCTACCTCTCGCTGCCTGCGTCAGTGCCTTGCCCTGGACAGGAGCTATGCCCCACAGGACCGTCCGCATGGCAGACAGCCCATCATCCCAGCCCGACGGACCACTACCCCTTCTCGCGAAAGTAATTATAAATTACTCCTTCATTGACCAATCCCGCCAGGAACTGCGCTACCCGAACGGGGATATCGTAGGCATATATTCCTACATCGACAACAACGTTGAGCCCGCCATCACTGCCTACGAGGCTGGACCCTACGGCTACCGCATTGTCGCCTCCAACCGCCTCCCCGAAGCACCAGAGTACACCAAGGAGGTTGCTGAAGCCCACGCCGATTTCGCCAAGACCTTCGAGGAAGTGACAGCTCGCGGAACTTAACCCTCATACATCGACTACACCAAGGAGGTCGCCGATGCCCGTGACGATTTCGCCAAGACCTACGAGTGAGACTGTGTTGTGCGGTTTCTTCAGGTTTTCACCGTCACTAAGAAAAGAGGAGTCCTTAAGAGAACAAGATGATTTCATTCGGTCGGAAGAGCTTATCTGGATTTCTGCATTCACGAATAAATAGAGCACCACCAGATGCCATAGTTATGCAACAAGTCTCAGTATCACTTGAAACCAAGGTGTACAACCTGTGTTTCTTCCTGACTCTTCCGGTTGTAATTTTATTCCATCCAATCAGTGGCGTAGCTAAGGGGGGGCGGTAGGGGCGGTCCGCCCCGGGCGGCACTTTTTGAGGGGCGGCATTTTTGGTCTTTGTATGATTGATATCAAATTACGTTAGTCAGTCTCTCATAGATGTCAGTTTTTTCTACGTTATTAAGCATAATAAAGCGTGACAGTTTGCAAGTGTGTTAACATCGATCCGATTGGACGGGTATACATGGGTGAAAATGAACATACATATGTACGTTAATGTGCATTTGTAATATTGAATTATTGAATTCCTTGTGAGAAGGGGGCGGCAAAAGCTCTATCTACTCCACTGCATCCAATACGGATCAAGGTCAACTACAGCAGGGTTTTGAGAAGGACAGGAATATTATTTGTTAGGATGAGATTTTTTTCTTTTCTTTTTTTTTTGGCGGGGGGTGTTAAACATTTGTCAATTTATGAAAAATAAAGTGTATTTGATTGTCAATGCTTGTATTTCAATAACTCCAAATCTGTTATAAAAAAAAATCAGGACAGAGGATATATTTGTTTAGAATTTACGAGATTCCGGATTCAGGTTCAATACTCTGAACATTGCAATTCGGCGGGCCGTACATTATGAATTATTTCACTATTATGGATTCTAGATATATTTGCTTCATCCAGTTTTGTTATTTGGTATCCCGAAATGTTTCAATATATAATTCATTTCAGTGTTACTCTGACAGATTTGCTCTAATAGAATAATCTATGAGATACTCTAACAGATTTCTTTGTAATTATTACATACATACATATACCAAAGGCTTTTTTCCCCCTTACATGTGGGTAGCCAAAAAGGAATAGGCATAGAAACCACTCCCACCCATTCCATCCCCTACATATTCCACTCCCCTCCACCCTTTCATCTTGGCACCTCCTGGATGATGGGTCATCCCTGCATCCTGTCCACTGCCCTGGGTCAGAAACAGTGTCGCAAGACACAGCATGGCCACTTCATTAATTCAGCGACCCCCCCCCTCCATCCCCTCACACAGAAAAGGAGAGGATGGGGAGAAATCCCTTTGGGGTGCGTCAATTTATTTCTCATACATACTTCCTCACACCCCATCCCCCACCCACTCCCCCTAATGCATCACAACATCATCCATACACAACCCTTCTCCATTCACCCCTATCTTCTGTCCTCTCCTGTCCTTCCTCAACAGACATTCCTCTCTTTTGTAATGCCCCTTTTACTCCATTCATCAATCTCATCCTATGATGCCCCCTCATGTTCACTCCTTCCACCTTTGCCTTCCACACCTCTTTTACTAACCTTTCTTCATTTATTCCTTCCATGTGTCCAAACCATCCTAATACTCTTTCATCAACCCTATCTCCCAACTCCCTTTCCATCCCTGTTCTCCTCTTCACCTCCTCATTTCTCACTCTATCTAGCCTAGTAATCCCTATCGAACTTCTCAGTCATTTCATCTCAAACACATTCAAACTCCTTCTCTCTAATGTTCCATGTTTCTGCCCCATACAGTGCTGTTGGCACAATCACTCCTTCATGTAACCTCCTATTAGCATGCATTCCCAGATATCTATTTCTCATTACACCTTTTAATCCACCAAAGCATTTACTCGCTTCTATCTACATTCTATCTTCACCCCCCCCTCCTCCCTTTCCTGCCACATTCACACCCAAGTATCTAAAACTATCCACTTCCTCCAGTCTCTCTCACTTCTAGCCTGCTGTCCCTCTCTCCCCTTGTACATCTCATCACCTTACTTTTGCCCACATTTATCTTCAGCTTTCTTCTTTCACACACCTTCTAAAACTCTGTCACTAACTTCCTCAATCCCTTCTCTGATCCTGCTACAAGCAGTGTCGTCAGCAAACAACAACTGGCTTATTTCCCATTTTTCTCCATTTTCTTTAACCATTTCCAATCCCTGACCCACCACCCTTGCATTAACCTCTCGCACCACCCCATCCATGTATAGACTGAACAGCCAGGGCAACATAACACATCCCTGACAGTCCCACCTTTACCTCAAACCATTCACTCTCTCCATTTCTAATCCTAACACAAGCTCTACTACTCTCATAAAAACTCGACTGCTTTTAACAGCTTTTCCCCTATCCCATATATCTGCAGTACCTCCCACAGTGCCTTCCTGTCTACCCTGTCATAAGCATTTTCCAAATCCATAAAAGCCCAAAAAACATCCTTACCTTTTCCTATAGCTTTCTCTGCACACCATACAAAACAAAGCCCTAAAGACAATTACAGGTTGCACAAACACAACCCCTACTAACATTTACACCACAAACACAACCCCTACTAACATTTACACCACAAATAGTTTCTGCAGTCTCCACAAATACAGCACACTTACTACACTACATAGCAGAACACCAACACATGCCAAGAAACATCAAAACAACACCCAAATACCTATATCACAAACTCTTCCTCCACAACCACCAGCCTCCAGAATATCCATAATCATATCACTCACTGCTCCATCAACAAACTGAATGACGATAGATTGCTGCATGCCAGACCCCCTGATATCCATCCCTCTGAATCTTCTCTCCCCCAAAATGCCAGAGTCCACCTGGCCACAGTGCAGTGCAGCCACCACCCAGCCCTTCTAAGTGACCAGAAGAGGCTGGATGATTATATTACAGATAACTGTCTAGGATGCAACACTTCATCTCATACTATAGAATGCATTAAGGTAGACTGCACTGTACACAACCATGCTCATCAACAACACAATAAACACTCTATAAAGGATTTGTGCAAAAACCCTGTCCCAGCTGTGGTGTTTGTCGTTTGTCAGACAATCCTGGGAACAACGACAGCAATTTGTTGCATTTTTTTTTTCCTATAGAAGGGACCAATGATGAGTACCTGCATGTGGCAGTCCAACAAGGACATCAGAATCATCTCTCTACTGACCATCTTCAAAACCCACCAGCACCCATACCTCTACCTGGATGTGAAGTCCAAAATGGCTCCAAGATCTCTATATACTTCAAATGTATTTCCTCTACCTATTCACATAAGCCTATCCAAGAGTTGACACCTTGACGTGGTGGATGGGCTTGATAATCTTAATGATTACAAAAGCTATCTCGATTAAGAGGAAATCTCTGCAAGGTCACCCATATTGAACAGGTTTTGTAAGAAAGATCAGACAAAAAGCAGCTCAAACACACAGTCGCAGGACCCACTGCTAACTGGCACGTCCCTGATGGCAAACTGGGAAATTCCTCATAGATATATGGGGTACCGTCATAATGATGGCGTGGACCATTGGGCGCCCTATATTCGGCTTCACCGAATATAATGAATAAGGTGACACCAGAGAAATATCTCACCAGAAACCAGTTGGTACCGAGGTGAGATTACTGAATATATCACAACCAAAACAAAACCGGGCGTTCCTGTTGGATCATCTCATAAAGGTCCAACTGCAATGTCTTGTGTGCTTACGGGCTGTGTGCCACCGAATGTGAGTAAGCACTGTCCAAGCAGATCCAAGTCTTGGACATTAAACATGAAGAAAATGAAGATCTATATTTACAATGTAAGAAGTCTCTCAGAAGATCACAGGCTAGAGAGTTTAATGGAAGAACTAGACAACATCAAGTGGGACATCGTAGGACTGAGCGAAGTCCGAAGAACGGAAGAAAAGCTGATACAATTACAAGATGGTCACCACCTGTTCTCCTATAGAGGTAAGGACAAAGAAAGATCTAGTGGAGTAGGATTCTTGATAAACCAAGAAGTTACTGGTAACGTAGTCAAATTCAGTAGTTTATTGGGCAGGGTAGCTTGGATTGTGATTAGGCTGTGCAAAAGATACACTCTAAAAATAGTTCAAGTTTATACACCAACTTCAGAGTTCAGACAATGAAATTGAGCTGTTTTATGATGATTTAAGTCAGGTAATGGATAAAAAAAAAAGTAAGTACACATTGGTAATTGGCAACTTTAATGCTAAAGTGGGGAAGATGGTAGATGAGACGTGCATTGGTAAGTTTGGAGTAGGTGAAAGAAATGACAGAAGTGAGATGTTAGTAAATTTTGCAGAGAACTACAACATGAGGATAATGAACACTTTCTTCCAAAAGCATGTAGGTCATAAATGGACGTGGAGAAGTCCAAATGGAACAACAAAGAATGAAATAGACTTCATATTAGGAGATGAGAGCAAAAGCATTAGCAATGTTATGGTGATAAATAAAGTCACATAGGTAGTGACCATAGAATGGTAGGATGCACAGCTAAATTTAATTTCAGAGCCAAGAGATAAACTAGTTTTAAAAAAGAAAATAAGCCTTGCAGAGGTTAAGGTTAATAATAAGAAATTTCAGTTAGAAATTAAAAATAGATTCGAAGCTCTAAGAACTAACGAGGACACGGTCTAAGATATTAATTTGAATTTAGTGAATATCATTAGGGAATCGGCAGAGAAAGCAGGAAGTACAAAAAACATTAGTGAGAACAAATACTCCAAAGCTACAAATGACCTAATTAAAAGAAGAAGGACCATGCAGATTAAAAGTAGGAGAGACAAAATAAAAAGAGTAGAACTAAACAAGCTTATCAACAAAAGGCAGAGATTGGAGAAAAGAAAGAGAAACATGGATGAAATAGAGGAAACTATTCAGAAAGGTAAAAGTATTAAAGTGACTGAGTGCAAACATGCTTTAGGAAGACAGCAAATTATATGTTTGAAAGATAGAAATAAAGAAATAATAAAATGTAGAGACAACATGGTAAAAAAGAGTAGAAGACATTTTCCAAGAGCTTTACTCATCAAAGACCATAGTTGAGTCAGTAAATTCATGTGTAGACGTTAGTAGTGTACCAGAGATTACAAAGGATGAAGTAGAATTTGCTCTAAAAACTATGAAATGAGGGAAAGCACCTGGGGAAGATGGTAAGTCAATAGATCTGTTGAAAGATGCAGGGAAATTAGTTCATATTAAATTAGCTGAGTTGTACACCCAGTGCTTATGTCAAGAAAGTGTCCGATGTGTGGTGTAATGCTACAGTAATTTCGCTTCATAAAAAAGGAAACCAGAAGGACCTTAGTAACTATCGACCGATTAGCTTGCTATCAAACATATATAAAGTATTCTCCAAGATCCTTACAAATAGACTAAGTAAAGTTTTAGATGGAAACCAACCGAGAGAACAGGCAGGCTTTAGGAGCGCATATTCAACTCTTAGACCATTTGCAGGTGTTAAATCAACTAATCAAGAAAACGACAGAGTACAATATACCTCTGTGTTTACTTTTGTAGATTATGAGGCCTTTGACTCAGTAGAACAAATAGCAATACTAAACTTGCTACGCAAACAGGGTACAAACGAACAGATTGTAAAAGTTTTAGAAAAGATTTATGCGAAAGACACCACTGTAATTCGACTACATAAAGATACAGAAAAGATCAAGATCGAGAAAGGAGTACGACAAGGTGATACAATTTCACCCAAATCATTTACAGCTTGCTTGGAAGATATCTTCAGAAGGTTGAGTTGGGAAAAGAAAGGTTTGAAGATTAATGGCAAATATTTGAATCAGCTAAGGTTTGTGGATGACATTATTCTTATTTCAGAAAGAGCAGAAGACTTGCAAGCTATGTTGAGCAATCTAAACAAAGAAAGTCTCAAAGTAGGTTTAAAAACTAATAAGAGTAAAACCAATGTAATGTTCAACATAAAAGTTCAAAATAAAGAGATTGTAATTGATGGTGAGAGTCTTGAGGAGGTTGAAGAAAATAATTAATTAGGCCAGATGGTGAAGGTGATGAAAGATCATGATAATGAAATAAAAAGATGCATTACAATTGGTTGGGAAGTGTTTGGTAAGTACGATGACATTATTTCAGAGAGCAGAAGAATTGCAAGATATGTTGAGCAATCTAAACAAAGAAAGTCTCAAAGTAGGTTTAAAAACGAATAAGAGTAAAACCAAAGTAATGTTTAACATGAAAGTTCAAAGTAAAGAGATTGTAATTGATGGTGAGAGTCTTGAGGAGGTTGAAGAGAATAATTAATTAGGCCAGATGGTGAAGGTGACGAAAGATCATGATAATGAAATAAAAAGACACATTACAATTGGTTGGGAAGTGTTTGGAAGTACGATGACATTATTATTTCAGAAAGAGCAGAAGACTTGCAAGATATGTTGAGCAATCTAAACAAAGAAAGTCTCAAAGTAGGTTTAAAAATGAATAAGAGTAAAACCAGAGTAATGTTTAACATGAAAGTTCAAAGTAAAGAGATTGTAATTGATGGTGAGAGTCTTGAGGAGGTTGAAGAGAATAGTTAATTAGGCCAGATGGTGAAGGTGATGAAAGATCATGATAATGAAATAAAAAGATGCATTACAATTAGTTGGGGAGTGTTTGGTAAGTATAATAAAATCCTGAGAGGTTCTCTACATTTATGTTTGAAACATAAAGTTTACAATCAATGCATTCTACCAGAAATAATCTATGGGTGAGTCTTGGAAGCTGACGAGGGCGATGGAAACAAAGCTAAGGACTGCACAGAGGTGAATGGAGAGATCAATGATGGGAATAACACTGTGAGACCGAAAGAGAGCAAGTTGGGTGAGAGATCAGACTAGAGTGAAAGATATTGTGGAGGCAGTAAAAGAGAGGAAGTGGAATTGAGGAGGTAAGTTAGTGTGAAAGACTGATGAGCAATGGAGCAAGTATGTAACTGAGTGGTCACCGTGAGATAGGAAGCATGGAAGAGGGAGACCAGACAGAAGGTGGAGAGACGAGATTGAGAAGTTTGCAGGAGTGACATGGCAGAGGACGGCATGGTCGTGTAATTCATGGAATGCTATGAAGGAGGCCTTTGTTCAGCAGTGGACTCAGAATGGCTGCTTTGGTTGATTGATTGATTCACATAAGGAGAGTGGTCATCATAGACTCCTCCTACTACTATAAGCCAGTGACATTGAAAAAGTTCCATATAACACAGGCGAGTCCAAAGTTTCTTCCCAGTGAGATCTATGGAAGGGTCTAATGATCATGATTAATGGCAGCTCCTGTGGGGACAGCACATTACCAGTCATTGAAATTGTCATGTAGATGTGTCACATAGTAGGTAACGCTTGTCCACATATCCCTACGAGCATTGTATAATGTTGTAACTACCCTTACTTGATACCTTGTGGCACCATGATATATATTTATGTTGGATTTGGCAACAATTAAGCTATCTTAATCTGGATAATGATATAGGATCAGTCCTAAGCAAGATTCAGATAAGTAGATAATGATAATTTGTAAACCTTCTTCACACACAAAAAAAGTGAAAGTAATGTATGATGCCAGGTAAATAGGAATATAGACTAAGGGGTACAGATATAGAAAATGACACCTGTCATTGGCACTTGTAAGGCCCCACATATAAAAAAGAGGGTTGCATCCTGTAACACACAACATTTACACCCTTGTTCAAACCCCTTGTGTCATACAAGTTATCCTTGTATATTTTGTGAACGAGTACAGTAGTTATATCTTTTGCATTACACCTTTATTTCACATCAAGTGTAAGAAGAAAATTTTCCTGATTAAAGACAAAAGCACACTGGCAATTGCATTGATAGAACTGTTCAAATCATGGCCAGGTCTGATGCAGTAAATCAAAAACAACACGCCAAATCATGACACAATCATTATTATTACTACTTTACAAATGATGATGACCTTAAGCTAATCTAACCAAACCTAACTTTAGGCACAACTTATTGTGGGAAAGGGTTGCTGACATAAAGGTTCAGACCAGTTCTGATGCAGTAAATCAAAAACAACATGCCAAATCATGACACAATCATTATTATTACTACTTTACAAATGATGATGACCTTAAGCTAATCTAACCAAACCTAACTTAAGGCATAACTTATTGTGGGAAAGGGTTGCTGACATGAGGGTTCAGACCAGTTGGGTCAATCAGTTTAATCTGTGGACATGGTGCTCTCTTGAATGAGACCTGCAGCTACTAGGGGCTGTCACTCAGTGAAGAGATTTTATGGAACTGGCTGGAGTGAGTGAATGTAGGTCAGTGTAGTATAATGTCCTATGTGTCTTCTGTGTAGTGGTTGAATTTTAAGCATTTACTGTCTATCCTCCAGGCTAATTCTGTGCACTCTTTCTGTGCAAGGTGGTGACCTGAATGTAAATGTGCCCATGCAATCCTTGTTTGTCTTGGGAGTAATTTATCTAATAGCTGATTTCAGGAGGATCTATGTCTTAAGATATATCTGTGTATTAAGACATTTGTTTTGTGATCTGTATGTGTTTATATGAAAGTGTTTTGGGGTACTGGATATAGGTCATTGCAGACATTGAGGTGAATGCTACTAGAACAACTTTCATAGTGTTTGGCAGGCTGTATTTGTAAGAAATAATCTAAGGAGAAAATCGGTTTAATGACTTCCATTTAATTGCGTGCCAATTATTCTCATGTGCTGTTCTATGGGGAGGACTTTGTTTCTTAGTGTATAAATGACTACAGCTTTAGCAAAGCCAATTACTATTCTCTAGACAGAAAAATTTTCTCTATACCAAACTTTGCATTGGATGATTTAGTTTATCGTTTTTAATATTTCAGATTTTAACCAGCCAATCACGGTAATATTTCATTTTGATTTTTTTTTTTTTTTGAAGAGCACATCTACACAATATAGCATTAGAAAATTAAATATTAGTTTTGTAAATTAGAATACATCAACATAATAAGTTTTTCTTGGTGGAAATCAATAAGAGAAATAGTAGCTTAGTAATACGGAGCTGTGGCAACTACTTCAGACACTATCTTTGTTTTGACAGATGTAGAGGTCGATGAAGTGCACACAATGATGATGACCCTGATGACCTCTAGAATTACAGGTATCACATTACTAAATGCAGGTTAAGTTAGAATAGACGAATTTATCATACTTTAATTTCTTTGGGCTCCACATCTATCATAACAAATAGCACCTCAAGCAGTTGGTGCAGCTCTAGAATTACAGGTACCGCTTTACTAAATGCAGGTCAAGTTAGAATACACGAATTTATCATACTTTAATTTCTTTGACCTCCACGACCACATCTATCAAAACAAATGATGCCTCAAGCAGTCACTGCAGCTCCATTCATAAGTATAGCTTTTAGCAACTTTTTCTGTTGATTTCCACCAACAAAAACACGTTATGTTGATTATAAGTTGATCTTTAATTTTCTAATGCTATATTGTGGAGATGTGCACTTCTAAAAATTTAACTTAACTTTAAAATCATGATTTGACTACATGGTTACTAATAGGTCTCACTGAAGGTTATGTTAGGTTAGGTTACTTTATGTTCTAGACAACTATTTTTCTTCATGTAGTAATTCCTTATTAGTTATTTACTCCACGTCTCTAATCTTCACAGTCTTCCCCACTATTGGGGGTTGATATTAATATGGTCATATCATGGGCACTGGATTAGAAGTATGTTCTCTGTGGTCCTATCCAGAAACATGTTATGTAGCCTCACAATATTCAAATGAACTAAGAAATGCCGTAATTAGGTTCTATCAATTAGTAATTGAAAACTGTTGGAAATCTTAATATATTCAAAGCAAAAAATATAAAAAGGTGAAATTTATTACCACTAAAGCCTATTTAAATAACAAAACGATTACAGAGGCAACAATATCAGTGTAACAACAATTATAACAATACTTATACCAGTTCTAATCTACTCTAAATATGAAGTTGTTTATTTGTGGCTCTGTTGTAATCTACAGTCCTTAACTATTGTAGGATTCTTTGGCTCAATACTATTATAATTATTAGCATTAAGACTTAAGGTACAGTAATGTCACAAACTCTTAGTCAAACATTACTTACCTAACTTTTGTAAATCTTGAGATGAATACAGGTGTGTGGATTCTGGAGGCCGAGGTAAATTTCGCTTTCTCCATATTTCCATTCTATACGCGGTCTATATGATTACCAATTATAATATTATTTCTTTAGCGGCAATGGAATGACTACGGGACCAGTGTAGCTGAAACGAGAGGAATTATAAGCATGTACACAAGAAACAAGTCTTATTACGAGACTTGTGGAGGATTTAAGGTCAGACTTGACTCTGTACATTGGAAAACTCTTCAACACTACCTTATATTTTATTTTGTGATCCTAGTCCTATTCCTTGTCGTTGCTTTTACGAACGCTATGTTCTTTCACGTGGTTTATGTTTGTTTACAATGTGCAACGAGCTCATCACCTGAGGACGACTCTTGCGTCGTAACATTTTGTAAGCACACAACGTGTTATTATTCAGCGTTATTATGTTTAGAATTCATGACATTTCATTTGATAAAGTCCTTAAATGTTCTTACATGTGATTTACTATTGTTTGCCAGATTAATGCAATGATCTATTTTCTGCTAATTTATCGCTTGATATTCAGTTTATACTGAGAGGGTCTCTTTAGAATAATATAGTAGTGTACATACAGTATATATGTATTGTAAATCTTTAAATATGGCAAAATAGAGAAAACTCCGAACATTTCGTAAACAAATAGGCCGCATTATACTCGGCATTTCCTATATATTCCACTCCTTTCCACTCTCCTCCCTCCCTCTTATCTTAGTACCTCCTGGATGACGGGTCATCCCTGCCTCCTGTCCCCTGCCCTGGGTCAGAAGTAGCGTCGCAAGACACAACACATCCACAGCAAGGCCGCTTCATAAATTTGGCGACCCCCCTCTCCGTCCTCTCATGCATAAAAAGAGAAGACGGAGAGAAATCCCTTCGTGCTGCGTCAATTTTTTTCTCATACTTCCTCACCCCCCATCCCCCACCCACTCCCCCTCATGCATCACAGCATCATCCATATACAACCATTCTCCATTCACCCCTATCTTCTGTCCTCTCCCGTCCTTCCTCAACATACATTCCTCACTTTTGTAATGCCCCTTTCACCCCATCCATCCATCTCATCCTAGGACGCCCCCTCATATTCACTCCTTCCAACTCTGCCTTCCACACTTCTTCTACTAATATTTCTTCACTCATTCTTTCCATGTGTCCAAACCATCCTAATACTCTTTCATCAACCCTATCTCCCAGTTCCCTTTCCATCCCTGTTCTCCTCCTCACTTCCTCATTTCTCACTTTATCTAGCCTAGTAACCCCTATCATACTTCTCAGACATTTCATCTCAAACACATTCAAACGCCTTCTCTCTTCCTCTTTTATGTTCCATGTTTCTACCCCGTACAGTGCTGTCGGCACAATCACTCCTTCATATAACCTCCTCTTAGCATCCATTCCCTAATGTCTATTTCTCATTATACTTTTTAATCCACCAAGGCATTTACTCGCTTCTCTCAATCTACATTCCACCCCCACCCCCACTCCTCCCTTTCCTGCCACATTCGCACCCAAGTATCTAAAACTATCCACTTCCTCCAGTCTTTCACCCTTAATGCTCACTTCCAGCCTGCTGTTACTCTCTCCCCTTGTACATCTCATCACCTTTTGCCCACATTTATCTTCATCTTCCTTCTTTCACACAACTTCTCAAACAGAAAAACAAGAAAGTCAAAATAGTACAATAGATGTGCAATTTTAGAGGTAAATTTTCTTACTTTCAATATTCAACTCAGTTTGACGACATTCAACTATCCATACACTCAGAAACACATAAAATATTATATCTGCATACCAAAGGTTCCCTCCTTATAAAGGAGGTAGCCCACTACCCTTGGGTCAAAAGCTAGACCGTTTCACTCAATCAACGACCCCTTCCCTTCTCCGTCCCCTCATTCAGAAAGAAAAAGAGAAGATGGGGGTGAAATTCCTTCGGTCTGCGTTAAAATATCCCCCAGCCCATCCCTTTCTTGCATCACAATATCATCTATGTCTGGAACGAACTAAACAGTGAAACAGTGAATGCCAGAACTATACACGAGTATAAGAATAAAGAATAAAGAATAAACAGGATGTGGAGAGATACGAAAACGGGTCACAACGAGCATAGCTCCCATCCCGTAAAATGCAACTAGGTAAATACACACCCATTCTCCACTCACCCTTATCTCCTGCCCTCTCCCTTCCTTGCTCAACAGACACCCCCCTCTTGCTCAAAGCCCCGTTCACCCCATCCATCCATCTCATCCTTGGTCGCCCCCTTAAGTTCACTCCCCGCACCTCTGCCTTCCACACCTCTTTTACTAATCTTTCTTCGCTCATTCTTTCCATGTGTCCAAACCATCCCAATACTCTTTCATCAGCCCTATCTGCCTTCTCCTCACCTCGTTTCTCACTCTATCCAACCTTGTAGCCTCTACCATACTTCCCAGACATTTCATATAAAACACATTTAATCCCTTTTCTCTCCGCCTCTTTTCAATTTATAGTCCAAATTCGAAAAAAATGTACAATAATAGAATGCCTTGAGTACACCAGATACATATTCACCAGTACTCTTTACATTGAGTGCTCACTAATGAAAAAAGTACAAATGATCAACATTAACATATATGAAATGAAATTAAGTTAAAAATAACATATATAAATAGAGAGACTTATAACTTGTAGTCACCCCTTCCTCAATTATTTCTCTCTTATACTCCGTATACTCGTCGGTCAAAGAAAATGTACAGCAAGAAGAACCTTTGAAGCAACATGTTTAAGTACCAAAACATTGTCGAGATTAGAGCAAGTAATGGAAACACGACTTTCTTGAATCATTTGACAGATTAAACATAACTGAATTTCCAAATTCGTGAAAAGCAAACCGAATACATGTCTCCTCGATTCACCATGGTCTTGGATCACGTTCTAGGCCACTTGTTGACACGTATTACACTGCTAAGGAGAGTAGAAATAATAATGCATGCATAATCCCGCAGCCAGAGCCTCTTTTTTCCCCTCATATACTGATTTCGAAAACATCTTGTGGGACTCCTAATCGGCAGAAGAAGAAGAAGAAAAACTTAGAAGAAAAAGAAGGCGAAGAAAACGTAGAAGAATAAGAAGAAAAAAAGAAGAAAATAAAGAAGAAATAGAAGAAGAAAAAGGAACAGAAGAAGAAGAAGAAGAAGACGAAGAAGAAAAAGAAAAAGAAGAAGCAAAAAGAGGAGAAAAAAAGAGAAAAAATGGAGGGGCTTGCGGTAGTAGATCCTCGGCTCTACTTCCCATCATATGCTGAAGTGCTTCTACTAGGAAGGAGCGAGAGAGAGAGCGAGCGAGAGAGAGAGAGAGAGAGAGAGAGAGAGAGAGAGAGAGAGAGAGAGAGAGAGAGGTGTGGGGGGGAGCTCCGAGGCTTACCCCAATGCCTGAGACAACTTCCCTCCCCCAACACCCTTTCCAACTCCCCTGAACTCCTCACAAGTTCACTGACCCTTAACCCTTTTAGTAACCATGTGGACGAATTGGTAACATTCCAGGATTTCTTGGTATACACCGCCAGAGCGATTCAGCCCAGTCTTAACTCTTCAGCCCCTATTTTCCAGCTCAAGGACACCCGAGACAGCATTTCATAACCGAGGGTTACTATACTCGGAGTATTGTGTCAAACGCTTGCTTGGTCTGTCATCTATTAGACAGGGAGCAGACGAGCGACTCTGTGGTGCCACATTTCGACTTTTCCATTGTATAATAAAATCGTCTGTTAGTATGACAGCCCTGACAGCGCCAACTTTCAACATCATCAAGGTAAAGGTGACAGGTGGGACCATTACACCTTCCTCTGATTCACCAGAAGAGTACCTTCAGCTATGGGAAGTTCCTCTGTTTCCCCTACGGGAGATGATACCTCTCTTAGATACCACGTTGGAGGCAGAAGACACCTCCATTTGTTTCCTGAAGGAGAATTAGTTCACCACGTCAGGAAGGAAAGATATTTTCCTGCACCTTCTCTTCCTGGTGGGGACTTTATGTCTTGGAACTTACCTCTGTGCACCCCCTCTTTTCATTACCATTACTAGAAAAAATGGTCCATTACTTGCATTAAATTACAAAATACATATAAATTACATCTGCGTCATATACAGCAAAACTATTTGTATGAACTTACATTTTTTTAGTTACGTTAGTGTGGCCCATTGAAGTATTTCTGTGTCTAGTCAGAGTAGACGCCGTGTCAGGATGGAACATTAATTAAATGTACAATGTTTCACTTGTTGAAGATTTTTTCAAGTACACAAGTACAGTAAAATTCCTTTTATTCGACCCTCGAACATCCGACTAGTCCAAACATCTGACTTTTTCCTTCAATATCCCAAGTCGGACAAAATATTTGTCCAAACATCCGACCGTTGAGTGGTTGTTTAACTGCTTCAATCGCCACTACCGATTCATGACGCTCAGGTTATTTTCGCGGGCTTTTTAGTGTTTATTTACATTTGGCCCTTGGTGGCTGCTTCTCCACTCTGCTGTGTTGTTTATTATGATTTATTGCACCGTAAATAAGTGAAAATGTTTCAAACCAGTGTGTTAATATTTTTTCCGATTATCCGACTTTTCCAAACACGCGACCTAGGGTAGATCCCATCAGGGTCGGATAAAAGGAATGTTACTGTATTTTCAAACACTATGTACTTGGAAAAGCTTCCACAAGCGAAACGTTGTACATTTGATAAATATTTCATCCTCACTTGGTGTCTACTCTGACCATTCTGTCGGTCATTGCGATTTTGATTCATTTGTGTGTCTCCCCAGTATCTCATTCCTCTTATGTGCCATCACCTTCCATTTCCTATGGAAGTGTGACATGACCTTCGAACGAGAACGATCATTCTGAGGAGAACCTCTCGCCGTCGGCGACGAGGGTCTAGACGAGGTTCCTGTTCTACTTCCCCCTCACACCGGTGGCATCAGAGCGCCAAGAAGCCCTAACAGCGCCGGCAGCGGCGTTCCATTGAACTACTTCCGGTTCTGAGGTCAACCGCAGGGGGTCAATCCTGCAACAGATACGGACGGGGAAGTGCGGGAAGTTTAGCATGAAGTGCGAGACACTGACGCCGGCAGACGAAGGTTGTATATCATTGCCTGTGTGGAGAATATACAGGCTCAGCTGATCGTGGTATATACGAGTCTATTTTCTAAAAAAAAAAAAATGCTATTTCCTTTAAGAATATATATTCATGCAATGCTTTGGATAAATTATGATACTTGGTGATTTGTTTCACCGTTTGAAATCAGTGTGGGCATTCTATAGTCCCCCTTTACATTTCCTTTAATAACGCATGTTGATGTAGTACTTTGGATGAATTTTTTTCTTTGGTGATCAGTCACACCATTTGAAATCACTGGTTGCGACAGTGGATCCTGTACAGGCTCCGAACTAAACAGTGAGTTAAGTTCCTTTGTAAAACTGCACGCTAATGAATCTGGTGATCCCTGGAATAGTAAATGAACTACAACGTACGGACTTCCCTATTTATTTCATTCAACATGGACCGTTTCACTCCCAATGGGAGGCCTTTTTTCCGATGTGATAAAAAGAAGAAAATACATGTTCCACACATGCATGTAACATGTGACCAGCCAAATAGAACGTATTACAAATTTAATGCCAAATCTCCAGCCATGACGTGTTTACCCTTTGCATGTAATCCCTTCTATCGAGGGGGTAAATTCACTCCTGACTAAGAATTACTGGGTTTTAAGCTGTTGTGGTCGGAAGGATTTGGTGTGAAGTCACGCAACTCTCACTGGGGAGCGGAGGAGGTGGGGATGGGGGGAGGTGATGCTTCCTAACAAAGGTCTTTTTGAGGCACGGGAATCTAATGTAGTATATATGTAGATTACTCGACATTTTATTTTGTTCTGGCTGATATTAGATTATTTTATTCAACTCACGGGACTTCTGGGCCTGTATAGGTTACATAATAATGGCGGTATTCTTAAAAAAATCTTTCCTTATATAAATCCTTGGAAGGGAAAGGTTTATATAAGGAAATTTTTTTCTAAGAATACCACCGTAAGAATATTACGGTGGTATTCTTAAATAAAATTCTTTCCTTTAATAGATCTTATATAAATCCTTGGAAGAGAAAGATTTAAGCAAGGATTTTTTTTAAGAATACCACCGTAAGATTCTTACAGTGGTATTCTTAAAAAAATTCCTTATATAAATCTTTCACTTACAAGGATTTATATAAGATCTATAAATGGAAAGAATTTTATTTAAGAATACCACCGTAAGTGTCTTGACAAGGCTCTCTTTAAAACGTATTGAAATTCTTGTACAAATTACTGAGCATTTAATGATTTTGTTCTGCCTAATGTTAGACGATTATTATCTGACTTAGGGTGAATGTAGTCGACTGAAGTCTTAGGTCCTGTTCACACTAGCGGTTTGAACCACGCGGAAACCGCGGCGGTACTGCATATGAAAAAAAAAACTGCGCGGTTGTATGTGAACGCCTCCACTGGCTTACATTATAATTAAACCGCCGCGGTTCAAACCGCTAGTGTGAAAAGGGCCTTAATGTGTGGCCGTGCACGAGTGGAGGGGAGAGGGTTTGGCAGTTCCTGTTCCTTTTTGCCTCCTCATAATCAACATACCCTTTTATTCAAAACTGAAAAAAACACATATACATATTTTGTTGAGGCATACTGTAAGGTGACGTGAAAGGGAATATGAAACACAGAGCTCTCAGTCTGAGTTTATTCTTGACTATTTGCAAAACTAGTCAAGAATTAACTTAGATTAAGACTGAATTGTGTCCTGTTCTTACTCGTGTCATACATATTCTTAAAGAAGACATTGCAGCTCTCATTTCCCAAAATGTTGTGGAAGGAGTGTCCTTTTATTTTTGAGTGATCTCTTTCATTTCTGAACGTTTGTGTTGTTTCACAACGTTTCGACCACCACCACTCTATCTTCAGGCGATTTACGAATGAAGAAATCAGAACTCAACAAGTCACCAGTTCAACGACCCAGGATCTTGTCATCTACATTCAAGAGAAGAGGAATCTTAGTGTCCGGTGAGTTCAAGTACTTCCTGAACCACTAGAGTGCTCCACTACAGAAGCATCCTCCTTTTGCTCCTCCTCCTCCTCCTCCTCACCAGGAAGAGATCATTCTCTTCCTACCCACCCATTCCCAGAACCCCTCCTCCTCCTCCTTCTCTTCCTGCTCCTCCTCTTCCTCCTTCATCTCCTCCTCATCAGGGAGAGATGGTTGTCTCCCTACTCACCCATTCCCCAACCCCCTCCTCCTCCTCCTCCTTTTCCTCCTCACCAGGGAGAGATGGTTCCCTTCCTACTCACCCTCACCCTCCTCCTCCTCCTTCTTCTCCTTCTCCTCACTAGGGAGAGATAGTCCTCTTCCTACCCACCCATTCTCCGGCCCCCTCCTCTTCCACCTCCTCATCTTCCTCCTTCATCTCCTCCTCACCAGGGAGAGATGGATCTCTTCCTACTCACCCATTCCACAGGCCCCTTCTCCTCCTCCCCATTCTCCTCCTCTTCCTCCTTTTCCTCCTCCTCACTAGGGAGAGATGGTTCTCTTCCTACCCTCCCCCACCATTCTCCCGCTCCCTTCTCCAGGTTCCTTGCCCTACCCAGGTCCTTGGTCCCGCTATTGAAAACCTAAAAGGGGACTGAGGCTTACGGAAATAAAAAGTGGCCTCATTGCTGTTCCTGCAGAAGCGACGGAGAACTGGATACACACAAAATAGTACAACCATCATCCCCCTGACCGATGGAGTAAAAACCATAGAACGAGCGCCCACGACTGATGAAGTAAAAACCCTAGAACGAGAGCACCTGGACAGCCGCCCCTGCGGAGACCAGGAAGACCCACAAGGGATGCGAGGAAGCCCCGGCGTGTCGCGGCCGAACTCCGCCATCGAACTCCACCACCGAACTGCCAAGTTCAGAGAAATGCTACAACAAGACTTCCGACCAAGTGCGCTGGTATTTTTCTTGATATCCCTACGTTGGCATGTGCATATACGTAGTCCATGAGTACCGGATTTTGCCCCTTGAAGTCATATCAGTCTCCGGGTTTTGGAAGAACGTGCCGGGTTAAGGAGCTTCAAGCGATGCAATCACTCGACGCCGAACGTGGATGATGTGTGTGGTTGGCCGTGCATTTCTATGGCTTGGGTTGTCCCGTCCAAGCCTACTTTGTGTCTGTAGTAGTTTTTTCGCATAGCGTCGGAATAGCTTAGTGGCAACCTCCCTTAAAAAAAAAAAAAAAAAAAAGAGAGAGAGAGAGAGAGAGAGAGAGGAACGACAGCTATAGCGGGTGACTGTACTCTTCACAAAAAAGGGAGCATAAAAATATGATGACCACAGTCTATGGTGAAATTAAAGGGATCTTACATGTAAACAAGTTGGCGCACTAAAGCATTAAAATGAGAAGCCTATATACTTCACGTTCAGAAGCTCTGATGAATGTTCTCTCT
>NC_134807.1:22791450-22806450 GCF_046742065.1 Oratosquilla oratoria
GGTGGAAAAGGAGAAAGAGGAAGAGGAGGAAGAGGAGGAAGAGGAGGATGAGGAGAAGGAAGAGGAGGTGGAAAAGGAGGAGGAAGTGGAAAGGGAGGAGGAAGAAGAGAAGGAGGGGAGGAGAAAGAGGAAGAGGAGAATGAGGAGGAGAAAGAGGAGGTGGAAGGGGAGAAAGAGGAGGAGAAAGAGGGGGTGGAAAGGGAGAAAGAGGAGGAGAAGAGGAGGAGAAGAGGAGGAGGAGGAGGAGGATGACGACGACCTTGGAACCGGTTAACAGTAGCATGTGGAAGCCCTACAAAGGTGCCCCCCCCCCCACTCTGACGCCGACGACGTCATTACGTCAAGTCGTCGATATCATCGCCACGGAGCCAAGATGGCGTCTATGGTTTGTTTTCAACATCGAACCAAAATCGGTTTATCTAAACTTAGGGAGGAATTAATTCACTAATTCATACGTTCTCCAAACTCGTATTCTTTTTTATATAATTTACTTTCCCTGGACTCTGCCAAGAATCCGATAGAAATTAAGTTTGAGAAATACGTTATTTCCCTAACAAGATGGCCGACAACATACATTAGTCCTGACTGCTGCTAGCTGAATAAAATCGTCTGCAATTAGCCAGAATAAATACAATTTCTCGATACGCCACCGTGCCACTCATCTGTTGCCTCGAATTCATGATAGGACGCCCGCGGCCTCAGGAAAACCGGCTACGGTCCTAGGGGCCCCCCATTTCCCATGAATGTCTCCGGGAGTGAACGTTGGAGTATTGTCACCGGTTAGCTGGAGGAGAAGGAGGAGGAGGAGGAGAAGAAGGAGGAGGAAGAGAAGGAGGAAGAGGATCAGGAGGAGAAGGAAAAGGAGGAGGTGAAGGAGGAGGAGGAGGAAGAGAAAGAAGAGGAGGAGGAGAAGGAATAAGAGGAGGAAGAGAAGGAAGAGGAGGATGAGGAAGAGGGTGAGGAGAAAAATGAGGAAGAAGAGGAGGGAGAGGAAGAGGAGGAGGAAGAGGATGAGGAAAAAAAAGAGGAAGAAGAGGAGGGAGAGGAAGAAGAGGAGGAGAAGGAGGATAAGAAGGATGAAGAAGAAGAGGAGGACGAAGAGGAGGAAGAAGAAGAGAAAAAGGGAGGAAGAGGGGAGGAGAAGGAGGAGGAAGGGGAGGAAAATAAACAGGAGGAAGAAGAGTTAAGAAGGAGGAAGAGGAGGGAAGGAGGAGGAAGGAGAAAAAGAACGGAAGGAATAGGACGAGGAAAATGAGGAGGAAGAGGAAGAAAAGGAGGAGGAGGAGGAAGAGGAAGAAAAGGAGTAGGAGGAAGAGGAGGAAGAAGAAAAGGAAGATGAAAAAGAAGAGGAGGAAGGGGAGGAGGAAGAAGCGATCTATTGTCGGCTGTCAACTATCCTTAAATGAAAAATCGTGGAAATTGTTGAGAGAGAGAAAGAGAGAGAGAAAGAGAGAGAGAGAGAGAGAGAGAGAGAAAGGGGGGGAGGGTGAGTAACACATACATAGACACGTGACTCTCCCACCCTTAACCCCCCACTCCTCCCAAACCTCCCACACTTATTCACCCCCTCCCTCCTCCCCTCACACCCCTCCACCCCCTTCATTCCCGCCCCCTCAAAAAAAAAAAAAAAAATCGAATTAAATGAAGGGAGGGAAGAGGGAGTTGGGGGGGAGAGGAGTGGGGGTTGAAGGGGGAGTAGGGGGGAGTGAGAGGATGATAACGGGGGAAGGGGAGGAGAAAGGGATGGGATGGGGGAGGGGGTGGATGAAGAGGAAGGGGGACAGGAGGGATTGAAGGGGAGAGGGATAAAGGGGGGGAGAGGTGGAGAGGGGAGGTTAAGGGGAGGGTATAGGAAGGGGGGAAAGGGTAGAGGAGGGTATGGGAGAGGGAAGGAAGTGGATGGAAAAGGGGACGGAGGTTAAAGGGAAGATGGGAGAGGGGGAGGGAGGGAGAGGGAGGGAGGGAGGGAGGGGGAGAGGGGTTGTCACAATGTCTCTACTTCTCATAAACGACCTAAGTTGTCGTCGAGGTCGACAGCAACACATTGCCAAAGTTTCGACAAACAAGGGCACGACTCGACATCCACGTCGATCGATGATTACGAACACCTCGGCTCTGCGTCAACATCAGTGTACACATCGACGTCGACGCCTTCTGGAGGAGGAGGAGGAGGAGGGGAGGAAGTAGAGGAGGAGGGAGAAGAAGAGGAGCTGCCTGGAGGAGGAGGATCAGTTTGTAGGAGGACACTTCGTCGGGATCCTTATGAAAGAAGTCAAAGGAGACCAGGAGGAGACGAAGAACCAGAGGTAGAACTAGGGGAGGGAGAGAGGGAGGGGGGAGGGGGAGGGGGAAGGAGAGGGAGGGAGGGAGGAGGGAGAGAGTGGTCGGGGGGGAAGGGTGAGGATCGGGTGAATCTATGTTAGTAAGCACACGTGTTCGAAGAACCGAAGAACTGTCGAGGCTCGGCATTACTGAGCGAAGTCCTTCAAGTACCTCTTGTTACTCCAACATCTATGCCTCCCTCCTCCTCCTCCTCCTCCAACAGAGCGCCAACACGGCCACCATCGGTCTCCATTAACGGCGCAGACACCTCCTCCAGCATTGCCTGGATCTGTTTTTGTACGTCGATGTCGATGACCATGACTTCAATCCTTGGAGACAATCCAGTCACGCTGAAGAGGAACGAGTCATGGAAATGGTAAAGGAGGGATTTAAGGACGGTAAAAGAAGTGAATGATGGCAGAAGCTACAAGAGATGAACAGTGAAGATGAGAATCCAGTCATAAAAGATTGCTGAACGAGTCTGGATGAAGAGCCAACCGCCTACTTCCCATAGATCTTCTTAGAACATAAGAATAGAGGAGACTGCAAGAGACCACAAAGCCTACAGTAAGCAGTTCCATGTCTTTTCCCACCTGTCTTCTTAGAACATAAGAACATGAGAATGGAGGAGACTGCAAGAGACCATAAGGCTTACATAAGGCAGTTCCATGTCCTTTACAACCTGTCTTCTATGAACATAAGAAGGGAGGAGATTGCAAAAGACCATAAAGCCTAAACTAAGCAGTTTCATGTCCCTACAGGTCTTCTAAGAACATAAGAATGGAGGAGACTGCATGAGACCATAAGGCCTACACTTGGCAGTTCCATGACCCTTATCACCTGTCATCCCGATCCATAAAGTTGTCTAATCGTCTCACTATATGGTTAAGTCTATTCCATTCGTAGACCACTTCATTGGTAAACCAGTTCTCCCTATTTCGTTCGTAAACCTAAATTTGTTCAATCTAAATTCATGACTATAAGTCCTGCCCTGCTGTCTTAATATGATGGACTAGCTTACATGTCTTCTGGAGCTGTTTGAGCATATACATGTAATATTATGTTGGCTCTCCTGTTCTTATCAGTGTCTTCTTCTCTTCCTTGCTCGATATCTTCGTTCCAGAAAAATATTTCTATAATTATTGTTCTTCAGGAGGTGGTAAGATAAGGCTGATGTCACACGGGCGGTCTACCCGCCTGACCGCGGCGGGTGAGACGCATTTCCCCACTTGAAACCGCCGCGGCCAGCCCGCCTGGCTATGTCAGACGAGAGGTTTATACATAGGAATCAATATAAAGCGGTTCCGCGGCGGCTGACCCGCTTTGCACCCGCGGCGGCCAACCCGCTCGTCTGGCTAGGGAGGGAGGAGGGTGGAGGAGAGTGGAATGTATAAGAAATGGAATGTGTGGGAGTGGTTTCTATGCCCTTTTCTTTTTGGCTACGTCCCGTGTTAGGGGGAAAAAGCCTTTGGTATATGTATGTATGTATTGTTCTTCTTCCCCTCCCTTCCCCGATCCCATTCCAACGGCAGGAGACACTTCGCTGTGCCCTGTTTAGCATCCTCCTTTACTTTCTTGGTGTCTCTCCTTCTTTAAAAACTTCCAAGTGTTGCCATGGTGATGGCGAGATCCATGAAGTAAATTCATTAACCTCTGTACTGACCCAAAGTTATCATTATTATTATTATCATTATCATTATAATTATTATTAATTGTTGTTGTTGTTATTATTATTATCATTATTATTATCATTATTATCATCATCATCATCATCATCATCATCATTATTATTATTATTATTATTATAATTATTATCATTATCATTATTACTACTACTACTACTACTACTACTACTACTTAGGAAGATCTTATTTTAGTGAGAAAAACTACAGACTAACTTTTACCCCTCTTAATGTTCGCCTCGCGTGGACAAACCTCTTCTGCCGTGACAACCATAAAATTCAAAGCCTTGAGAAGGATGCGAGTGTCGTCGTTCCTTGGTCAGCGATTAGTCTGTCCTGTGACCGAAGCTTTATGCTCCTAATCACCAAACGCAAGTCTGACATTAATCATAAAAGAAACTTACGAGTATAGTTATTTCATAGGTTTTTTAAATCACATCTATTTCTGTATTCATGCTTCTTGTTCCATGCTTTGCTGTTCGTGTCTTTCAATGAAATTATAGTCTTTATTAAAGAAATAAGTAAAATGCTTTTTTCATTTTCTTATTAAAAATATTTAGCAATGTTAAATATTATCACGTTTACTCAGGTATTTCGATGCTCATATCTTTCAATGGAAGTATAGTTTTGATTAAAGAAGTAAGTAAAACGCATTGCTTTTAATATTCACATTATAAAAAAGAACATTTAAGCAATATTCACTTGTTATTTGTGCGTTTACTCTGATACATTCCTCCCTGTTAAAAAAAAAAAAAAAAAAAAAAAAAAAAAAATCCAAGAAGGGGTACCTCGGTCAATCCACCCACTTTCACGGGATAGGTCCTCATGGGAGAGGAAGAGAAGTTTGAAGGAAAATGAAATGATAGTTGTATATAAAGGTGGCCAATGAGCGCGTTTGATTTTTTTTTATTTTATTTATCTACCTATCCATTAATTTATGTGATAACCCCCACCCTCTGTACAGGGATACTATACCAAGGGGGTAATGTGTGTGTGTGTGTGTGTGTGTGTGTGTGTGTGTGTGTGTGTGTGTGTGTGTGTGTGTGTGTGTGTGTGTGTGTGTGTGTGTGTGTGTGTGTGTGTGTGTGTGTGTGTGTGTGTGATTCACCATGGTCTTGGATCACGTGTTGGACTCGTGATCGACAGCTATTACTTTTTGGGATGAGAGCTCAAAGCTCATATATGTCCAATCTATGGCTAAGACACATACACACACACATACACACACACACACACACACACACACACACACACACACACACAACTCTTTGCTCGCTGGAGTGCCGGCTCGTAGTGCAGCGATGCTGAAATTATTTCAGCCCTGGCGGGAATCGAACTCGGACTGCTGAATTAGCTGTTGCGAACGGTACCACTACGCCGTCGAGCCGTGTGTGTGTGTGTGTGTGTGTGTGTGTGTGTGTGTGTGTGTGTGTGTGTGTGTGTGTGTGTGCGCGTACGTGCGTGCAAGGTCATAGCACTACCAATATATTAGATTATGCAAGCTCTAATCTCTCAAAACGTGACCCAAAATGACGCACACGCACACACACACACATTTACACACACACACACATACACGCACACACACGTACACACACTCAGACTTACACACACACACACACGCGCATACACACACACACTTACACACACACTTACACAACGAGAACGTACGTAATTACGACGCTGACAAAGTCAGCAAAAAGTTGCTGATCCTCGCTGGAATCCCCCCCCTTCCCCCCCCCCCTCCTTCACCCTCCCCCTCCTTCCCTTCCTTGGTGGCCTCCAGCGTATTGGCAAAGATTTGACTCCCTTTTCCGGGTCTTCCCCCCTTACTCAGCCCCTAAGGCTTCTCCACATTCCACGAGAGGTTCTGTTGCCTAACTATTGCGTTTGCAGTACGTTGGCACAGTGCCGCAGCGAATAGCCGATCCTGATGCATGGTCATCTATATCGTAATTATACAAATGTAATTTTCGTTTCAGCGTAGTTAATATGTTATTGTATGTAGATATTATTTCTTAACATAAAAAATATCGACAAGAGACCTTTCAGTCCATAAGGAGATCGGGTACAATAAATAGATAAATAAATAATTAAACATATTATCATTATTATAAATCCTTATTACTGAATTATTATAAATATTATAAATACTATAAATATCATATATACATAAAAAAATAAAGAAGTAAACACTCAAGAAGCCAAATGGAACAAACAAAACACATTTATTAGCAGATGTTGCGGCATTTGGTAAATAAGGAGAAACTTCGAGATATACAGGGTGGTTACCCCTACCAATAGAGGTACAAGTACTACAGTAATACAAAATACACGTCCTGGATTCAGTTTATTTACTGTAAGAACAATAGAACAAAATAAGAACACTAGAACAAAATGTTCCCATCTCAGTATTGTCATCTTCGGAGGAGCTGGTTTGCCGAATCTCTCGGTGACGTCATGTCGCACAGCCCCCGTTTATGGTCTTGTCTGAATGTACACGCTCATGTGCCCATAGACTTACAAGCAGCCTGAATCCAGGACATGTATTTTGAATTACTGTAATACTTGTACATGGATCTGCCTCATCAGGACATTTGTTCTCCTGTGAATCTGAAGAGAAGTCTTCATCAGCAGTGCTTCTATCCAATTTGCAGACAGAAAAAAAACAAAAACAAAAAAAAAAACTTATCATCATCATCATCTAAGCAGGTGTTCTTAAAGCAGTGCTTCAGTAGCCCTAAGGGATATCAAAACAAGTTCTTGGAAGTATCCAAAAAGGGATCCTAGAAAATATAAAATTAATAATTTGTGTAAAAATTCTATTTTATTTATTCATTTACTAAAAACAGAAATAAAAATTCTGTCCAATTCAGTCGTTGGTTCACAGCTGTCTGTTTTCTCTCTTCTACAATAAATCGAAACTTAAATTGGAGAGGAGGTATAAGGTTGACTTGGAGATGGGTTTGGGGTATCTGAGGCTAAAAAAAAAAAACAAAAAAAAAAAATTGTCTAAACTTACCGGGCTGACACAGGCTGCCCCAGGGCACCTTCCTTGGAGGCAGACACCTCCAAAAAAGCCTCCAAAGAGACGCGGAACCTCGAGACGATTTTACTGAAATTCGACGACAAACACACGATTGGGAAATACCTGGAGCACGACGGGGCGGGGGGGTGGGGTGCTACATTTCCTCGATACTTTAGAAGGTTAAGTCGGCTTTCTCTATTTTCCTTATTTAAACCCAAACAGATATTAATTTGTTTTAGACCCTATACGAGCTCTGGATGTAAGCCACTTTTCTGTAAAAGTGCTATTCCTTGTATCTGGGCGTGCATACTTCAGTCTGTGTGTGTGTGTGTGTGTGTGTGTGTGTGTGTGTGTGTGTGTGTGTGTGTGTGTGTGTGTGTGTGTGTGTGTGTGTGTGTGTGTGTGTGATTCACCATGGTCTTTGGATCACGTGTTGTACTCATGATCGACAGCTATTTCCCTCCCGGAAGAGAGCTCAGACCTCGTATGACCGATCTATGGGTAATGCTGTGACCTTACACGCACACACACACCCAACTCCCCGCCCACGAGAGTTGGAGTAATGACTCGAAGCGCAGCGATACTGTAATTATTTCAGCCCTGGGCAAGATTCGAACCCGGACCTCGTAGTGACAGTCGGGGACTCTACCAACCGCGCCACCAAGTCGTGTATGTGTGTGTGTGTGTGTGTGTGTGTGTGTGTGTGTGTGTGTGTGTGTGTGTGTGTGTGTGTGTGTGTGTGTGTGCGTGTGTGTAATTCACCATCGTACACAAGCTGATCAGCAATATTGCAACTTTACACACACACACACACACACACACACGCACACATACATACACACACACACACACAAAGATACACACACACACACATGGACGGCATACCCTTGCCCAAGGGGAACAGTAACGACCTGTCATGTTAGTGAAGATGATCTTGAACACGGACTTCTCGTGTGAAAAGTCAAGACAATGCCACTAGACAAGCAAGCCATGCGCGTGCGTGCACACACACACACACACACACACACACACACACACACACACACACACACACACACACGGACACAAATCACATGCACTTATTTATGTGAGAAAGCAAATATCTCGTTGGACATCGGAATCTAGACGTCCTATGTATCTTCGTAACTCTAGTTTGTCTTAATTGAATCTGGATTCGAAAGTTGGGCCGTCGTTAACCAAGTTTTAGTTGGTCGGTGATCGACCACGTCGTCCTGATGCTAATCGGGAAATCGCCAGGTCCTTGTTAAGAAGGACTTACAAGACTTAGACGTCACTGATATTTTACCATCAGTCGTCTCCCTCCCTCCCTCTCTCTCTCTCTCTCTCTCTCTCTCTCTCTCTCTCTCTCTCTCACGGTCTCCATATATGTCTGTCTCTCCTTTCATTTTTTTTTTTTTTTTTTTTAGGACATTATTTTATTCTGATGGGGTGAGAGGGAAAGAGAGTTAATATTTCGTTTGTGTGAGTGGGATCCTCACTGATGAAGTTGAATACCACACCAGAATTTTTTAGCCAGTACCGGAATGAAGTATTTTGCCGAAATCCAAAAGAAAATAAGAAAAAATCGTCATATTTTTAAAGAGGTTAACTTCAAAGTCATCAAAACCCCTTTTCTCTCTCTTTCTCTCTTTCAAATCACAAATCACTTCAGGTCAGAATATCGCCTTCTTTCTCCTTCTCTCTCTCTCTCTCTCTTTTTAATCACAAATCACCTCAGGTCGGAATAGCCCCTTTTTTCTCTTTCTTTTAAATCACAAATCACCCCAGGTCGGGTATTCTCATTTCCTCCACTCTCCCATTCAATCTCCTTTTATCCTCTTTTTTTCCTCCTGCTCCTTTAAGACCTTTTCTCTCCTTTCGTCTCCTTAGCTCTCCAAGTTCCTATTTTCCCATTATGATTTCGTGAACGGCCAACTTTTCCCTCTTTTACTTCTTGCTCAGAGTTGCGGTAATTCTCTTTTTTTTTTCCTTCTTATTCTTCTGGAGGATCCACTCGCGCTCATTCTTCTTGTTAGGCAACTATTCAGCCGCTAATACCTCTGGCTCTTGATAATGCATTGACAGGAGGCCAGATCTTGCAATTTCACGTTTTTTCTTTCTTCTACAGCTGCTCTTGCAAAGGAGCTGCAAAGAAGCTGCTCTTCTTTCCCCGTTGGTGTTTTTATTTTTTATTTGATCTAAAAAGAATTTAAACAGAACTCGAAGAAGAAGAAGAGTTCCTACTCAATGTCAACACAATTATCATAGTCTTATTGCATACACACAACAATATTCTAATCTCATACAACAATTCTTGTCTCATAGATACAAACAATATCTTCTCTCAAAGCTCTCAAGCTGCTTTGTGCGCTCCAGCTGGTATGCTGTTGATTTCTGCTTCCCTACGCATGTCTTTACAGTGGAAATCTCCCGCGACTGCGTCAAGAACATAAGGCGTACGCGGTTACTTGCTGTCCACTGTCTTATTTTCACTGATCAAACGATTAATCTACAACATCGCTCGTTGCTAGTGATCAAGTTAAGGGTGTTTATTCAGAGAGTTGTGACTTTTAAGTAGATCGTCCTAACTTGATCGAGAAAACATCTTGAGTGCTCGTACTCAGGGCCAACATTGGTTCTGGTTGGAGAGGAGTGAAGCAAGCCATTCCTCTACTTACGATAATTCGACTTACGTTTTTTTTTAAGTTACGGTGAGTTATGGTAAGCAAAAAAGTCCCATAGAATACTGTTGTGTGTTCATTATTTTGCTAAATATGTGTGCTAAAGAAATATTAGGCTCATATATGCTGACTGCTGTATTGTGTGTTGTATTCGTGATGCGATCTCCACCCTAGTCTGTGCACACTCCCTACCATTTTCGACTTGCGATGGGTTTCTCGGAACTAAACCCCGTAGTCAGTCGAGAGTATTTGTACTAGTACACCTCTACATATCTACAGGGAGTCGCCTCTTTGGATGAAGCGATTCCTTTGCATACATACATACATATACCAAAGGCTTTTCCCCCTTACACGGGAGGTAGAAAAAAAAAAAAAAGGCATAGAAACTACTCCTACCATCTCATCCCCTTCATACTCCACTCCCCTCTACCCTCTTCCCTCCCTCTTATCTTGGCACCTACTGGATGACAGGTCATCCCTGCATCTTGTCTCTGCCCTGGGTCAGAAGCAGTGTCGCAAGACACAGCACATCCACAGCAAGGCCACTTCTTTAAATCGGCGACCCCCCTCTCCGTGCTTTGCACCTCAGATTTACTATTCGAAATTGTACACGGTAACTAATACACTGGAACTTGAGAGCTGAACATTGTTAAATAATGAACTGGAGTCTATCTTCTTTAATGTGAAAAACGAAATCTGCTTTACTAACACATGAATGAGCCGAAAAGGACAAATGTTGATAACATACCAATAACGCTGGACACAAGGAAAGACATATCAATTTGCAAAACGTCACGACAAAGTAGCATTTATGTTCTTTTACAATTTGAGTCGCTGTGATTTCGAGAAGAAGAAAGATCACTAAAGAGGCAAGCTGGACTACAAGTGATAGAATTACATAGAAGCGCGACAGCTCCTCAAAGAAACAAACTGGGAAATCCGGAAATCCTAAACATCTCTTCATCTACATATTTCAAAGTATGGCGAAAAAATACAAAAATAAAACGTTCACTGTGGGCTTCTTCCGAAAGGAGCTTAGCAATTACGTGAAAATGAATAAATGAATAAATAAATAAACAGACAGATAAATCAATAAATAAATAGAATAAAGTCAAGTGCCTTGTCATGGAAGAGAAGAAGGACGATGTGTCTTGAGATTTCCTTTATGAGGGTCCAAGTCATACACAGGTGGAAGGGGGTCAGCGGGGAAGAGAATTCCAGAGCCTCACAATCATAAAATAGTATTTACTTTTTCTTCTACACTTCTACATTCTCTCTACCTCTACGCGCTCCCTTTCTTGTGTCCTCTTCTTCCTCTGTTCATCTTCTTCCGGCTCTTCCACATTCTCTTCTCAATCTTTTGCATTTTTTCCATCGTTACTTCAATTTCCAGAGTTCCAAGATGCTTTGCAGTCATGAACAAAAGTTGTGACCCACGCCACATTTCTCACGACGTCAATATTTTTTGTTGAGTATGTGATATATTTTCCTTTGCTATATTCGAGTTTTTAATTATGAAAAACTTTAAGGTGGGGTCAAAATTTCTCTTCGTGATTCTAAAATTTACCACATGGTATGCAGTTGCGCTTTGAGAACTTTGTTCTGAGTTTGCATGAAAAATTTATTCAACAGAGGGAAACTTCCGAGGCTGCATGACATACGCATGATGCATGCATGCACGCACATGTCGAAACACCGGCCGGTGAACAGAAAATAATAAGTCAGGGAACTGTGGGACAGGAATGCGGCGAGCAAGAAATGGCGGGAAGAAAGTGGAGGAGGTAATGCGCTGGGGAGAGTTAAGGAGGAAGAAGAGCCGGTGAGAGATAAGGAGGAGGAGGAGGAGGAGTAGGAGGAGGAGGAAGATGAGGAGGAGGAGGAGGAGAGGGAAGAGGAGGAGGAGGAGGAAGAAGAGCCCAAGAACCGCCGGGCGATTGTTTTTGTCCGACCAACTTTGCGGTAACGACGAAGAGGACTTGCAGTGAACATCTTCCCGTGTCCAAGTTGCAAGGGGTGGGGGTTGGCTTCCTGGGTGAGGGTGCGTGGATGGGTGACCTGCGTGGGTGACCTGGGTGAAGAAACCGACGTCTCCTTCGTTGTGACCCGGTCCCTCTCCATCCCAATCACTTTTTTTTCTTCTTATTTCGCCTCTCTCTTTATCTCGCCATCTCCCGCTCTCCTTCTTTCTTTTGTTTGGTCTATTACTCGTTATCTTCGGCATTCTCTTTATCATTCGCGATCATGATGAACGCAGTCTTGTAGTAAGTACGCACGCACGCCCTCAAGTCTTCTCTGTCAGTTGCATGAAGACAACAGATCGCTGTGCTACGCTACCAAAAGGGTTTTCATTCCATGAATAGGATACGATGCCACGAAAGAGATACTCTTTTGTTTTTGTTTTTTGGGGGGCACCATCACGTTCCAGGTTATTTTTCATTCTTAACCAAGGTTAAAAGCATTCGATTAACCCTTGCATACTTGGAAAAAAAAATTGAAGTAGGATTCAAAATGGACGCCATCTTGAATTAAGAATACGTTCGATGTTCGTAATCAATTCATAAAGATAGATTACACGTACCTTTAAAGTTCTTACATCTCCGTGTTAAAATATAATTAAAAAAAGTTAGAACGCCTCAATATGATGCAGTTCACTGAATTGTATTTATTGATCCGAAGCCATTGAATGCACGCAGGTGAATAGAGATACAATTTTTAATTCTATCTTATGGAGCTTCACATATTGTATGTGAACTCATACATGATAACTACTGATAAATATAACAGATTCTGCTTCGTTTAAAAAAAAAAGGGAACGTGAAATGAAAACAGACCATTTTCAGAAATCTCTTCCTGGCAATCGAAAGACATGACGTCATGTCGTCTAATTCGAAACATGATTTCACGTTGCTTGATTGGTGGAGAGCCGTCCACTCAAAAGTGACTATGGGTCTCACTACTGTGGGAAAAGGGAATTCATAGACAAATGGACCCCGACCCCGGTCCCATGCAGCCCGTGGGCCGCCCAACTTATAGCTGAATAAAATCGACGGACGTTTGTCGAAATAAGGTAAGATGTCAGCCAGAGTACTGAGGAAGTCATCTCAAACTCATCCGGCTAAGATCCATTTTCCGGAGAGAGAGAGAGAGAGAGAGAGAGAGAGAGAGAGAGAGAGAGAGAGAGAGAGAGAGAGAGAAAGAGAGAGAGTAAATCGATATTTCGGAATCCATCCATGTGTGTGTGTGTGTGTGTGTGTGTGTGTGTGTTTGTGTGTGTGTATGTGTGTGTGTATATGTGTGTGTGTGTGTATATATGTGTGTGTGTGTATATATGTGTGTGTGAACACGCAACGGTAAGCAGAGGCAATCAAAAGACAAATCACATCACGACAAATCATATCACGACAATTTTTTCCTCCGTGTCTTTGGTACTTACCACTTACTCCCAAAAACAACAATGGCCTCCTTCTTCGAGGCCAAATGCGAACACAACTGTACATCAGAAACTGTCGAGAACTTTTGGTCCCTCGGCGGGTCAGTTCGAGAACAGAGACCGTGGATTTCCCTCGGTTTTTTTTTTTTTTTTTTTTTTTTTTTTTTTTTTTTTAAGGTCCGGAACTGTTCGAACACAGGATAGACGGTGAGTCCACAGTATGCCAATGCTGCAACGACACCCTGAGGAAGTTGACGTACCACACACACGTAGCTATGTCCATGTCACCTCAGGTAGGTGAACACCGGTTGGGAGCCATTACTCACAGTGGAAGCCGCGGCGAGGGTTCGAACCACCACCACGGCGGAACCCCGATCGTCAGCCGAAGCAAGCTTCAACCTCCCCTGTATACATCTTAAGTTCACGAGAACCGGGCGAGATTCGATCTGCCGACCCCGTGATTACGAGGTCAGCACGCTACCAGTGTACTAGGCAGGAGGCAGGCACACACAGCTGTGCACCTCAGTCATCTGCTCTTTCTGCTGCTGCTGCTGCATGGGCTCCTTGCCGCATCTGTTGCTGCAGCTGCTGCTCTTAGCCATGCATACCTCACAACTGCTCCAGCTGCATGTAGGAGTTTAAAGTTTTTCCTAATCTGATCACATCAAGTTAATATGGCGTCGAAAACTAGATTTTCGTTTTGTTCCAACTCGACTCAGGGGTTCAAAAGTGGATGGGAGGAAAGAGAAGGGAAGACGGAAGAGAAGAGGGTAGAGGCTGGAAAGAAGAAAACGATGATAAGGACTGGGGGCCGAAGGAGGAAAAGAGGGAAGGGAAGAAGAGGAGGAAGAAAAATGAAGGAAAGAGAAGAAAAGACAGAGAAGAGGAGGATGGGTGGAAATGAGGAAGAAGAAAACAATGGGATAAGAACTAAGGGATGAAGAAAGGGAAGGGAAGGGAAGAAGGGAAGGGAAGGAAGGAAAACGAGGGAAGGACGGAGAAGAGTAGGGTGTAAGTGGGAAAGAAGAAAGCGATGAGAGAAGGATTGAGGGCAAAGAAGAAAGAAAGGAAAAGAAGACAAGGAAGGAAATAAATAAAAGGGGAATCAGTGGGGGTTAAAGACAATGTGTTAAAATAAGGAAAGAAATAAATGTAAGCGTTAATGGGAGGAAGGAGAGTAGAAAGGAAGAGAAGAAAAAAGGAAAGAAGGAAGGAAAAAAATAAATGCAAGTGTTAAAGGGAGGAAGGAGAGTAGAAAGAAAGAGAAGAAAAGAAGGAAATAAGGAAAGAAAGAGAAGGAGGTAGTGACAGAGAGATTAGGTGTCAAAGTAAGAAAGATAGAAAGGAAGGAAGAAAGGAAGTAAAGAAAACAAAAAGTAGAAAAGAAATAAATGTAGGTGTTAAAGGGAGGAAGGAGAGTAGAGAGGAAAAGAAGGAAAGAAAGAGAAGGAGGTAGTGACGGAGAGATTGGGTGTCAAAGAAAGATGGAAAGAAAGGAAAGAAGGATCAATGTTGATTTTTGCCAAGCGAATCACCGAGTTTAAAACCCGCAACCCCACAGCGGCTGGAAACGGTCCTTGGAACCTCCCATAGATCACTCTGGCATGAGAATTTGGACTGGTGTCCGTGTTGTGCGAGTATGGGACTGAAAGGAGCCAGAGAAGGGGATCAGTCGCCGGTTGTCAGGTCGCCATGTGTGAAGAAGTGTCCGGGGACCGAGTGTCAGCCTTTCAGGGCTTCACCTCCTGATGGCGGTGAGTGGGTTGACGGGGTTTTTGAAAATAGACAGGAAGTCGGTCACATTAGTGTAAATCCGATTTCTGTTTACGTTTTAACTTTGGAAGTCTTTCACAAATA
>NC_134807.1:22811450-22813950 GCF_046742065.1 Oratosquilla oratoria
GAGAAAAACATCTATCAGAAACAGTGCAGCGATTATTCACAAATAAGCTATGTGCTCTTCAACACCTCAATTACTAAGGAAAGATTGAAAAAACTGAAACTCTTGTTTCACTAGAGCGTCGTAGAAAACGGTACATGATCATTTATACTTACAAGATGGGTCAGACAGTAAATAATATCTATATAATTTTTATGACAATCAGTGCATAGGACGTCTCTGCGGCATAGACAGAATACACTCCAGAGCCACAAACAGAATTAAAACACTAAACGAGAACGCCTTTGCAATCAGAAGTCCTCTTCTTTGCAATACATCTGTCAATACATCTGAGGGATCCAGATAACCGTAGCGTAGAGAAATTCAAGAAGGAGCTGGATGGATTTCTCTGTACATTATCGGACCTACCACAGCTGCCCCGTTACCACCTCCGGGGCGAGAGCAATAGCATCATCGATCAGCTGTCTTTGAAGCGGGCAGACGGAACCTACTAGTGGTGGCGCATCTACTGCCTGAACTATAATTCATAGAATCCACAGGTATGTGTGAGTGTGTGCGCGTCACTCATAGCAGTACCCATAGATAGGGCCATACATGAACTCTGAGCTCTCATTCGGGAGAATAAAAACTGTCGATCACATGTCCAAGAGGTGATCCAAGACCGTGGTGAATCACACACCTACACACATACACACACACACACACACACACACACACACGACTCATAGCAGTGGTAGCGTTCGCGGCCACCACAGCGGTCCGTGTTCGAATCTCGCCCAGGGCTGAAATAATTTCAGTATCACTGCGCTGCGAGTCATTACCCCAATTCTCGTGGGCGTGGAGTTGTGTGTGTGTGTGGGTAAGGTCACAACATTACCCGTAGATCGGTCATGTATGAGCTCTGAGGTCTCTTCCGGGAGGGAAATATCTGTCGATCACAAGTCCAACACGTGATCCAAGATTGTCATGCGGCGTATTTCAAATTTCTTCGTTTCATTCACTTTGGCCTATTCATTACTGTTCGTACTATTCATGTTCTAGATTTGTGAACCTGTTTCTAGAAGTTATTTTCAAAGCTAAACGAACATTTAAACGCATAAGTTGTGTTCACTGAAAGACCATCTAGTCACACACTGACCTAATGATATGTTTTGACGTTACAAACTCACCTCTATCGGGAGGCTAGGACGGTGCCCCTTACAGAGGACTTTGTAGCGTGGAATTTAATGAACCATACCCTTGGTTTAACTTCACCAGTGGCAGGATTCGAACCATCATCACCTCGACCTCCGCCGCAAGTAACGGCGCTCTAAACCGGTCGGCCAGCGAGCTTCCCCATCCACTGACCTACACAGTGAAATTTTCGTCTAGACACTCACGGACGAGTCCTGTAATTACCAAATGGGCGAGCCTTGACTCCAGGGCAAATAAACAGACACGTGACACGGAATCATTCCTCGGTTAGAGTTTCAGCATTTATTGACAATATCAAAATATTGCCAGAAATATTGACGGAGCGAAATTTCTGTAGATATGTAAACTGTAGTACCTTGAAGCCAAACGGCATATGAAAAAAAGGCTATATTACGTAACACAAATCCTCTGGAATCCAGCCCCGTCATGGGCCGATGGGTTAGCTTGCTGACTCTTAGCTTTCCATCTATGTTCCATGCAGTCGTTTTATTTCTTTCCATCTTCTTCTGCAGCGGCGAAGAGGAGGACGCCCTTAGCGATGGGATCTGCACTTGACATCACTTCAACATTTTTTTTTTTTTTTTTTTTTGCGCCTGGAGGCTGGTTGGTGGCTGCCTGGGTGGCTGGGTTGGTGGCTGGTTGGCTGGGTGGCTGGATGGATGGGTGGCTGGATGTTACGTTAAAAAAACGATGAGGACACAAAAAGAAATTACTGGATCATTTATATTTAATAAGGAGGGAATAGGAAGAAGGAGAGAATAATTATATAAAAATTAAGACTAAGGAGAATGAACAAAAGGAGAGAGAGAGAGAGAGAGAGAGAGAGAGAGAGAGAGAGAGAGAGAGAGAGAGAGAGAGAGAGAGAGAGAGAGAGAAAACAGAAATTAATAATCATGGAGGCGACCGTGAGCAGGCGTTGCTTCCAGAACCACTGGAACATGAACTGGAAATCTATCTCACGCCTTTTCTCACGTGATTCTCACTTCGTGGCATCCTCCACTCCTCTCCCTAATCTCCCCTCTTGTACTTTTTATCATCCAATCGACCGTTACCCGCTCAACGAGGTGACTAGGCACGGGGGGAAGAGGGGGCGGGAATCGTTACCCTTTTTGTTTACTTTCTTCATCACACTCGTCGTCCTTTTCTTTCTCTTCCGCTGGAATGAAGATCGTTCCTCATCATCCTCCGTTTTCTAACTTTACTACCCGTTCATGTCTAACACACCCCTCTCATGTAATTGCTTTCAATTTCTACATTCTCCTACACCCTCTCTCTCTCTCATTCTCTTTCTCTCCCCTCTCTCTTTTTC
>NC_134807.1:22818950-22823950 GCF_046742065.1 Oratosquilla oratoria
CACAAACACACACATTAAGGACCTTGTTTACCTGGTACTAAACAACTGCATTTAGTGGAGCGTTCTTAGGATAGAAGAAGAAGGGATCGAGGAATGACGTGCGCGCACACACACACACACACACACACACTCTAAGGACTTTTTTATTTACTTGACTTTAAACGACTTTATCCTGTGGAGGGTTCTCCTTGGACTTTAAGAAGAAGAAGAAGACGAAGAAAGAGTCGAGAGCCAAAGTACCGGACACTTCTTTCAGAAAATAAGAACAGAAGAACATAAGAATGGAGGAGACTGCAAGAGACCATAAGGCCTACACTAGGCAGTTCCATGTCCCTTACTACCTGTGATCCCTATCCATGAAGTTATCTAATCTTCTTTTAAAACAACCAATTGTTTCAGTACTCACTACCTGGTTACTAAGTTTATTCCATTCGTTAACTACTCTGTTGACAAATTCTTGCCTATCTCCTAAACTTGAGGTCTGGTTGTCTAGGAAGTCCAATGAAACGTCACTCGCCTCCTCTTCCTTCTCCCACCTCCATTAGCCTTTCCTCCCTCCATTAACTCCACATTTCCTCCACTTCTATACTCTTGTAGTGTGGGAGAGCGTCCATCCTGAGGGAAGAGGAGAGAGATGGACCCGTGGGCAGGAGGGTCAATATATCACGTGACCTTGAAGGGTCTTCCTAAGCTGAATAAAACGCAACGGGAAGTGAGAAACCACTGGTAGGGTAAAGCCCTATCAGTAGTGGCAATTTTTTTTTTTTTTTTTTTTTTTTTTTTTTCTTTGGCCGACGTTAGGTCGCCTCCCGGGTAGCGGGTACGAACCACCTCTTCATCGAATTGTCCCCTTTCTCCACTGCCCATCTTCACTTTCCTTTCATTTATCATTTTCGACCTTTTCCTAACTCCTCGCTTCCATCCTTTCCTTTACTCATCATAACCACCATGACTACTACCACCACCGCCACATCCTCTGGCTCACCTTCCTCTCCTCGTCTCCTCTATACTACCCAGGACACCTCTATATTACTCTACTGTATACAACTCCTCTATACTATACTACTCTACACTATGGACCAGCGTTTCTCAACCTTTTTACCCTTGCGTAACCTTTAAAATAAATTGCATGTCTCAAGGAACCCCTGCGGAAAAAAAAAAAAAAAAAAAAAAAAATATTTCTCATTTTATTTTCATCGTAATAATAGGTTAGATAGGATGATGTCTATATTACGTTATTACAATAACCAAGAATATGTCGTGCGTGTTTAATTATATTACGTATATGAAATTAAATAAAAAAAATCAAAAGTGCATTAGCTTATCTCACTTGTTCTCGCGGAACCCTTAGGGACCTTTTGCGGAACCTTAGGGTTCCAGGGAACCTTAGGGTTCCAGGGAACCTGGTTGGTTGAAAAACGCTGCTATGGACTATCCGAGACAGACCACCCGCTAACACGGGAAGAGAGGAGAAGTCTGCAGGAAAGTGAAAAGAGAGTCGTGTATGAAAGAGAGCTATTGCCACTGGGCGCACGGGCTCTCTCTCTTTCTACTAAACTTCTCTTTCTTCTTGCAAACACGACCTCACCTCGGCTCCTCCCCCCCCCCCAGTCGCTTCTTCCCCTTTTTCAACTCTTTTCCTCTCGCCTCTCTGCCTCTCAGCGTTCCAGCATCAGGGTGGAGGTCCCTTCCTCTTCCTCCTCTTCTTCCTCACTCCCTTCACCCCCGTCAGGATGAGGACCTGCACTCAATTGAACCATAAACTTCTGGCGTCCTTAGCAAAGTGATTTTTGTCACCTTATCTTCACCTTATTATCCTTCCACCTTATAATGCTTTCACCCTACTCCCACCCTGACCTCACCTTTTCTCTCTCATCACCCTCTACATCCATTCCTCTGTCTTTCTAAACATCACCCTTCCTTGCTCCTTGCCACTATAGACTATTATGTTGTGTGTGTGTGTGTGTGTGTGTGTGTGTGTGTGTGTGTGTGTGTGTGTGTGTGTGTGTGTGTGTGTGTGTGTGTGTGTGTGTGATTCACCTCGGTCTTTGGATCACGTGTTGGACTCGTGATCGACAGCTATTTCCCTCCCGGAAGAGAGCTCAGAGCTCGTATGTCCGATCTATGGGTAATGCTATGACCTTACACGCACACACGCACCCAACTCCCCGCCCACGAGAGTTGGAGTAACGACTCGAAGCGCAGCGATACTGAAATAATTTCAGCCCTGGGCAGGATTCGAACCCAGTACCACCGGTACCGCCGTACTGACAGTCTGGGACTCTACCAACCGCGCCACCGAGTCGTGTGTGTGTGTGTGTGTGTGTGTGTGTGTGTGTGTGTGTGTGTGTGTGTGTGTGTGTGTGCGTGCGTGTGTGTGTGTGTGTGTGTGTGTGTGTGTGTGTGTGCGTGTGTATGGAGAGGGTCGTGATCGATTGTGGCCCCATTCCCCCCTCCCCCAACTTCAGCTAAATAAAATCACCTGGCGCCAATTAACCAGACTCAAATCTCTGAAGGGAGGTCATCGAGGATGAACACAGGAAACACTCCCCCCTCCCACCAACTCCCACTCACCCCCTCGAACAACTCCCAGATCTCCAGGTCTCCTCCCCTAAGCACCCATCTCCCACTCCTACTCCCACTTCCACTCCCTCCAATCTTTCCCGTCGATCCAGTTATTGTTGTTGTTGTTGTTGTTGTTATGACGTATGAACCGCGAGGATAAGGGGGAGAGGGTAGGGGGAAAGAGGATAGGGGGAAAGGAGTAGAGGGTAGGGAGGGAGGGGGAGGGTAGGGGGTAGGAGAGGGGAGGGGGAGAAGGTAGGGGGAGAGAGGGCAGGGGTAGGGGGAAGGGGAGAAGGTAGGGGGAAGGGGATAGGGAGGAGAGGGTAGGGGTAGGGGGAAGTGGTTAGGGAGGAGAGGGTAGGGGGAGAGAAGATAGTGGCAGAGGGGACAGGGTAGAGGGAGGGTAGGGGGAGGGGCTACAGGGGTAGGGGGAGGGGCTACAGGGGTAGGGGGAGGGTAGGAGTAGGGGAGAGAAGGTAGTGGTGGGGGAGAAGGGGTAGGGGCTAGGGAGAGAAGGTAGGGGGTGGGGGAGAAGGGGTAAGGGAGATTCTCTGGGTTTATGATCTTCCGTATCAGCTGTTCCTCTTCCTTTTACCTTGACTGTCGTCAGGCGATTTTATTCATCTACAAGATTCCTACCACAACTACCACCACCACCACCACTACCACCACCTCTTTCTCCCCTTCATTTCCATCTCCATCTTTTGGGTTCTCTCTCTCTCTCTCTCTCTCTCTCTCTCTCTCTCTCTCTCTCTCTCTCTCTCTCTCTCTCTCTCTCTCTCTCAGTCCCTTACCTACCAGATAGTCCTTTTTCTTTGGTTATGGCTGTCGTTAAACGTTTTTTATCCAGCTCAGTTGGGACCCCATCAGTAGCACAGAGGGTTAATCACAGAGAATCGATGAACTGGAGACCTTCTGGTCCTTCAAGAGGTGGAACCTTCTTCTACTTCTTCGCCTTTTTTTTCTCCTTCTCCTTCTCCTTCTTCTTCCTCCTCGTTTTCTTCTCCTTATTCTCTCTCCTCCTTGTCTTCTTATTCTTTGTCTTTTTCTTCTCCTTTGTATTCTTTTTCTTCTTCGTCTTCTTCTTCTTCTTCTCCTTCGGCTTATTATTCTTTGTCTTCTTCTTCTACTTCTTCGTCTTATTCTTTTCTTCTTTTTTCCTCTTCTCTTTTTCTTTTTCTTCGACCTCTTATTCTTCGTTTTCTCTGTTAATTGACCTCCAATAGCTTCAGTCTCTTCGTCTTCATTTGGCGAAGATTTATCGGAGAGAGAGAGAGAGAGGAAGAGAGAGAGAGAGAGAGAGAGAGAGAGAGAGAGAGAGAGAGAGAGAGAGAGAGAGAGAGAGAGAGAGAGAGAGAGAGAGAGAGAGGTTAACAATATTATTTCGTCGATTCTCTTCACCTGGTTGCTGCCTACAGACCTCCTCCCCTCCTCCTCCTCCCCCTCCCCCCCTACTCTGGTACCTCCAGCATGGCTGACTGTCATTTTCAACCTTTTAAAATTCTTTTGTTGTTCATTTGTTTCTTGACGACAGGCGATTTTATTCAGTCAACTTCCTGGTTGTCTTTTCCGATCCCTCTCCAAAAGATAAACAAATGAGATAAGTAAATTAATCAACAAATGAAAATAAACAAGTTAATAAAAATGTCCATCACACTTTACCTGACCTACTCTGTTTCTTGTATGTCGATTAATTATAGTTTTGTCATTATCATTATCAAAGCGCCTGCATGGAGGGACAGAGAGGAGATCACATGAAGAATGGTCACCCCAGACTTCGATAGGGTGACAATTCTTCATGTGGGCTATCCTAGGGTGACAATTCATCACGCGGACTATTGTAGGGTGACAATTCTTCATGTGGTGTATCCTAGGGTGACAATCCTTCATGTGTGCTATCCTAGAATGACAATTCATCATGCGGGCTATTCTAGGATGACAATTCTTCATATGGGGTATCCTAGGGTGACAATTCTTCATGTGGGCTATCCTAGGGTGACAATTCTTCATGTGGGCTATCCTAGGGTGACAATTCTTCATATGGGCCGTCTTCTTTTCTACATAAGGGGACATAGAGGGGGGATCGCCGATTTAATGAAGCGTCCTTGCTGTGGATGTGCTGCGTCTTGCTACATTGCCTCTGATCCAGGGTAGTGGGCGAGATGCAGGGATGACCCGCCATCCAGGAGGAGCCAAGATAAGAAGGAGGAAGGGGTGGTGAATGGGAGTGGAGTATGTGGGTGATGAAATGGGTGGGAGTGGATTTTGTTCCTTTGTTTTTTGGAAACCTCCGTTGTAAGGGGGGAAAGCCGTTGGTATATGTATATGTATGGATTAAGGCCTCCATCATCACAACAATGAACACCACCACTTTCTCCCCCTTCATTTCCCTCCCTCTCTCTCTGTCACATCCATTCCTTATCTCCCAGCCTCTT
>NC_134807.1:22828950-22836450 GCF_046742065.1 Oratosquilla oratoria
AACGAGGAGGGGGAGGGAGAGCGGTTGGGGGGTGTCGGGAGAGTTAAAAATAATCCCCGCTTCGGTCGTAGATTCTTCTTTCATTAATCCCCCCGTGATAAGACGATGAACAACAACTGGCTAGGAAGGATATTACTTGGAGGGAAGGTGGGGGTGGGGGGAGGGGGCTGTGTTGCCACTGACGGGGGAGGGAGAAGGGGGGAAAAGGGGGTGTCGGTGGGTGCCTGGGGAGGGGGGGAGGGAAGGGGGTTCAAAATCAAGATGGTAGTCTTGGGGGAGGAGGTTGGACTTATAATGAGGGGAGAATGTGGAAGAGGAGGAGGGTAGGAGGAGGAGGACGAGGAAGGAGGAGGAAGAGGAAAACGAGGAGGAGGAGGAGGAGGAGGAAACGAGGAGGAGGAGGAGAAGCAGGGTGTAGGAGGAAGAGGAGGCGGAAGGAGGAGGAGGGAAGTGAGGAGGAAGGAGGGAAGGGGAGGGGGGAAGAAGGGAGGAGGAAGAAGAAAGAGCAGGGGGAGGAGGAGGAGGAGGAGGAGGGGAGGAGGAGGGAGGAGGGAGGAGGAGGAGGAGGAAGAGAAGGGGAGGAGTGGGAGAATGAGGAGGAGGGGGGAAGGAGGAGGAGGGGAGGAGGAGGGGAAGAATAGGAGAAGGGGAGAAGGAGGGGAGGAGGAGGGAGAGGAGGAGGAGTAGGGGAGGATTGGGAGGAGAAGGAGGGGAGGAGGAGAAAGAGGAGGTGAGGCGGAGGAAGGGAGAGGGAGGAGGAGGAGGAGGGGAGGAATAGGAGAAGGGGAGGAGGAGGAAGGAGGAGGGGAAGAGGGAGGAGGAATGAGGGAAGGGGAGGGGGGAGGGGAGGAGGAGAGGAGGGAGGAAGGAGGGGGAGGAGGAGAGGTGGAGAGGGGAGGAGGTGGAGGGAGGGGAGGAGAAGAGAGAGGCAGCAATACTTTTCACCCATTACCCGCCCAGCGAGGTGAATTAGCATGACATCCTTTGGAAGAGTCCTTAGAGAACGTACGACACCCATACTCCTTTACTGACGTCACGCGATGACTCTTGCGGGATTCGAACCTCCCCTTACCTCCGGGCTCTCGCCTCCAGATGCCGGCGGCCTGGGCCGCTTGGCCAGGGCCCCGAGGTTCCCAATAGACCTACTCAGAGTAAGCCATTCACAAAGCAAGCTTTGCATTTGCTGAGTAAGCGCTGGTTGACAGCCCCAATAAAGGCGTTACCATAATGAGAAGAAAGGAGGAAGGAGGAAGGGGAAGGAGGCTGAAAGGAGAAGGGAGGAGGTAACAAAGGGAGGGAGGGTGAGAGGGAAGGAGGGAGGGAAGGAGGCTGGCCTCCAGTGAAAAGAAAAGGGAGGAGGTAGGAGGTAACAGAGGGAGGGAAGGAGGTAAGGAGGGAGGGAGGGAGAGAGGGAGGGAAGGAGGAAGTGGGCTAAGGGGAAGGAGGTTGGCCTATAGTGAAAGGGGAAGGGAAGAGGGAGGAGGTAACAGAGAGAGGGGGGAGGAAGAGAGGGAGGAAGAGATTGTGGGTAGGAGGGAGGGAAGGAGGGAGGGGGCTAAGGGGAAAGTATCTGGCCCCCAGTGACAGTAGAAGGGTGGAGGGAGGAGGTAACAGAGGGAGGGAGGGAGGGGGGAGAGAGAAAAGGAGGGAGGGAAGGAGAGAGGGAGGAGGCTAAGAGGAAAGAGGCTGGCTTCGAGAGATAGGGGAAGAGAGGAGGGAGGAGGTAACAGAAGGAGAAAGAGAGGGAGGGAGGGAAGGAGGGAGGGAGGGAAGGAGGGAGGGAGGAAGGGAGGGAGAATTGACAAACCCTCTAAGTCCGGAGGGTTTATCCCAGGTGAATAAAATCGTCTGGCGTTAACCGGACTAAGATCAAGACACACCCGTCCTGACCCATTCATGCCATGTCCTCCTTCTCCTTTGATTTCGTCAGTTGCAAGTCTGTTCCATTCAGCTCTGCGAGAGTCCTTTTCCGAGTGGAACAACGGACAACTGGCCAATCGTCGGAACCGGCGCCCGATCAAAGTATTCATGAATTCAAAACGAATCATGGTGGACTGGCGACGGCCAAACCAGAGCCACTTTTTCTTTTTCGATCCACTTCTCAACACAGTAAAAGGCCAATACTCGCCGACGCCATGATAGAGATCTAAGGGCGTTATGGTGCTCGCGAGATACGGTTTGGGGATCAGTGATGTAGACAATGAGAGTTAGATCAACCAGACATTGTTACACACGAGGTTGAAAGGAGGAGAGTGCTTCTTAAAGAAACGCGCGATGAAACGAATGGAGGAAGAAATATGAAAATAAAAAATCTACAAATTGGGAAGGGTACATTCCTGAGTCGTGCCAACCAAAGATGCTAAGGGAGTCTAGCACTTAATGTACTTAATTTCATGCACTCAAGTGTTGATAGGCTTCTCTTAAAGCTAATGGAATGGACATACACAATAAAGGAGAATGGAGGAGACTGTAAAATACAATAAGACATACACAAGGCAATTCCATACTTGAGAAACTTATTGAAAATGAGACAATGAGGATATCAGGATTTTGTTGAAGATAGTTGGAAGAGAAATATGGAAGGGAGAAATTGAAATACATCAAAAGTTGTTTACAAGACAAAATGGCTGAAAACAGGGAGAAATTACTCAAAAACCATGATTACTAAATTCCAAACAGAAGAATCGATATTAAACAGCAGAGAGTACTGATGATTTTGCAAAACGGCCAAAATTGTGATAATTATGCAAATTACCCAAATATTTATGGTAATTTTACAAGCTGACCACTGTTTTGCTAATTTTTCAAAATGACCGGACGTTTTGCAACATGGCGAAAACTGTAGTCCTTTTGCAAATTGCCCAAATGTTCGTGGTCATTTTGCAAACTGACCACTGTTTTTGGTCATTTTTCAAAATGACCGGACATTTTGCAAAATTACCAAAACTGTAGCCCTTTTGGAAACTGCCCAATTGTTCATGGTCATTTTGCAAACTGACCACTGTTTTTGGTCATTTTTCAAAATGACCGGGCACTTTGCAAATACAAAGATGATGGTAAGGAGCCTACGCCAGGAGACGCTGAGTAGCTACGACCAAAGCCGTCACCTTTGCCCTATGTGCTTGGACAGTCGGGGCAGGTAACTGTCACTGCTGGAAAATCTGGAAGAAGTGCGGGATTCGAACCCGCAACTAAGCGAATGCGAGGACATGAGAATAGAGTAGACTACAGGGAGGTTGACTGTAGGAAAATTATCGTGGATGAAGACATATGTGCAGGTCAATTTTATGAGTTTGATGATAAACTACTAACTACAGTAACATCTTATTTTATTTTATTTTTATTATAGGTTTATTCAACAATATTAAATACAATTAGACATACATATATACATTTTTTTTTACAAAATTGGTAGTTGAAAAGGGAGAGCGAGAAGCAAAGCTTATGGGGAGTTGCTCTCCCTTAAGGAAAAAATTATTTTCATTTATTTATTTTTGTTACATGGTAGTATGGTACATACACATCTACACACATATATACACACATACATGCATACACATATATACACACACACAATGGCATGCGTCACGACGTCCGCTAAATGAGTTAACAAGACTGAAGGAACAGAAGAAGCCATCCATATTGGATTGGTCTTTAGCAGATTTAGGAATGAAATGACAAACATTTGTCATGAAGTAAAATAAGAAAAGAGTGACCATATCCTACTGAAACTTGAACGAAAAGTTATGAGACGGGATACAGTATTAGATCGAGAGATAAGAAAATAAAATGAAATTAAATAAATAAACAAATAAAATAAAAATAAAATAATTAAATAAAATATGTTTTTGGAGGATGAGGAGAATGGGACAGGGATTACACAAAACGAAACACATTTAAACTAAACGGACAGATACGAAAACTACCGAAAATAGTTGACAGTAAACGCGTGAACAAGTACAGTCGAATCCAAAATTTCATCGACAATTTTCTGGCACGTTCATCCCACTACAAACCAAAGTACGAAATATCCTTTTTATTCTTGTAGTATTTCAGTACGATATTTAACATCAGGCACATCAGATACACAATCAGAATGTTGAGATTAACATACTATCTGTTGGCAAACAGGAATAACACAAGATTGTTGCCACACTTTCGAACCTCGCTGTATATAAAAGGAATATATAAAACTGGTATAGTAAAACATGTAGGAAAGAAGGGGAGAAACGAAAGGTTTATGAAGAAAAGATGCAGTAGATAAAAGAACAACGAAGTATATCGGATATTTGATTGGAGAAGAAATTATTGAAGGATATTAAGAAAAAAAAATCCCAAAGAAATGCATCGATTTGTGAAGTAACTTAGGTGTAAAAATAACCCAATAAGAAGTTAAACGAATTTGAAGTCAAGTTAAATAGACATACGCACACATACACACGAACACGTACACACATACATACACGCATACACACACACACGAACACGTACACACATACACACACACACACATACACACACACACACATACACACACACGCACACACACACACACATTATACATGACCGCCCTCGCCATAGCTTCTACAACTTCCCTCCTCCTCCTCCTCCTCCTGCTTCGACTCCAGCTTGAGCCTCTCCTCCTCCTCGCCTTCCCCTCCTCCACCTGCCGCTACCTGTCCCCTGTTGGCCCGGCAGTGCCTCAGTGCCTCAGTGTCGAGTTCGCCAGACAGCAGTCAGGAGGTGGCACCCGTCTGTCTGTCTGTCCGTCCGCCCCTCGTCGCGGTCTCCCACTGGCTGCTGCCCTCTTGCGCGTCCTCCCGCAGGTCCCCCGCCGCCGTCGCCGCCGCCGTCGCTCGCGGTCCTCACGCGTGTGCGCGACCGCCCTCAGGAGGAGAAATCTCGTGACTTAATCCCTCCTCCTCCTACATGCTTTCTCGAGGAACAGATACGAGATAGGAAGGAGGAGAAGATTTGGAAAAAAAGAGAGAGAAATATAAGGAATCCTCAGGTGGCTTGACGAAACGAAACAGCCCTTGAGCCAGCCTTTCATTGCCGCGTGTGCAGAACCCCCACTTTCGTCAGAGCTCAACCCGCGTCGCTCCTGACGAAGGGCGACTTCGTCGTCGTCGTCGCCGTCGTTATCGGCGACGGCTTCAGGGTATCTGCGGCCGTGGAGTCGAAGAACACGAGTTTCCGACCCGGACACTAGTGACCTTGTCCAGGTCGAGCGTCTTCATCACGAAGACTGCCTGACTCCTCCATCAGGCAGTTCCTGGCTTCTTCGTCAGGCAGCTCCTCGAAGCGTGTGAACGCTCCATGAAAGAGACAAGGTAGGTGGAATGTTTAGGGTCGAGTGTAGGGTGGAAGTCGAGTGACACTCGTGGTGGTTAGGGGGTCAGGGGTGATGGTTAGGGGGTCAGGGGTCGTCATGAGGGGCAGGGGGAGCGGGAGGGGACAGGAAACTGGGATCAGGGGCTACGAGGGAGTATCGCATCTCGCCAGAATAGGGCAGGAAGGAAAGGGATAGTGTGGGATTGTGGCGTAAGGGTTAACCTTCATTGTGAGTGTGGGGGTTGAGAACGAAGCTTTGCCTGAGTGCTCCTAAGGAGGAGGAAGAGAAGGAGGAGGAAAAGAGGAGGAGGAACAGGAGAAGGAAAAGAGGAGGAGGAGAAGAAGAAGGAGGAAGAAGAGAAGGAAAAGAGGAGGAGAAAAAGGAGGAAAAGGAGAAGGAAAATAGGAGAAGGAAGAGGAGGAGCAAGAGGAGAAGGAGGAGGAGGAGGAAATAATGATAATAATAAAAAAACTGGGAGCCGCCTCTACAGTTCCTGGGATCTAATGGTGTCTTAGGTGTTGACTTAAAACTAATATACAAAAGAAGAAGAAAAAAGAAGAAAAAGAAGAAGAAGAAGAAGAAGAAGAAGAAGAAAAAGAACAAAAGAAATAAACAGAATACGAAATAAATATATAAATAAAAATATAACAAAAAATAAAATAAACAAATAAATGAATAAATAAACGAACGATGTCTATATGGTTTTACAGTGTCGACTGCCAACAACATTTAAATCCTTGATGCGTCACATCCATCCATCCATCCATCATCACTCGTCATCACGAGCGGGACAAAAATGATGAAAAAACAAACACGGAAAGGACCAATTGGTCCGTTAAGAGCCTGGGAATGACACTCAAGAGATCTTCACAGAAACCAACATATATATACATACATATATATATATATTATATATATATATATATGTATATATATATATATATATATATATATATATATATATGTATACATACATATATCAAACAATCAGACCCAGCCGACGCGACAGCTTTGAACAAGGGTCCATTTGAAATGGAGCCAAATACGTTACAGCTTTGCTATTCAGATTGTACAAAAGGTTCGAAACCTGATTATGATCTTATACGCATACGCTAGTAATTTGTACTGTATATACATACATATATATATATATATATATATATATATATATGTGTGTATATATATCATATATATATATATATATATATATGCCGGGTGTTTTCATTCATTTCGTGGTTTGTGGACCGCAGACTCTTGAGCGTCAATGACAGACTCCATTCATTCTATTCTGGTGAAGAGTAAAGAGTTCCCCCCTCCCCCCATCCACTCCAACACCACACCAGCTTTATTTCGGTGTCAAAACAACGAAATTTTGTTCTATTTAACTGTACGGAACTTTATTAAATCCGGGGGTGGGGGGAGGGGGGAAGGGGGGAGGGGGGAAGGGTCCTATAATGAAAGGGGTGTACATGTCCTCCTCCTCCTCTTCCTCCTCCCCCCATCCTTCCCTCCCTCCCCCCGACCGTCCACCCGGGTGGACTTTATGGATATTATTCTGGGTAACATTGCGCAATATTATTGATTTGGTGGGAAGTGGAAGGAGGAGGAGGAGGGGGAAGGGGAGGGGGAGGAGGACATGGAGGGGAAGGGGGAGGGCGGGAGGGTGGGAGGACAAGGAGGGGGAGGGGGAGGGAAGGAGGGGAGGGGGAAGGAAGGAGGAGGAAGGGGAGGGGAGGGGAGAAGGACGGGAGGGGGTAGAGGACAAGGAGAGGAGGGGGAAGGAAGAGGAGGAGAGGGGGGAGGAGGAGGGTGAGGGGGAAAGGAGGAGAGGGAGAAGGGAGACCGTGACGGGGGCGAGGGGGGCGAGGGGGAGAGTGAGCTTGGGAGTTGGATGGAGAAAGAGTGGAGGGGGAGGGGAGTGGGAGAGGGGGGGGAAGAAGTGGAAGGGAGAGGAAGGGAGAAGGATCTGAGATAAAACGAGATGGTTTATATGCCACCCTGAATTAATGTGCAGCAGACGAATCGCCCCATTCCACCCATGGAATGTTGCCCATCTTGGGACTTTAAAAAAAAAAAAAAAAAAAAAAAAAAAAAATCACCTGGCGGCCGGCATCCAGTCGTGGATGCATGTCTTCTTCCACTCCGTCTCATACATCCGTTTCTTC
>NC_134807.1:22841450-22851450 GCF_046742065.1 Oratosquilla oratoria
TCGATCCCCGCCCAGCGTAGCGTACTGGAAAAATTGTGCGGTCCGCCTACGGTGCCTCCGGGCTTGGGGGGTGGGGTGGGGTAGGGGGGAGGTTAGGTGTGGGGGGGGGGCTAAGCTTCGATAAATGATGAACCCCTTTGGAATGTAATACATGAACCCAAGTTGTCTTGTTGCCCCTTCGTGTCCTGTTCCATGGGGTTGAAGTCCGTAGATTCCAGTTTCCAGTTGTCCAAGTTTCCAGAGGGCGATCTCACGTCCTTGGAACTCGAGTTATGTAGTATTTGAGTTCCCAACTGATGAGGTCACTATTCTGTGGACATGGATATAAAACCTTTATGCGTTTTGCTTCTTTGATTTTCTTGAAATCTGATGATACAATATACATACATATACATACATATATATATATATATATATATATATATATATATATACATATATATATATATATATATATATATGTATATTCACTTCGTAAATGGTAGTTTTGCTTCTTCAATTTCCTTGAGATCTGATGATATAACTTTTGTCCCTTTCGTCTTTCACTTCACAGGATAAAACATAGCTTTCCTTGTCATTTCTTTGCCATTTGATGTTCTTTTTCTTTCTTCCTAGCTTCATCAAATCTTCATTCTTTAGAGCCCGTTTTTCATTGTCCTATAAATCTCCGAGTTAGGTCCATCTCTGAGTAATGTGTCTTCTGTATTTGCGTCTGGGAGGGATATTCTCATAAAGCGTCCTTTTTCATTTTCATATTCGTTCAGTCTCTCTCTCTCTCTCTCTCTCTTTCTCCCTCGCTCTCTCTCTCTCTCTTTCTATTACTCTCTCTCACACACACACTCTCTCTCTCTTTTCCTTTCTCTTCCTCTCTCTCTCTCTCTCTCACACACACACACACACACACACACACACACTTTCTCTCCCTCGCTCTCTCTCTCTCTCTCTTTTTCTTTCTCCCTCCCCCACTCTCTCTTTCTCTCTCTCTTCTCTTCCTTGTCCCCCAGAGTCCCTTAATCCGTATTCTGGACCATGAAGATCAATTTGTTTCCTTGATTAATTTAATTCAGGATAAATCTGAACGATTTTTCCCCCATCCAGTGCACAATAATACATTATTCCTTCTCCTTTCTGCGCTAAAGTCAGTAACTCTGTTACATCATTTGCTCTTGATCACATCACTAGTCTTTATAAGGATGATGCAACCCCAAGGGGCTGGCACTCGATCCCCTTGCCCAACCAAAGATCTCTATTCTTCAGCGTCAGCACTGACAACCGGCGACTGGTCCCATCCAGAGAGATCTATGGGAGGTAACGAGGACCGTTGCCAGCAGCTGTGGGGCCGCGGGTTTTCAGTAAGAGGGATTCTAGGAAATAATTATGACGATTACTATCTTTCCATTCCGCCATTTTCTTTTTCTGGCTTGATAAGGAAGAGTTTCCTCATCGTCTGTTGCGTTCATCCCAAAAGGCAATTTTTTTTATTTTTTTATTTTCATGTTTATTATTATTATCATTATTATTATTTTTCCTCGATTTCTTACATCTACAGGAACTTGGGACCGAGTCGTGGGGACACGATCCTAACCGACGTCCGTCTCGTAGAACCACAACATGGAGGTACATGTTGATGGCTTCCTCAGTCTATTGGCATCAGGTGTGACAATGAAGACCAATCTGGTCATTCACTCCTCTTCTCCTCTTCCTCCTCCTCCTCCTCGTGTCCAACGTCTCAGACGAACCGTCCGTCCACTTGCGGTGCTTCCTCCTCCTCCTCCTCCTCCTCCTCCTCCACCCCTCGTCCACTCCACATGTGACTTCTCGTATACGATCTTCCCCTCTTCGGCACATTTTCTATACGTCATCGCTTTCCATTTTTCACTATATATCACACAAAGCACATACATACATACATATATGCATACATATCTAAATGCATACATACATACATATATATTCATATATACATAGATGTGTGAGTACATACAAAAATTCATATATCCATGCATGTAGATAGTGTAAATACATGCATATATACGTGTACACACTGGGCATACATACATACATACATATATATATATATATATATATATACATATATATATACATATATATATATATATATATATATATATATATATATATGAATAAAAGTGATTGTGTTCGTCTGTCCGTGTGTTCGCAAATAATTTTAACTATTCTCAAACGGCAATTGCTATCACATTGGTGGGTACTGTGATTCAAACTACGGTATTGGCAAATACAGAAAGGGACACTTGGTACCTTCCAAATTTCCAGAAATTTCTTTAAGAAATGGAAACAAATAAAATACTACCACCATTAGAAGGACCGATTTTCTTTCGTCTTATGAATTCTGGTTTCTGCGGACCGTAGACTATTTGAAACAAATTCTCCTTAAAGTTATGAAACTCTTATCTATTTGTTTATCTATTATTCTTTTTTAATCCCACCGGGAGATTTTATTTAACGAGGTAACCCCCCCCCCAGCTGTGGCAAACATACCTACACACACACACACACACACACACACACACACACACACTCTCTCGATGGCGCGGTTGGTAGAACTCCCGCCCACCACTACGGCGGTCCGGGTTCGAATCCAACCCAGGGCTGAAATGATTTCAGTATCGCTGCGCTGAGAGTCGTTACTCCAACTCTCGTGGGCGGGGAGTTGGGTGTGTGTGTGCGTGTAGGCTAAGATCGGTCATATATGAGCTCTGAGCTCTCTTCCGGGAGGGAAATAGCTGTCGATCACGAGTCCAACACGTGATCCAAGTCTATAGTGAATCACACGAGGGCATGGAAGGAAGCTCAAAAAGGACATTTATAGAAGAGACCTGAAAAAGAACAGCTTTCCCCACAGAGTGGTGGATGTATAGAACATATTAGTGCAAAAACAATACACGAATTTAAGAGCAAATTTGACATGGCGAGATACAGAGACGGGACACCACGGGTATAGCTCCCCTTCCCGTAAGATACAACTATTTAAATACACACACACACACACACATACACACAATCTTTGTTCATCTCCGCCTCTATCTCTACTCACGAAATGGAATCCTGTATCAACCCTGTGTCCCCATGTACCTAAAACAGAATTGGATCTTCTAAAACCTGCTCACTCTTTCTTGACCCAATAAAACAGATTCCAAACCAAATTTCCAGGACTCTTGCAGTGTCAGATTCCTCTTTGGACGTTCGTTTCCAGATCAAACTATGACGTCACACTCAGTGCTCGGCCACAAACGCTCCGAACTTTCTGTGGTCCATTTCCATGTACATAATTTTCCTTTCTTGAATCTTCGTTCTCTGAAGTTTCTTCTCACGGACTCTTCTCTAAACGCTGCCAACCTCGTCTCCAGTATTTCTTCCTTACCAACCACCCTCCCTCCCTCCCTCCCTCCCTCCCTACCATCCTCCCACTTTGCAACCCAACGCTCCCACCATCCCATTTCTCCTGGTCCTCATTGGATGAACTTACAGACTCATTCCTACTTGTTCCTTAAAGCTTAAAGATGCTTCCTTCCGAAACTAACGCCGTCTTCGCTCACACATACACACAAACGCGCACACACACACACACACACACACACACACACACACACACACACGCACACACACACACACACAAAGTGATAGATATCTGGAACAAACTGAATGAGGAAACAGTGAGTGCTAAAACTATACATGGGTTTAAGAACAAACTGGATGCGGAAAGATACAAAAGCTGGTCACTACGAGCATAGCTCACTTACTGCAAAATACAACTAGGTAAATACAACTAGGTAAATACACACGCACGCACACACACACACACACACACACACATTCGCAACGAATTCATTCGTTACAACCTCAGTCTTCACTATCCACCTCTCTTCAGGGTTTTTGTATCCTTAAACCCTCCTACCCCACCATCCGATTCCTTCTCCCAATCACCTCTTTTACCGAACCTTGTCTCTTCGTTGTACTTATTCTCCATTCAGAAGATTCCCCCAAACATTTCTTACTTCCATTTGATCTGTTTTCTTATCGATTTCCTTCGTGCGTACCTGGACCTCGGCTCTTCCTCCCTCTCCTTTTCTCTCTTTCTCTTTCTCCCTCTCACCTGCACCCACGCCTCAAATAGACTTGCACCTATACACTTTTTCCTTATTTCCTTTTGCACGATTTTGAATTCATATTCGAAGCCTCTGGTTCACGTCGTTCGTCTATTCTTTCTTAGATTCTTGATCTCTCGTTCCTTCTCTAAATACAGTGGAACCTCGGATAACGAATTTAGCACGTTCTATGACTCCATTCGTAAACCGAAACGTTCGCTAACCGAAACAATTACGGGGCAAACGCGTCAAAGCATTACTGAGCCGGTGGGATTGTGTGCACAGGTGCATGTGTTCGTGAACCGAAGAATCGTTCGTTAACAGAGACACATACTGTTCACAAAAATTGTTCGTTAACCGATTTGTTCGTTAAAAGAGGCGTTCGTAACCCGAGGTACAACTGTATATATTTTTCCCATTTTTCCTCACCCCAACGGTCGGGATGCCTTATAGAGGACGCTATATATATCACCAAATGTTACTTATAACTTCATAATTCCACTGTTCGCCTTTAGTTTTTTTTTCCGTGCTCGTCCAATGCTCTTATAATGAGTTAAATTCTCAGAAACACACACTCCTCGCCATTGTCTTCATAAACAATTTCATCGACATTCTGTGCAATTTCTCTAACGATTAGGACAAACTGATCATTCGACCCATCACAGGTCGCAGGGAAAATTGGGTTGGCAGGAGAAAACACGAGGAAAGGGAGGAAATGATGAACCAATCAATTAGGAAGATAGAAAGCTGTGTCGTCCAGAAAATGGAGGAGAGAAACCCGACCAAGGGATCGTTATGGACCTGGAGGAAGAGTACTGTACAGGGAGACATCCGACCAGCTGATAATAAAGATGGCTTTTCTGAAAATGAGGTTATTCTCTTCTGATGGTAAAGGGAACAAATGTCAGGGAGAATAAATGAATAGATAACATGTAAGGTAAAATGTAGCGCGAGTAATTGTGTGTGTGTGTGTGTGTGTGTGTGTGTGTGTGTGTGTGTATGGCACGTGAGTATGGTGATATTGTCTGTGCCCGTTTCTAATATAACGGAATCAACACACACACACACACACACAAACATGCACACACACACACACACACACACACACACATATATATATATATACATATACATATATATATATATATATATATATATATACATACATATATGCAAGAAAAATCACATAGACTCATAATTTTAAGTATGTAGAAAACCACGAAGTAAAATAAGAAATTATTGACCGAGTGCTTTTGTCTATTCAGACAATTCAAGATGTCTGAGTTGACGAAAGCGCTCGGTCCATAGTTTATTGTTGTCCTTTGTTGTTTTCAGCATCCTCGTATATATATATATTTATATAAATAAATATATATATATATATATATATATATATATATATATATATATATATATATATACACACATACACACACATATATATATGTACACATATATACTTATTCTGGGCAAAACCAAAAGGGAGATATATTTAGGACGATGACAATGATGGAAAGCGAAGGGGGAAAGAGATGGGGAAAAGGACAGTAATGGAGAGGGGGAAAAGAGATGGGGAGGCGGGAGCGATGGTGTAAGGGCAAGGAAGGGGGAAGGGTAAGGAAAGGGGAAGGGTAAGTAAGCGAGAACGGAAGAAGGGTAAAGAGGATGGCTATTCCAGGAGTACGTGGATGATTTGAGTCTTTGGACTGGATATCGATGAGAATCAATTGAGACTCTCGGAGGAACGGCCACATTGCCCCTAGGTACGTCTGGAACATCCCAGAGCAGACGAGGCTTTTTACCCGAGGTAGCCCTGGGCGACCAGAGATTCTGGGGTTACACAACGAGCTACAACAACCCCTTGGTACCTCGGGACAGATGGGGCTAAACCCCACAACCCCTGTGTTAGGACATTCGTCCATCACAGCAATGTGACCAGGACGTAAGCGGCGATGCTGTGGACGGATGAATGGATGGATGGATGGATGGATGGGTGAGGCTGGCTGGATGTCTGGCTCAGGTACAGGAGCCAAAAAGTTACTTCGCTGATGAGTGGGTTTTGGAGATGAGCCAGACGGAAGCCCCCCCCCCCAATCCCCCCAAACCCCCCTTTCCCCACCCCCTCTCCCTCCGCCCCCCCTCCCCACTTCGCCAAATGCTGCTCTTGATCCTCTTCTCTCAATGAAGACAATGCAACAGAAAGAGAAAGAGAGAAAGAAAGAGAGAGAGAGAGAGTGAGAGCGACAGAGGGGATAGGGAGAGGGAGGGAGGAAGAGAGAGAGAGAGAGTTAGAGCGACAGAGGGGATAGGGAGAGGGAGGGAGGAAGAGAGAGAGAAAGAGAGAGCGACAGAGGGGATAGGGGAGAGAGAAGGAGAGAGAGAGAGAGAGAGAGAGAGAGAGAGAGAGAGAGAGAGAGAGAGAGAGAGAGAGAGAGAGAGAGAGCGACAGAGGGGATAGGGAGAGGGAAAGAAAGAGAGAGAGAAAAGGGGAGAAAGGGAAAGAGAGAGAAAGAAAGGTGAGAAAGAGAGAAAGAGAGGAGAAAGAGTGAGAGAGAAGAGAAAGAGAGAGAGGAGTAGATAGATAGACAGAGAGAGAGATGAACAGAGATGGAAGGGGAAAGCGTATCGATTACAGAGGAGTTCCGCTAAGAATCGTTCAAGAAACATTAGAACCAAGGAACGTTTAATATACATTACCAACTGCGGCAAAAACAGCCACGGTGGCCGCTCTCCGTAAAGTTGCTTTATGAATTTCGTTTTTCTTCTTCTTCTAGTCCAAGATAAAACGTGCAAGTCCTCGATAGATTTATTCAAACGAGTTTTGTAGTGTCTCGTGAAATTCATAACATCTCATTCTTACACACATACACGCACACATACATACTTATATACATATATATATATATATTTACATATATATATATATTTTTTTTTTTGGGGGGGGGCTTCAAACCCAAACCATTACTTTGCTTTGTGGTACACGGTAGACGACTTTCTATTCTATTAGTAGATTTCTGTATTTCTGCGTGCGCGCGCGCGTGTGTGTATGTGTGTGTGTGTGTTTATGTGTTTGTGATTCAAATTGTATTTGGATCACGTGCTAGTCTTGTAATCAATAGGGCGATTATATGGCCAACGATGTGACCTTGCACACACACACACACACACACACACACACACACACACACACACACAAACACACTCACGAAACTTTCAAATCCTGCTCGGACCTCGATCTTGGACCTTCCGCGTAAGAGTTCAAGACGCTAACCACTATACTAGGAAGCTGTGTGTGTGTGTGTGTGTGTGTGTGTGTGTGTGTGTGTGTGTGTGTGTGTGTGTGTGTGTGTGTGTGTGTGTGTGTGTGTGTGTGTGTGTGTGTGTGTGTGTGTGTGTGTGTGTGTGTGTGTGTGTGTGTGTGTGTGTGTGTGTAAGTGTGTGATCTAAGAGCTTTTTTAAAGAGTCACGGGTAATGAGAGAGTCACTCGTTAACCGAAGAGCTCAAAGCACCTCAGGCTCAGAAACCGGGAGTCCATCTCACGGGAATCCATCTCACGGCCCAATAAACATTCGTCTCCCACGCCAAATAAATCCTCCCGGTACATGCACCAAAGGGAAATCTGTCTTTTCTATACCCTGGAATCTTTCTCATCAACTCCACTTTACTCCACGTCCCCCGTTTCTCCCCCAGCCAAGATATGAACTCCCCCAGGTCAAAGATACCCGTTCTACTAGTCCCTGTGGGTCTTCCTGGATTCATTCGTAGACAGAGAGTCTTCCAGGAGCCAAAGGGTCTTCCAGGAATCCAGTCCCCACCATGGAAAGGGATCCTGGAATGTCCTAGCCCTTTTTACCAGTCTCTGTGGGTCTTCCTGGACTCGTTCATAGATAGACAGTCTTCCAGGAGCCAAAGGGTATTCCAGGAATCCAGTCCCCACCAAGGAAAGGGATCCTGGAATGTCCTAGCCCTTTCTACCAGTCTCTGTGGGTCTTCCTGGACTCGTTCATAGACAGACAGTCTTCCAGGAGTCAAAGGGTCTTCCAGGAATCCAGTCCCCACCATGGAAAGGGATCCTGGAATGTCCTAGCCCTTTCTACCAGTCCCTGTGGGTCATCCTGGACTCGTTCGTAGACAGAGAGTCTTCCAGGAGTCAAAGGGTCTTCCAGGAATCCAGTCCCCACCATGGAAAGGGATCCTGGAATGTCCTAGCCCTTTTTACCAGTCTCTGTGGGTCTTCCTGGACTCGTTCATAGACAGTCTTTTAGGAGCCAAAGGGTCTTCCAGGAATCCAGTCCCCAACAAGGAAAGGGATCCTGGAATGTCCTAGCCCTTTCTACCAATCCCTGTGGGTCTTCCTGGACCCGTTCGTAGACAGACAGTCTTCCAGGACTCAAAGAGTCTTCTAGGAATCCAGTCCCCACCCTGGAAAGGCAACCTGGAACGTCCTAGCCCTTTGTACCAATCCCTGTGGGTCTCCCTGAACCCGTCCGTAGACAGAGAGTCTTCCAGGAATCCAGTCCCCACTCTGGAAAGGCAACCTGGAGTGTCCTAGCCCTTTCTACCAGTCTAGGCTTGCAGACGAACAGTAAGAAGGGGATCGGAGAGGAGGAGAGGGGGGGAAGACACACGTAACAAGCATTTACAGGACAGATACATAATTATATACAATGAATACCAAAAATATACTCAGACATACATTTAAATATACAGAGGATGGTAGGCTATCACAGTGTGCATAAGATTATAAGAACATAGGAATGAAGGAGACTGCAAGAGACCATAAGGCCTACACTAGGGAGTTCCATGTAAAACGTATGTGTGCATGAACCTAAGGACAATTTCTATTCATATAAATATACATAAAAAAGAACATTTCCAGATGCCCTCTAGGCTCACAGGACCTTGGGAAGGAGTTCGGGGTGACGAACTCGAGGTTCTCGATCTCACGCTACTCTTCGATCTCACTTCGTAAACAATCGATGTATAGTTTGAGATCTTGTTTTTTATATTGTGTGTTCTATTGAATTGGTTAAAACGATTTTCTAAAGATGTACATCTTATTGGTACATCAAAAAATGACTATACTTTGTTAGATTGCCACAGTTTTTCAAATTGGTGACCTGGAGAAATGTCTTTGTTGGAATATATAACAATTTCGGTCTTGACTAAGGGGATATATATGTATATATATATAATATATATATATATATATATATATACACATATATATATATATGTATATACATATTATATATATATACATATATATATATATTATATATATATACATATATATATATATATATACACACGTATATATATATATATATACACACACTTATATATATATATATACCACCCTCTGACAAAGCAAATAAAATTCTAGGACTGATTGCGCCATCTGTTAACTTCAAAAGTCCATCTCTCATTAACAAGCAATATATATATATATATATATATAAATATATATATATATATATATATATATATATATATATATAATGCTGAACACGTGCCTCTAACTCAGTCATCCATTTGAAATATACTGTGCTTACATTCGACTAGTATGTGTATTCTGTCTTCCACCACCAGCAGGCCCCATTCAGCTTGGAGGAAGGAAACCCTAGGAAGCCAAAGCGCCCATCATCAACGTCATGAGTTTCTTGATCTAACTTATTCCTATTGGATAATACGCACGTGCGGTTCATTTCTGACTGGCTGACACCGCCACACTACACACACATGCACACACACACACACACACACACACACACACACACACATATATATATATATATATATATATATATATATATACACTATAATAAAGTAGTAGCTTCTCTCTGTCTGTTTGTTTGTTTGTTCACGAACT
>NC_134807.1:22856450-22858950 GCF_046742065.1 Oratosquilla oratoria
CTTCTTATCACCAAAATGTCAATTTATATAAATTTTTTATCAAAACATTACCTACGATCATAATTTTTTTCGTTTCAGTTATTTTTTTCTATTCTTATTATTTTCATTTTTTTTTTGCCATTATCATTTCTTGTCTTTTCTAGTAATACTATTTTTCTTGTCACTTTGTTATCAATTTATTATCAATTTCCAATACCATTTAAATATTTCCTCCGTCATTGTAACATGTGAGTTCTTTCACACTCAGAAAGTTATGTACGTATACATATACCCCACTTGTAGCCCTGTAGTAATATCTTTTTGAAAAAGTTTGTAGCGAAACTAGTCAAGAATAAAACTCGAAATAAGATTCCAGTCTTTCCTTTTCCTACCCACTTCAACTTGTCAGACTGTCTCAACATATATACATACATATATATATATATATGATATATATACATATATATATATATATATATACATATACATTATATATACTCTATGTATATATAATGTAAAAACGTGAAAATATTGAAATATTATGAGTGACGACTTATCTTTAAGCGAGTAAAATTCGTAATGGACACAACAGAAGCAGATGACACAAACGGAATATTCTAAAAATAATTTAAAGTACATTTTATTGCACCGTGTACGAAGAAGTAACTCTCTTGCAAGATGGACGTATTTCATGAAGAATTGTAACGAAATCTTTGAAACGCATCTGCTAAATCCGAACAGCTGTAATTAATATCTTTTCACGGAGACGATAATAAAACACGAATAATCAAATCAGTCTTAACTGTTTATTTATTTAATTCAATGCGTATCTATTTTACGGCAAGACTAATACGAATACTGAAATGAAAAAGAAAAAGGAAATAAATTTCGCGAAGGAGAAGAAGACCTGACGACATTATGAGACATAAACGCAACGTTAAATAAAAAGGTGCGTTGACATTCAGGATGCTGAGTGCGCGCACGCGCGTGCACAATAAAGATGTCTTCAGTACATAAAGAACCTTAACAAATGTACACACATACACACGCACACACGCACACACACACACACACACACACATATGCAGTCATGTACATTATGTGCTCTAAGTTACACAGTATACATTTGTTTGTACGTATATATCATATATCATGCATACGAAATAAATAAAATTAAGTGCAATATAGTCTGTAAGATACATGGACACACGCACACACACACACACACATATATATACATTATATATACAGTTGGTACAGTTGGTAGAGCGCTGAACTGGGAAGCAGAAGTGCTCCCAGTAGCCAGTTCGAATCCTGCCCAGGGCCGAAATTATTTCGGTATCGCTGTGCCTCGGGTCGTTACTCTGACTCTTGTGGGCGGGGAGTTAGGGGTGTGTGTGTGTGCAAGGTCATAGCATTACCCATAGATCGGACCTACGAGCTCTGAGCTCTCTTCCAGGAGGGAAATAGCTGTCGATCACGAGTCCAACACGTGATCCAAAGACCAAGTGAATACACACACACACAACTTATGGCGCAGTGGTAGAGTTCCTGCCTGCCACTACGGCGGTCCGGGTTCGAATCCCTCCCAGGGCTGAAATAATTTCAGTATTGCTGCGCTGCGGGTTGTCACTCCAGCTCTCGTGTGTGGGGAGTTGGGTGTGTGTGCGTGTAAGGTCACAGCATTACCCATAGATCGATCATACGAGCTCTGAGCTCTCATCCGGAAGGGAAACAGCTGTCGATCACGAGTCCAACACGTGATCCAAGACCATGGTGAATCACACACACACACACACACACACACATCTACCTCTATGGACCCGATTCACTTAGCTTTCTTTTGTGGTTGAGAAACTAGTCTCCACTCAAAAGAACACTGATGGCGTCTACTCTCCTTTTCAAAATGGTTACAAAGGGTTAGAAACACTGGTTACTGCCGACAGAATATTCTCTCTGTCTCTAACTTTCTCTCACTTAGTGGCTTTCACTCCCTCTCTCTCTCTCTCTCTTTTTGGCTTTCACTCCCGAGCTCTCTCTCTTTCTCTCTCTCTTTTGGCTTTCACTCCCTAGCTCTTTCTCTCTCTCTCTCTCTCTCTCACTCTTTGGCTTTTACTCTCTAGCTCTCTCTCTCTCTTTAAATCTCTCTCATTGGATTTCACTCCCTAGCTCTCTCTCTCTCTTTGGATTTTACTCTCTAGCTCTCTCTCCCTCTAACTCTCTCTCTTTGGCTTTCACTCTCTAGCTCTCTCTCCCACTAACTCTCTTCAGTGACGCCAGAGAATGAAGTTACGTTACATTGGGTTTCTCCTTAAGCCTGGCCTTACCTTAAGCATCACTTAGTCTCCTTCTTCAAATTCCCTCGCTCATTCCACAAGGTAGTCCTCCATCAGAATGGTTCTTCATGCCACTGTGTCCAAGGGAATGCACTTTCATTCTCCCTCTTCACCTCCCTTTCCATCCACTTGGGGCGGGTGGGGGTTGAGGAGTCATTCCTTTCTCATTCCTTTCCCTTACGTTC
>NC_134807.1:22863950-22876450 GCF_046742065.1 Oratosquilla oratoria
AGAGAGAGAGAGAGAGAGAGAGAGAGAGAGAGAGAGAGAGGGGGGTATACAGTACACTTCTCTCCTGCATCATCTACCCTCCTATTTTAATTATTTGTTATATTTTCCCATACTCCGTTGTTATATACACACACTCGGTTTTAATCCCACAAAGATAACTTCATCTCCTTTCTCACACACATACTCGTACGTCTTTCATAAATAGTTTCCACTGCCTTCAACAACGTCTCATTGTACCTAAATCCCCCGAACACCTTGAAAAAGCGTATCTACCTAATCATACGTTTTCTCCAAGTCTAGTCGAGGATGTAGAAGTCTTTGTTATTAATAGTATACAGCGTTTTGCTTCTCCGAGTTCCTTCTCATAAAACAGGCGAGACGTTGTACTATTAATAGGACCTTCGTTGGCACATGTTTGTTTCCTTTATCATATTTGTTGGCTGTTGGTACCTCTCATCTCATAAACAGTATACATAACTTTCTGTCCCCACTCCCAGCCTCCCTCTCTCCCGGCCCAATGAATTTTCCGATGATTTAGCTTCAACACCTGATCTACATATCCCGTTTCTCCTATGACCCCTTCCTTCTTTCTTGTCTATATTTTCTCCTTTCTCATGTTTTGTCTCATTCTTATTATCAAGATTCTCTTCTTGAGGTTCCTACTCCCATCTTCTTCAATTTCCATTTTTTTTTTATTATTATTATTTTTTTTTATAAATTAAAAACTCAAGTTCTTCGCCTTGGAAGACATTGTCCATTTTCTTCCTTCTTCTTTCTTGTCTATATTTTCTCCTCTCTCTCCTTTTCTATCTCATTCTTATTATCAAAATTTTCTTCTTGAGGTTCATACTCCCTTTCTTCTTCAATTTTCATTTTCTTTTTATGAATTACAAACTCAAGTTTTTCGCCTTGAAAGACACTGTCCATTTTCTTCCTTTTCTATTTCATTCTTATTATCAAAATTCTCTTCTTGAGGCTCCTACTCCATTCTTCTTCAATTTCCATTTTCATTTTCTTTTTCATAAATAAAAAAACTCAAGTTCTTCGCCTTGAAAAACGTTGTCCATTTTCTTCCTTTTCCACCTTATTATTATCAAAATTCTCTTCTTGAGGTTCCTACTCCATTCTTCTTCAATTTCAATTTTCATTTTCTTTTTCATAAATTAAAAAATCAAGTTCTTCGCCTTGAAAGACGTTGTCCATTTTCTTCCTTTTCCACCTTATTATTATCAAAATTCTCTTCTTAAGGTTCCTACTCCATTCTTCTTCAATTTCCATTTTCATTTTCTTTTTCATAAACTAAAAAATCAAGTTCTTCGCCTTGAAAGACGTTGTCCATTTTCTTCGTTACCGAGCATTGTCTTCTACTTTCCTTACGTCTGAGAAACCTTACCCCTGCCTTGGGCCATTTTGATATTTACAACATTATTCAGAGGCCGTGCAAAATAATTAACCTAAAAGGCAACCTGCTTCCTTTAACTTCTCAAACATCTATTCTTTTTTTTAATTTTACCAACTTTTTATTTTTCAAACATATAACTTACCCTTGACGTAAAGTTTACGCCTTATTATTATTATTACTATGATGCACTTATTATGATATCAGTTTATTTTGTTATTAAAAAAAATCCTAAGAAATAGGTTTATTGAATTTTGAGTCTAGCCTGTTCTTCCCATGGTGTCACCCTCTCCCACCTCGACTATTGCATCTTGCACACTTGACGAGGATGATGAGACGTGAGGGCCACGAAGTCTACGAGGGGAAGCCAAAGAAGGGGAAAGTAAGGGGAAACAGGAAGAACACAGGAAGCAATAAGAGGAGACGGTAGGTCAGACTAAGAAACTAGATAAATATAGAAATGGAAACAACTGGAAAGAGAAGAGAAGAGAAGAGAGAGAGAGAGAGAAACGAAAGCGTCAGGGCAGAAACGATGTCACAGTGTCAACATACCCGTACACACAGTAGACGAAAACATGTGTGCGCGCGCATGTGTGTGTACATGTGTGTGTGTGTACTTACGTTCACGCGTAGGAGGGCTCAAACAAAACGTGGGATGGGGGTGGGAGGTGGTGAGTGGGAGTGGGGGGGTAAGGACAAGGTCTTGGATCCTCCCCCCCTTTCCCCCCCTCTCCAAGTCCCCGGAGTCTCTGCACTGTGCTCCGGGTCGGGTTATAATCTCCTTAATTGTACCGAGAAAACGATCGCCCAGACACTCCAGAGGTCTTCTGGAGGAGTCTGGCTGACGAGAAGGAGTTAGTGGCGCAGAACGACGTTGTCTTCTTCAGGTAGGAGGACGAGGGGAGGTTCTCCGACGCATGTCCAAGTCTTGATCCAGGTCCTCTTCCTCCTCCTCCTCCTCCTCCTCGTCTTCCTCCTCCTCCTCTTCTTACTCTTCTTCCTCCTTCTTCTCCTCTTCCTCTCCTTACTTTTCTTCCTCCTTCTACTCCTCTTCTTTCTCTTCTTCTTCCTACTCCTCTTCTTATTTCTCCTCCCCTCCTTCTCCTCTTTTTCCTCCTCCTCCTGTACTTTATTTTCTTCCTCCTTCTCCTCTCCTTCTCCTCTTCCTCCTCACCTTACTTTTCTTCCTACTTCTCCTCCTCTTCTTCTTCTTCTTTTTCTTCTTCCTCATCCCCCTCTTCTTATTTCTCCTCCTTACCTTCTCTTCTACCTCCTCTTCCTCTCCTTACTTTTCTTCCTCCTCCTCCTCTCCTTCTCCCCTTCTTCCTCCTCTTCCTTTCCTTACTTTTCTTCCTCCTTCTCCTCCTCTTCTTTCTCTTCTTCTTCCTTCTCCTCTTCTTATTTCTCCTTTTTCTTCTTCCTCTTCTTCCTCCTCCTTCACCGAATTTAACCCAATCGCAGAACAAGAGCCAGAGAAGATTAGAAAACTGATTAATGTAGCTATTTCTTCCCTTTGTCCACGTCCTTCTGGGCTACGCTTGAGGATTCTGGGATGGACGAAGGGAGGAGGCGGGGGAGGGTGGAAGGGGGAGGGAGGGAGGGAGGAAGGGAGGGAGGGAGAGGAAGAAATCCCAGGCCAACTTAGGATAAATGTGTAATAATTCAGAACAGTATACATATCATCTCACTCACTCTTTGTGAAAACCTCCATTCTAGATTAATTGGTTTGTTTTGGGCAGTTTACCCATTTACGGTAGGATTTGGTCTTGAGGTCGCCGGACAGATCTGGTCGGACCCGACCTGATTGGATCGTGTATGGACTGATTCCGGCTTGTCCGACCGACATACACGATCTAATCCTGCGGCCTTAAGACCAGATCGTGCCGTGAATGGGGACCCCAAACCTGGCCTTACACGATCAATATTATTGCGCAATATTTGTATTGCACAATATTACTGACGGTGGAGGGATGGTTTTGAAAAAAGTTACAATATATTGAAGACATCAAAAAGAACTTGATATTTTATTGTACAATATACTAAATAGTATGAGGGTAATATTGCGCAATATCCGGTCAGCGTACATCCTGCCCTCATACCGTCCACATGTCTGGCAAGAGGGATGAGTGTCAGTGTCTACCATGATGTCTCTCTGAAACCCTTTGCTTGACTGACGATATTGTGCAATAATATGGAGGGGGGACAAATATTGCACAATAAAACTGAGTCGATATATTGTGTCAATGATAGTGATCGTGTAGCATCGATGGTTTAAGTTCCTCAAGGCCCTGAGATAGGAAGGACGATATTGTGCAATAATTTGGAGCCATGTGGTGGGGGGGGGGGCAAATATTGCACAATTAAACTGAGTCAATATATTGTGTCAATAATACTGATCGTGTAGGGCTGGCTTAAGTTCCTCAAGGCCCTGAAATAGGGAGGACGATCTTGTGCCATAATATGAAGCCATGTAGAGGGGGAGGGGACAAATATTGCACAATAAAATTGAGTCAATATATTGTGTCAATGATACTGATCGTGTAGGGCTGGCTTAAGTTCCTCAAGACCCTGTGATAGGAAGGACGATATTGTGCAATAATTTGGAGCCATGGGGGGGGGGGGAGAGAGAGAGAGAGAGAGACAAATATTGCACAATGAAATTGAGTCAATATATTGTGTCAATAATATTGATCGTATAGGCCCTGGAAAAGGAAAGAGACTTAAAAGCCTTTGGGGGGGCCTTCCATGGCTTTCCTCGGGAAGCAACGATGCATGGAAAGGACCATTTGTATCATGCAAAGTCTTATATCTTCCCGAGCAGACACTTCGGAGGCCTCCCCGTGATCGAGAACATGCCCAGAAGGCAAATCAAAACAAAAAATTAATCTTGAGGGCTATTTGGAGCTTCTCGTGCATGACTGAGCCCGGTGGTGTGGATTTTTTTTTTTTTTTTTCTTTTGCGATGAATTGCAAAGGCAATGTATGAAGGCTGACGGGCGGCTTCTTGGACCGTAACGAGGTCAGACGAAAAAGAGAGAGAGAGAGAGAGAGAGAGAGAGAGAGAGAGAGAGAGAGAGAGAGAGAGAGACAAATAAAAAAGTAAACAGGTGATGAAGTGAAATAAATTACCTGGTGGACATTTGATCAGTTCTCAACCCTTCCTTCCTCTCTCCTTTACCAACTCCACTTGACACACACTTCCATCTACCATTACGTCACTCCCGTAACACAGAATGAAATCCACAGCCCACGGGAAAACAAGAAGTGGCTGAGACGAAACCTTGAATTCGTCTACTGCCAATCACGACTTATACTCACTTGTTCTTGCTGCTGTCAAGCGATTTCGATGAAACGAAGAAAATATCAACTTTCTGAACAGCGATGAAGTTCAGCCTTTCTCCGTTAACCTCTTCAATCCCAATGTGTACATACATACACATATATATGTACGTATGTGCACATACACACACACACACACACACACACACACACACACACACACACACACACACACACATATATATATATATATATATATATATATATATATATATATATATCATTAAAGTGAATGGCAAGCTTGTTATGACAAAGCTTCTTGTCATATTTTTCTCTCTGTAGTCAGTAACCTTAATATTTCTACGTATGTCATGCTATGGAATAGCAGACATAATTTGTAAATAGCCAGAACCGTTTTCACACCTCTTGGTGCTTCCTCGGTGACAGGTAACAATCTAAAGGCTAATCTGCGACATCCAGGAAGAAGTGGTGAAGAAACTATTAGGCTACGGACGCACGAGAGGCTGTTTAGCCGCTCAACCGCTGCGGCTGTTTAGCCGTTTTTATAGAACACACTACTTTTAATGGAATTGCGCGCATTAGTTACTTAACCGCTAATGCGCGCAATTCCATTAAAAGTAGTGTGTTCTATAAAAACGGCTAAACAGCCGCAGCGGTTGAGCGGCTAAACAGCCTCTCGTGCGTTTCATCCTTTAGAATGTTGCACTAAAGAAGCCCCATTCTCCTGCCCAAAAGGCGCCAAATACTACCAGATAGGTGGAGTTGCAATGGGATCTCCTTTGGGAGTACTCTTTGCTAACTTCTTCATGGGCAGTATCGAAGAAGAGGTCTTCTGCGAAGTACAGAAGCCGCAGATATACTGTCGATATACAGACGATATTTTTGTAAAAGTAGAACATAATGGCCAATTTGTAGCCCTACAACAGCGTCTCATCGAAACCTCAAGTCTCTATTTCACCACCAAAATAAATGAAAATGGATCTTTCCCTTTCCTTGATATCCTGGTGAAACAAGGAGGATCCTTCCATACTTTAGTTTCCACCAAAGCCAGTAAATCCGGACATTGCCTCAATGGACTGAGTGAATGCCCTAAAAAGATATAAGAACTCAACAATTAGTGCATATGTACGAAGATCCCTTAGCCATTGTAGTAGCTGGAAAAATGTGCACCTAGAGCTGGAAGGAGTTTCCCAGGTCCTCGTTAACAACGGATTTAGCAATAAGGATATTGAAAAAGTGACTTAGAGATTCATGGACAATTGGTATCAGGGTTATATAACAGCTAGTGTATCAGACAAACCAGCGCAGAACGTTATCAACATGTACTATAAATATTTCTTCTCCACTGCATACAAGGAGGATGAGAGGATAATGCAACAGATCATAAGGAGAAACATTAAGCCCACTGAAGCCAGCACCAGAATTAACTTGATCATTTATTATCAGAACAGAAAAACCTCGGACCAATTCCTGAAGAACATTACCAAGCAGACCGTCGATGAGCTTCAAAAATCTCATGTTGTATATTGTTTATTATCATTTGCATGATAATTATCATTTATTATTATTTATCTGTCAATTTATTATTATTTACTATTTACATGTTTGTTTATTATTTAACTTAAATATTTGTCTATTTATTCATTATTATTTATAACATTATAATTTGTATTTATTTATTTATCATTATTATATATTTCTTTCGCATCCGACCTAGTTATGGACCAAAAGGTCTCCTGTTGGCATGCTCCTTCTTTGTAATCCTTATATAAGTCCGCTTGCAAACATGGGGACTGTGCAACCCATTTCACTACCTATATCGCCACGACCACCATGAGGCTCTTACGTCGTCGGTCATACCAGGCCTAATTTCAGGAGGTCCTAACAACCACCATAGCGAAGTCCATCAAGCGAGGTCAAGGAGGGAAGAACTGACACAAAAAGCGGACATTTTAGATTACAATAAAGACCCACGACGATTACTCATCCTAGAAGCTTTATAGATTAAAGAACTATTCCCGGGAATGAATATTCAACTCGAGGACTTAAAAATCGTACCGAGTGTTGGGAGATCATTTCCCATTGAAAACGAGACAATGAACACCGACATAAGCCCCACGCTAACCAATAGGACATCAGGGAACTCTGGCGATACCAACCAATGACAACCTGCAAAAATCCCCCAACCGAGTATATAATCCCTACACAACAGATTAGCATTTAGATTCTAACCTGCCAATGAGGAAACACCAAGAGGTGTGAGAACGCGTTCTGGCTATTCATATACTATGTCTGCCACTCCACAGCATGACATACGTAGAAACATTAAGGTTACTGCCTACAGAAGGCAAGATCCCTCTAAGAGAGAAAAATATGGCAAGAAGTTTTGTCATAACAAGCTTGCCATTTACTTTAATAAAGTATGCTTGAGGGAAAACCTCCTGCCCATATACACTATGAATATACATATATATATATATATATATATATATATATACTGTATATATATATATTCATCTTATCAGCATCATTAACTTTTCTAATTCCTTGCAAACACGATCGAAACTAACGGGAGCTCGATGGAAGCATATTCGGAAAATGATACGCTGTCGGACTAGGACTCGAACTTAACCGATACGTAACAAATGGACAGTGACTTAACAATTGCGCTATCAGAAGATAGTCTCGATTGTGTTCGAATGTAATTAAAATGAAAAAGTTAATGTGATTGATTACATGAAAATCTATGAACTGCGGGCCATCCAATGTGTGTTGTAATATATATATATATATATATATATATATATATATATATATATATATATATATATATATATACACGTATACATATCATACTTGGGGAATATTCTCTCTGAGACAAATTTGATGGGGATGACACACATATTGATAATTCAGCTAAGGAAAACATCTCCCCCTCACCCTCACCCCCTCCCTCCCTGTGCAACCAATCTACACTATGGCTATGGTGGTTAGTGTCTCGACTTCCCACGCAGTGGTACCGAGTATGGTTCGCACTCACAGCTCGAAAGCTTTCACTAGCACTGGATGTCAGTGCTAAATTGCCTTTCCTTTTTTTTTATTTTTTATATGGAGGATGGGAATGTAGCCCATATAAAAGGACATAACATTACCCATAGGTCGAACCATACGTAGTAAGGAGCCCTCCTCCGGGATGGGAAGAGCTGTCGATCACGAGTCCATCACGTGATACAAGACCATAGCGAATCACTTAAGAGCAGTTTTGGCCAATTCATGATGGCTATGATCTTCCCTTCCCTGACCTCCTCTTTCCCCCCCCCGCCCACCCCCTCTCCCCCAGGGGAGGGGGGGAAGAGGGGATTGCAGGACGCCGAAGGATTAGGAGGGGGGGAAAGGGGGAAGGGACGAGGGGGGAGAGAGGAGGAGAAGGGAGGGAGGAAGCGAACGGAAGGAGGGATAAAGTAAATGGACTGAAGATGAGAAAATAAGTGGGTAGACACGGTGTGTGTGTGTGTGTGTGTGTGTGTGTGTGTGTGTGTGTGTGTTTGCGCGCAATATGCTTGCGAAACACAAAAAAATCCTCTACTGGACATTTTTTTAATTACTTTGAAGAAAAAGAAGGAGAAGAAAAAGAAGAAAAAGATGATGAAGAAGAAGAAAAAAGAAAAGAAGATGAAGAAGAATAAAAAGAAGAAGAAAAAGAAGAAGAGAAAGAAGAAAAAGAAGAAAAATAAGAAGAAGAAAAATAACAAACAGAAGAAGAGGAAGAAGAGGAAGAAAAAGAGGAAGAAGAAGAAAAAAGAGAAGAGGAGGAGGAGGAGGAGGAGGAGGACGAGGAGGACGTTGACGGGAGTCCACCGAAGTGAGGCGGTCGATGAAGTCTTGTCGGCTCGCAGGGTGTCCGGGCCAGGCCCGAGGGCCATCGTTGTTGTCATCATTAACAGATTGGCTTCTTGTTCCCATCTTCCTCCTCCTCCTCCTCTTCTTCCTCTTGGTTTTCCTTATGAGCTCACCGTGCTTCTAATTTTCGACCAAAAAAAAAAAAAAAAAAAAAAAAAAAAAAAAAAAAAAATCAAGTCACTATTTTCATTTTTTCTTCTTCATCCCAAGAAATATGTCCTTTGTCATCCTTTAGGAACATTTCCTTTGTTTATTTTGACGATTCTGAGGAACAGTCGCCTTCATCCCCTTGTGTGGGTGCAATAATATCTATCCATAGACCATATCAAAAGGATTTTTCCCCTTTATAAGAGGGGTAGCCTTTATAAGTGAAGCAGCCAGGCAACTCGTTCATCCACCTTCCATCCATCCCACATCTCTTAGCCCCTTGTGGATGAAGGGTCATCCAATTCCTCTACCTACTAAGTCAGAAGCAATGCAGCGAGGCACAGCACCTGCACAGTATGGCCAAACAACCGAAGCTGGTTTACCCCCACCGATTCATTTACATAATAATCTTCCTTCCTCGTCTCCCATTCCTAGTATCGTTATTAACTAACCCGTCTGGGTTTGTGTTGTCCTTTATAGAGGTTATTCTGGCGAGTAACAGACGATTATAATCAAGAAAAGCCAGCCAAATGTAGGTTAACATATTCGCTCACTCGTAGCGCTTTATGACATTAGGTACGTGCCTATGGTCCGTAGGGGTATCACTAAGTCCCCTTAAGGTATTGACTACAGAAGCAGAGGGACAAAGTCCCCCCCTCACCCCCCACCCCCACACCTCTGGCGCCACAGGTCAGCTGGCTTCCTTCGGGAAGGTTTATGTAAAGTTGGGGGGGATTTTGTGACGATTTGATTAGTTTTTTTTCACGTGAGGTGATTCCTTCTCTCTCTCTCTCTGTCTGTCTTTTTCTCTTTGTAGACAACACGTTGTGATTAATTTTCTCTCTCTCTCTGTCTCTCTTTCTCTCTCTCTTTGTACACGACACGTTGTGATTCATTCTCTCTCTCTCTCTGTCTTTCTCTCTTTGTACACGACACGTTGTGATTAATTCTCTCTCTCTCTCTTTCTCTCTCTGTCTGTCTTTCTCTCTTTGTATACGACACGTTGTGATTAATTTTTTTTCTCCCTCTCTCTCTCTCTCTTTCTCTTTGTACACGCTGTGATTCCTTCTCTCTCTCTTTCCCATTCTGTCTTCCTCTCTCTTTCCCATTCCCTCTGTTAACGTTGTGATTCCTTCTCTCTCTCTCTCTCTCTCTCTCTCTCTCCCTCTTTGTACAGTACACGCTGTGATTCCTTCTCTCTTTCTCTCACAATCTCTCTCTCTCTCTCTTCCATTCCCTCTCCCTGTTCACGTTGTGATTCCCTCTCTTTCCTTCATTCTTTTTTTCATTTTTTTTTTGTATCAAGGTCACCTGGCTGTCGGATCCCCTTGTGACCGAGGCTGACCTAAGCACGGTATAACTTGGTTAGGTTTGTTTCTTCTTCATATACTTTCAAGTTGAAAAAAAGGCTTTCAGGTTAAAAAAAAAAAACAGACGTAGAGAAAGGAGGCGAGGTCAGGTCAAATCCGGTCATCCCCAACGCAGCAAATTGTTTATAATAGGCGTTACTTCGGAAGCTCGTTTGGTACTTTTTTATTTTTATTTTTTATAAGTTTGTTGCTGCACAATTTGGGTGTATCTCATAAAAAAAAGAAAAAGAGGGAAGGAATAATTTATATAAGGAAAGAATTTTTTTTAAGAATACCACCGTAGGATTGTTACGGTGGTATTCTTAAAAAACAAAAATCTTTCCTTATGTAAATCTTTCCCTTCCAAGAATTTATATAAGATTTATATAAGGAAAGAATATTTTTTCTAAGAATACCACAGTTATTCGGCTCAGAACAGGAAACATAATTTACTTATTCATTAATTAATTCACTTATTCATTTAAATATTTATTTATTCATTTATCTATTTACATATTTACCTCTTCATTTGTTAACCTATTTATTTATTCATTTATTTACTTATTGCAGCTTACTTGAAATAATAAGGTAATACATCTAGAAGCATTTCAAGTGTGAAAGAGGTTCAAACTGTGTTTCAATTCAGCAACAGGAAGTTTGCCTTTGCTCTGTGCTGCGTCGCCTATGTCACCTGCGCCGCCTGTGTCACCTGCGTCACTTGTGTCGCCTGCGTCGCCTGTGTCGCCTGCGTTACCTGTGTCGCTTGTGTCACCTGTGTCGCCTGCGTCACCTGTGTCGCCTGCGTCACCTGTGTCGCCTGCGTCACCTGTGTCGCCTGCGTCACCTGTGTCGCCTGCGTCACCCGTGTCGCCTGCGTCCCCTGTGTCGCCTGCGTCTCAGTTTGCGCTTCGGCTTAACCCTACCGCTACAGTTCACTACATTTATCAGCCTGTTCTGGCTGCCGCCAGGAGATTTTATTCGGTTGAGGGAAATACTCCCTGACTGAGCAGTGAGACCCACTTCATTCAATCTATCCAGTAATGGTGACGACCGAGACCTTTGTCAAAACTGTCGTCAGGTAATTTCATTCACGTGAGTGAGGGAAGGGGAGAGACGTAAGGGGAGATGAGGGGAAGAGAGGGGATGACAGGGAAGGTGAGGGGAGAGAGATGTGATGTGAGGGGAGAGAGATCGGAGGAGAGGTGAGGGTGAGGGGAAATGAAGTGAGGGGAAGGGAGGTGGAGGTGAGGGAAAGGGATGAGGGTTGAGAGATTTTTCAAGCGTTGCGAATATAACGCGAACAGGCTGTGACGCATCGCCATATTTGTCTGCAGCTGACACCAACGGATGGCCCGGGGCGAACGTTGCGTCTCACCGGGAAACGGTGGCGACAAGAACAGAGGTGAGAGAGACGGGAGGCGTGTGTGTGTGTGTGTGTGTGTGTGTGTGTGTGTGTGTGTGTGTGTGTGTGTGTGTGTGTATGTGTGTGTGTGTGTGTGTGTGTGTGTGTGTGTGTGTGTGTTTCACCATGGTTTTGGATCACGTGCTGGATTCGTGATTGATAGCTATTTCTCTCCCGGAAGAGAGCTCAGAGCTCGTATGACCGATCTATGGGTAATGCTTTGACCTGACACGCACAAACACACCCAGCTCCCCGCCCACGAGTTGCAGTAACGACTCGTAGCGCAGCGATACTGAAATTATTTTCAGCCCTGGGCAGGATTCGAACCCGGATCGCCGTAGTGACAGTCTGGGACTCCACCAACCGCGTCACCGAGTCGTGTGTGTGTGTGTGTGTGTGTGTGTGTGTGTGTGTGTGTGTGTGTGTGTGTGTGTGTGTGTTTCACCATGGTCTTGGATCACGTGTTGGACTCATGATCGACAGCTATTTGCCTCCCCAAAGAGAGCTCAGAGCTCGTATATGACCGATCTATGGGTAATGTTGTGGCCTTGCACGCACACACACACACCTCCAACTCCCCGCCCACGAGAGTTGAGGTAACGACTCGCAGCGTAGCGATACTGAAATTATTTCAGCCCTGGGCGGTATTCGAACCCGGACCGCAGTAGTGGCAGACAGGAACTCTACCACTGCGCTACGAGTGTGTATGTGTGTGTGTGTGTGTGTGTGTGTGTGTGTGTGTGTTAAGGGGAGTGGGAGGGAGGAGGAGGGAGGAAGAGGAGGAGGAGAAGAAAGAGAGGGAAGAGGAGGGAGGAGGAGGAAGAGGGAGGAGGAGGAAGAGGGAGGAGGAGGAAGAAGGAGGAGGAGGAAGAGGAGAGGAGGAGGAGGAGGAGGAGGGGGTTCATGACCTAGTACGTCTGTTCGTTAAATAACTTTTGTGTTTTAATGAGAGGCCGACTCTATGTAAATACGAAGGCAAGACTTAAAAAATAATTTGATAAAT
>NC_134807.1:22883950-22888950 GCF_046742065.1 Oratosquilla oratoria
GGAAAAGGAAAAGAGAGGAAAGGGAAAAGGGAGGAAAGCGAAAAGAGAGAAAAGGGAAAGGAGAGGAAAGAGAAAAGAGAGAAAAGGGAAAAGAGAGAAATGGGAAAAGAGAGGAAAAGGAAAAGAGAGGAAAAGGAAAAGAGAGGAAAGGGAAAAGAGAGGAAAGGGTTGAAGGGTAATGTAGTTGACGATGGTATTGGGTAGAGTTTGATTCATTATGGTCTTGGATCACGTGCTGGACTCATGACCGATAGCTTTTACCCTCCAGGATGAGAGCTCAATAACTCATATATAGAACGATCTATGGGTAATGCTGTGACCTTGCGCGCGCGCACACACACACACACACATATCTAACCCCTTGCCCACCAGAGCTGGTGTACCGGCTTGCATTGTTGTGATGTTTTTCAGCCCTATGCGGGGACTCAGACTACTGAGTAAGCAGTTGAGCATAATACTACTTCACCAGCAAACCATATCTTTACATATGAGCGTAAGTCAAGATCTGTGTGAACAAATCGTATATGTAACAAAATACGAAATAAACAAAAAAAGTAAGACGAAACAAAATGGAAATCTGAAATGTGGGGAAAACTTTTGAGTACAAAAGACCGAGGCCCTGTTCACACAAGGGGTTTGAACCGCATGGAAACCGCGGAGGTACCGCATAGTTGTGAACGCCTCCACTGACTTACAGTGTAATTGAACCGCGGCGGTTGAAACCTCTAGTGTGAACAGGGCCTAAGTAAGGCCTCCTACACACGGGCGTCTCTGTGCCTTCGACGTCAGGTCACTGTACACGTATTTGCCAGTCGTTCGCGTTTCACTGACAAACCACCGGATCTTCCTGTCAATCATCCGTCCTCTCCTCCAGATGATGGACAACTGTATGCAAACTCCAATTACCACTAGTACACAGCGAGAACGCACGCGCCCATGCTGGCAAGGGAGTTTCCGCTGCGTTGTCGTGTGAAAGGTCCCATTGAACTCCATTGAATGTTAAAACGCCGGGAACGCTCGTGTAAGAGGTGGTCCCTGGGGAGATGATGGCCAAAACAGCTTCCGTAGATAGTGACGGGTGGATGTGGAGTAAATGACACGAAATAGATGAAGTGCGAAGAGGATTGAAAGACAGACGTGAGTTGACACAGGATGGATTGAGGGCAACAGGCTTTCGAGAAAAGATTGATGATGAGCCAATACAGCGACAACGAGAGAGTTGAGACAAAACGGTTTCAGATCGACTCAAGATTGAGAGAAAGGGGACCACGTGTGTGCTTCATCTACCTATCAATTTATCTATTCATTTAAGGATGCTCGATGGCCTGGAACCTTCAATCAACCGTCACAACGATGATTCTAATACTTCTGAGGTACAAAGGAGCCGACAATGTGTCACCTTCACGCCTGGAACCTTCAATCAACCGTCACAACGATGATTCCCTTTTGTATATAGAATTGGAAATTATGGCAGCAGCCTACTTGTAGATATGTATGGAGATGTCTGGCAACCCTGCGAGTTTTCCTCGGAGTATGCTTATCTACGCTACTTACTACAATGTAGAGTTGTGAAAGTTCTCTACAGTGCAGTAAGTAGCGCAGATAACAGTCGTGCTCGGGAGAGACAAACCCAAAGAGAGTTCTTTTCTTTGATAGACAAACCAAAAGAGAGTTCTCCTCTTTAATAGACAAACCCAAAGAGAGTTCTTCTCTTTAATAGACAAACCCAAAGAGAGTTCTTCTCTTTAATAGACAAATCCAAAGAGAGTTCTTCTCTTTAATAGACAAACCCAAAGAGAGTTCTTTTCTTTAATAGACAAACCCAAAGAGAGTTCTTCTCTTTAATAGACAAACCCAAAGAGAGTTCTTCCCTTTAATAGACAAACCCAAAGAGAGTTCTTCTCTTTAATAGACAAACCCAAAGAGAGTTCTTCTCTCTAATGGTGATAAGCTTATTCTGTACAAAATATGATGACATGCTTCGAGGAAAACTCGGAGGGTTACCAGACATCTCCATACATATATACAAATAATCTGCTGCCATAAGTTACAATTCTATATACAAAAGGGAATCATCGTTGTGACGGTTGATTGAAGGTTCCAGGCGTGAAGGTGACACATTGTCGGCTTCTTTGTACCTCAGAAGTATTAGAGGCGTCGTATTGCGTTACCATTAGATGTCGGGAATCTGGTCACTTCCGGTGTCTTAGAGTCAGGTCCTTAGGAGCATCCGAGTTCCACCAGAATGTAGAGTTGTAAAGTTTCTCTACAGTCGGTACTTGCGGTGGAGGGTAAGGTGACGTTAGTTAGAACCATGCCGCGAGCGAGTTGGGTCAAGTGAATGGTTCATTTAAAGTCCTTTGTCAATGGCACCGTCCTAGCCTCCTAATAGGGGGAGTTCGTGACGTTGAACCAATTCAATAATTTATTTATTTATTTATTTATTTATTTTGAGTTACAGTGAAGGAGGTGTGGGTTCTCCTTCAGCTGGATGATAAAAAAAAAAAAAAAAAATCGGGTCTGGGAACATTATTGTACAGAAAGGGGTAACCCTAACCTTCTGAACAATGAAACTAGTCTATTTGTTAGCAATGCCCATGCCCAGATCCACTCTTGGGCATTATAGGCCCACGATTACCTCTCCTCCACCGAGTTTCCTTAAGAAGAAAAATAAAAAAAACAATATATATATATATAAATATATATATATATATATATATATATATATATATATATATATATATATATACATATATATATAAATATATATATATATATATATATATATATATATATATATATATATATATACTAATGATAACAATATCGAATATAAACAAAACCAATCAAGCACAAAATAATAACAGAATAAAATACAAAACAATAGAATAGTAATAAATAAATAAAATTTAATAAACAAATAAATAGATTTATAACATAAATGAAAAATAATTAGAATATAGTGATAACAATAATGATAATAATAAAGAAATAATATCTATCAATCAATCAGTCAATAAAAATATTAATATAATCAAATAAAACACAATAAATAGTAATAAATAAAAGATAAAAAATAAGCAAATAAATAAAATAAAATAAATGAAAAATAATAATATAAAAAACTAAAACAAACAAATAAATCAATAAAAATATAAACAGATTAAAACAAAACAAAAACAGAATAATAATAATAATAAATAGAGAAACAAATAAGAAATAAACACATAAATGTATAAATAAAATAAATAAATGATTCATATAGGTAGACAGGTAGATAAGTAGATGGCTCTCGACCACTTCACATTAGGCAGAATCCGGCAAGGACATTTGTATGCATGTATGCAAATAAGGACATCTACATAAATGTATATACAAACGATTTCCTTCCTGTTCATTTGCATGTTTCCATGTTTCTCTTCCCTCAAATCATGCAGTCCTTCATGAGCGTAACTTTGTGTGCATGATCACGCATAAGCACACATGCACTCACATATACACACGCACACGCACACACACGCATGCACACACACACACACACAGCCCCCCATACATACACATATACACGCACACACGCACACACAGTCCCCCATACATACACATACACACGTACACACACACACACACACACACAGCACCCCATACATACACATACACACGCACACACACACAACCCCCATACATACACATGGACACGCGCACACACACACACAACCCCCATGCATACACATACACACGCACAGTCACAGCACCCCATACATACACATACACACGTACATGTACACGCACGTGTACACGCGCAACATGTGCACGCACGTGTACACACGCAACATGTACGTGTTAAGCCAAAAGTGCACATGACGGGAGGGCCCGAGCTCTTGAAGGTCTTTAGTTCCAGAACCAAATGCAAATTGAAACATTTTTTAGCGAAGACGTGCGTAGCCTCGCGTGGGATTGGAGGAGACGAGGAGAAGAGGAGGAGGAGGAGGAGGGGGGAGGGGGAGGGGGAGGGGGAGGAGGAGGAGAGGGAGGAAGGAGATAAGGAGGATGAGGATGAGCAGGAGGAGGAGAAGCAGGAGGATGAGCAGAAAGAAGAACGAGAGGAGGAGGAGGAGCAGGAAGAAAAATGAGAGGAGGAGGAGGAGGAAAAGCAGGAAGAAGAACGAGAGGAGAAGGAGGAGGAAAAGCAGGAAGAAGAATGAGAGGAGGAGGAGGAGGAGGAGGAAGAGAAGGAGGAGAAGCAAGATGAGGACTAGAAGGCAGAGGTAGAGAGGAAGAGGAGGGCAAGGAGGAGGTGAGGGGGGGACAAGAATGTTGATGAGGAAGAAGTAAAGAAGGAGGAGGAAGTGGGGAAAGAGGAGGAGGAGAGGGAAATGGAAGAGTACGATAAGGAGGAGGAAGAGAACGAAGAGGAAGAAGAGGTAAATAAAGAGGAGGAGGAGGAGAAGGAGGAGGGGTAGGAGCAAGAGTAGTAGAAGTTGGGGGAAGAAGAGACGAAGGTGATGGAGGAGGAGGAGGAGGAAGGGGAAGAGGAGGAGGAAGGGGAAGAGGAGGAGGAGGAGGAAGAGGAGGAGAAGGAGGTGGAGGAGGAGGAAAGGAGGGATACTTATATGAGGAGGGTGATGGTGAGAGGGGGAGGAGTGGGGAAACAGGTCTGAATGAAGTAGATGCTGTCGTACGGAGATGCTGGAGACATAGTGTTGGAGATGGTGGCGGTGGAGGAGGAGGAGGTGGAGGAGGAGGAGGAGGAGGAGGAGGAGGAAGAGAAATCCCTGCGGGAGGGTCTGGACTGACTTTTGATAGATGGAGACGAAGGAGAGGCTGGCTTTTTTTTTTTTTTTTTTTTTTTTTTTGTAAACTGATGTGTTAGTATAATGAATGAACGTTGCAGGAGTAAATTCAGAGTTGAATTTATGCCTGTGGAGGTCAGATTTACTGGAATGCAAATGCGAGAGAAAGGGAAGGGGAGGGGGGATGGTTGTCTGTGATTCACTATCATA
>NC_134807.1:22893950-22898950 GCF_046742065.1 Oratosquilla oratoria
AGAGGGGAGGAAAGAGGGGAGAGAGGATAGGGAAAAGAGGTACTGTATGGTGTATGACGGTGAGAGGACCAGTGCTACGCACTACATGATAATGATGATGATGATGGTGATGATGATGATGATGATGATGACGGTAATGATGGTGATGATGATAATAATGATGATGATAATAAAGGTGATGATGATAATTATGACGATGGTGAGATGGTGGTGATGATGATGATGATGATGATGATGACATTGATGATGATGATGATAAAGATAGTCATAACTCAAAGCAAATATATATCTTCGTTGCTTGTTGTATCGATACAAGTCTACAAAAACAAATCAACAAAAAATAAAGAATAAATGATAATACGAGAATACATGGGTGGGTCAGGAGCATTTGTCCCGAGGAATGGAACCGACGCAAGGTGGGCAATGTCGACCCGCGATCCAGTGGGCGTTAGGCCTTGTTCACACCAGTGGTTTGAACCGCGCGGGAACAGCGGCGGTACCGCATAGTCAAGGAAAAAATGTGTGGGTTGTGTGTGAACGCCTCCACTGACTAACAGAGTAATTGAACCGCCGCGGTTCAAGCCGTTAGTGTGACCCAATGGGCGTTACCCTTCCACGCAACCCCCCGTCCCCCCTCCCTCCTAATGGTCTTACAGAATTACGGGGATGGGGAGTCGAATGAGTGGGAGAGTAGAAAGAGAAGAACGGAGGAGGAGGAGGAGGAGGTTGGGAGGAGGAGGAGGAGGAGGAGGACGGGAGGAGGAGAAGGAGGGGAGAAGGAGGAAGGCGAGGAGGAGGAGGGTAGGAGAAGGAAGAGGAGGAAGAGGAGGGGGAGGAGGAGGAGGAGGAAGAGGACGAAGCGGAGGAGGAGGGAAAGAGGAGGAGAGAGGGAGGAGGGAGGAGGAAGAACAGGGAGAAGGAGGAGGAAGGAGGGGGAAAAGGAGAGGCAGGAGTTGGGGAGGGAGCAGGAGTAGGTGCAAGAGGAGGAGGAGGATGGGAGGAGGAGCGAGGAGAGGAGGAGGGAGGAGGAGGAGGAGGAGGAGGGGAGGGAGGGGAAGAGGAGGGGGAGGGGGGCATGAAGGAAGAGGAGGAGGAGGAGGAGGAGGAGGAGGAGGAGGAGGAGGAGGAGGAGGAGGAGGAGGAGGAGGGGCTTTATACATTTTTTCTTCGTCTTTCTGACGTAAGTCCTCAAGGGGGCCTCAGCCCCCCCACCCCTAACCCCCCACCCCCACTCCCCCCATGAAGCCATACTGTGTGGAGCCTCAATCATCAGAGGCTGGAGTGTGCGCGGGCCTCACTTACGAGCCTCACTGCCAGAAACCAACGACTCTAAAAAGCATTTGATCATTCAATTGTAGGTATTGTATCGTATTGTATTGCTTTTATACAAAACTATTTCCTATAAGAAAGAAAAATATATGTGCATATATGACCTTATGACTAAGTATTGTATTCCTTTCCTGCAAAAATAAATAAATAAATAAATAAATCTTTATGACCTTATGACTCCTTTGAATTCTTTGTGGACCTTTAGCTCGAAACCCGGAGTCTCTTGAGACTAAGGAAAAGGATAGAGTATCAGGCGTAGGAGTAAGATCGGGAGGTAAGGATGCATTTCAAACAGTCTCCCCCTCCCACCCTAATCCCCCTTCACCCACAATCCACCCCAACCCCCCCAATGGCGTTTGCCAACATTCCTTTATACGTTCAGGCAATCTCCAGGAAATCCTGCTGGGAAGCCCTTATGTTTATGTGGCGCTGTCGGCGATCTGAGGTGTCGTGTGCATCACGGAATACGTGACGGAGCGTCAATGGGCGAATTCTAACGGACATAACGGTCATAACGGTCATAACTGTCATTACGGACATAATGGAATACGTGACGGAGCGTCAATGGGTGAACTTTAAACGGGCATAACGGTCATAACGGAAATAACGTTTATAACGGCCATAACGGACATAATTCCCCAACGCTGAATCTAGGGAGGTTGCTAGCAAGCCTTACCGTGGGGGGGAATTCAAAAGATTAAAAACATAAGTCAATGATTAAAGAAACAAAATTAATAAATAAACGTATGTCATAAAATGATGTCAACAATTTAATAAACAAATCTTTACCGAGGGGAATCTAAACGATTAAGATAAAATATATAAAAGAATGAGTCAATAATTAGATAAACAGAAAAGTTGATAAATATATATATCACGAAATTATGTCAATAAATGGATAAATAGATAACTTGATAAATAAGTGGCATGTTAAGGAAAGATAAGTTACAGAAAGGGATAAGCAAGAAAATCTATCTATATATCAATTTTTTTTTTCTTCCTAACAGGAAGGTAGTCAAAGTCAAAAGACATATACCCATCCCCACTTATTTCACTCCTATTCACCACCCTTCCCTCCCTCTTATCGTAGCTCCTTATGGAGCTAAGATGAACAAGTATATATGAATTAAGGAGATACACAAATGATGAATTTGGTCGCCGTGAGCGCATGGAACAATCAGAAGACCCAGAAGAGGAAGGAAGAAAATGAAGATGAAGAAGAAGAGAAGCTGAGGAAAGAGAAGAAGAAAAGCAGAGGAATTAGTAGTAGTAATTAAGAAGAAAAAGATGATGATGAAGAAGAAAAATAAGAAGAAGCAGGAGAAAAGAAGAGTAAGAAAATGGAGGAGAGGAGGAAAAGGAAAAAGAAGAAGAAGAAAAGAAGAGGATGAAAAAGAAGAGGAAGAAGAAAAAAGTGGATGAAAAAGAAGAGGAAGAGGAAGAAGACGAAGACGAAGAAGAGGAGGAGGAAGATGGAGAAGAAGAAGGAGGAGAAGAAGTAGAAAAGAAGAGGAAGGAGAAAAAAGAAGAAAGAAGAAGAAGAAGAGGAAGAAGAGGAAGAAGAAGAGGAAGAAGAAGAGGAAGAAGTGGTAGATGAAGAAGAAGAGGAAGAAGAAGAAAAAGAATACAACAAGAAGAAGAAAACAGAATAAAAGAAGAAGAAGAAAAAAGAATAAAAGAAGAAGAAAGAAAGAGAGGAAGAAGAAGAGAAAGAAAAAGACGGAAAAGAATAAAAAGAAGAGGGTTATGTTGAGATGGTACAGAAGAAAGAAAACATACAGACAAACAAATGAAAAGGCATAAACAAATAATAAAAAGGAAAAACAAAATTGCACTGTTAATTGGAGTCTTTAAGAAAGAGAATTTCAAGACACCATCCTCCGCTCCTCACCTTTCCTCCGCCGGTACATAAGCTCGATCTGTTCTTCAGCTCTTCACGTTTTTATCTCTCCGGAGCGTCCATCTGCAGCCACTTCATTTTTCCTCTTTTTCTTTCTTCCCTTTCTTCGAAGCTTCTAGATCATAAACGCTCTTCAAGAGGGGGTGAGGAGGTGGGGGGGTGAGCACAGAGGAAGCAGAAATGCTTGAGCCGAGGACTGGAAAGTAGTGAAGAATGGAAACAGGAAGAGAGAAATGAGAAGAGATAGAGGCGAGTGAAGTGGACTTTCCTTCATGTGAATGTAGTCTGAGATAGGGTCTTTGGAGTGCATTGGGATTATTTATGTACCCCGAGTTGACATAACTAAGTGTCAAGGAAATGTTTCTGGATTCAATACCACCCCATCCACTTCCACTTCCATTTGCCAACCACCATCCACCTCCAACCCCATCCACGTCTTTTGACATTTAGGAGAGTCTGCCATATGGTGAGATTAGAAACTCCGTCCTTAGAGCGATGCTTACTCTGAGACGAACACACACACACACACACACACTTATTAGTTATGGCGGTCCATCGTTGCCGATGACGACGCTGTTCTGCATCCGTTTGTGTAGATGAAGAGTTTGTGAGGATGATGAAATTTGAAAGACTCTGTCGTTCATGCCATCGTAGGTGGCTGTTGAGTCCAATGCGGGAGCCACACATTTTATCACACACACACACACACACACACACACACACACACACACACACACACACACACACACACACACACACACACACACACACACACACACACGACTCGATAGCGCGGTTGGTAGAGTTCCCGGCTGCCACTACGGAGGTCTGGGTTCGATTCCCACCCAGGGCTGAAATAATTTCAGTATCGCTGCGTTGCGAGTCGTTACTCCAACTCTCGTGGGCGGGGAGTTGGGGGTATGTGTGTGTGTAAGGTCACAGCATTCCCCATTGATCGGTTATATATGAACTCTGATCTCTCTTCCGGGAGGGAAATAGCTGTCGATCACGAGTCCAACACGTGATCCAAGACCATGGGAATCACACACACACACACGCGCAGAGGAAATTGTATGTGGCAATTTATAGAAATGAACAATTAGACGAGTTTGGCTAATAAACTACACCATACATTTCATGGCTTCGCCTCTGACCTTTGACCTATCCTGAAGCGTGACCGACATGCGACATGTTCCCCCATAGGAAACGTACCACCCGATCTGAATAAAATCACCTGACGGCAGTCAGAACAAAAATACAAGTCGTGAATATTAATATCTGATTCATTTAATCTTCGTACGAAATTTTGTCGACACAACGTTTCATAGAAATATATTACAGTCCTACTTTTACAAGTTACATTGGCGCCATTGATATCATTAATTGTTTGTCGATTCCTTAATAGTTTTCCGTGTTTTCTATCAACAAATATTAATGAAAGGGACAGAATAAAAACATGGAAGATCAAATATGATATCAAGAATGATGACGACGGTGACAAGGTTCCTAGTGGAAAGTGAAAATGGGCTATCACACTGGGCTATCTTTCCTCCAACCTCAGATTAATTGGCGGTAACGACCACCTCCAGAATTTTCTCCGATGTGAAATCACTATTACAAACTAATTTTTTGATTTCTCAACGATTTACTTAGAATGTTATTTGTTATGCTGGAGAAAAAATTAATTTCCTTCCAGTATATCAGATTCCTTCCCAAAAGCTTCGGGACGGAAATCTGTTCCAACCAGTGTTGCCACAGTGAACTAAGCCAG
>NC_134807.1:22906450-22916450 GCF_046742065.1 Oratosquilla oratoria
GTGGAGGTAGGGAAATGGGGAAGGAAGGAAGGAAGGAAGGAAGAAAGGAAGGAAAGAAGGGTGGAGGTAAGGAAAGGGGGAAGAAAGGAAGGAATGAAGAAAAGAAGGGAGGAGGGAAGTACGAAGGTAGGGAAGGGGATAAGAAATGAGGGAAAGAAGGAAGGAAGGAATAAGGAAGGAAGGAAAGGATGAAGGAAGGAGGTAGAGAAAGGGGAGGAAAAGAAGGAAGGAAGGAAGAAGAGAAGGAATTTTGCGAAGGAAGGAAGGAAGGGAGGGAGGAAAAAAGAGGAATGGGAGGGAAGGGAAGGAGGAAGGAAGGAAGGAAGGGAGGGAAGAAGGAGGGAAGGAAGAAAGGAAAGAAGGGTGGCATTAGGAAAAGTGGAAAGGAAGAAGGAAGGACGGAAGGTTGGATAGAAGAAAGACAAATGGACCACTACATGCGTGGGGCTTCGTCATCTCTTGTATGAAGTAAATAGAGATACAGAAAATACGGCCCCGTCCTTTAGCACCGGCCTGTCTGTGAAGCTGTCTGTTTGTTTGTCTACCTAAAGTACAACTATGATACTTTGTTCCGTTATACGTTTGCCTGTCTGTCTGTCTGTCTGTAACGTTATCACCCACTTTTTGGCTTTTTAATTTGCTTTGATCATAACCATATTATGGTAACTTATAAAGATGATTTCAAGGATAAACTATATCAATTATCTTAGATCTAGGACGAAAATCAAGATCACAATGGCATAAAATGTGATGGAACATTTTTAGAAGCTCTGCCATGGGATTCGAACCCTGACCTATGTGTCCATAATCACGAGGCCAAGACGCTAGCGACCATGCTACATGTGATGATTCAAAAGGACTGAACAAGTCCCCGACCACGCTTCACGTAACATTGGAAGACATAGTCTCATTTTCATCCAATCCCCGTATTAGGCGAGCCCTCCGTCAAGCTGTGTATGTTAAAGACAGATTGAATATTTTTAAAATGTGATTTTCATTAAACCCTCCAATAGGTCAAAATAGCTGTTATATAAACCTGACCAACGTTTAGGATCGTTTCTCAGCATTAATAGAGTATATTTCATCTTCCTGTTTCTTGACATTCGAACGTGCCATGCTGCAGCATATACTGAAGCTCTTCAGCGTTATCGACAACGGCTCTCGCTCTCAGCGGGATTTATCTGTCTGTCAAAATGTTTGCACATGGTCGCGTACGTTTCTGTGAGGAATCTGTTTGTTCTCGGCCGTGTGTGTGATTCACCATGGTCTTGGATCACGTGTTGGACTCGTGATCGACAGCTATTACCCTCCCGAAAGAGAGCTCACAGCTCATATGTAGCCTCATCTATGGGTAATGCTACCTTACACACACACACACACACACACACACACACACACACACACACACACACACGACTCGGTGGCGCGGTTGGTAAAGTCTCAGACTGTCAGTACGGCGGTACCGGGGGTACTGGGTTCGAATCCTGCCCAGGGCTGAAATTATTTCAGTATCGCTGCGCTTCGAGTCGTTACTCCAACTCTCGTGGGCGGGGAGTTGGGTGTGTGTACGTGTAAGGTCATAGCATTACCCATAGATCGGTCATACGAGCTCTGAGCTCTCTTCCGGGAGGGAAATAGCTGTCGATCACGAGTCCAACACGTGATCCAAAGACCAAGGTGAATCACACACACACACACACACACACACACACACACGCATACAGATTTTCCCACCAGCGTTGGAGTGCCGGCTCGCAGTGCAGCGACGATGAAATTTTCAGGTCTGGGCGAGACTCGAACTCGGATCGGTGAGTAAGCGATAGAGCAATTTCTCCGGGCAAGCTCCCATGCAGACACCCTTCGTATCCTCCATCGAGGAGATCACCCTGTGAGGATCGTTTCACACGTATCGACTTTTCGCCGTGCGCCGTCCACGACACGACGTCGTGTTCTCAAATAACCATGGGTAGCTATGGCCACTTTCACACATCACGATCACGTGTGAAAGCGTCCTTAGACACCCATGGTTATTTGAAAGCACGACGTCGTGTCGTGGACGGCGCACGGCGAAAAGTCGATACGTGTGAAACCATACAGCCGGAGTTCAGGTATTATGTGCATGAGGACTTGGTGTCGTGTTGGTTTGCAGAACTTCTGATGACAGAGCAAGTTCATAGTTTGAACTTTGGTCTTTGGTGACGTAAATGGTGGTCGTGTAACAACAACAACTACAACAACTACTACAACTACTACAACAACTACACCAACAACAACAATAATCACAATGTATTCAAAAGAAAATATGCCATAAGGATTTTTTCGGTCCGTGCAGAATATCAGAATACTTAATATATATATCAAAGAATAAATAAGGAAATCGGTGGAGAGGTAAAGGTTCACATACACAAATAGATAATTGCCTATGTCATCCAACAGATAAAAAATAAAATAACCAATTGAAAGCATTACTATAATACATCGTTTAGGTGTTTAATCATATGTTTATGGACTGTGAAACATATGACAGTTTACCATTTGCAGAACGGGCATGAGCGTGCACACACACACATAGGGTTGAAATAATTTCAGTATCGCTGCGCTGCGGGTTGTTACTCTAACTCTTGTGGGCGGGGAGTTAGGTGTGTGTGTGTGTGTAAAGTCACAGTATTACCCATAGATCGGTCATACGAGCTCTGAGTTCTCATTCGGGAGGTTAATAACTGTTAGTCACGAGTCCAACACGTGGTCCAAGACCATAGTGAATAGAGAATCACACACACACACACACACACACACTCGGCAAATAATGAGCTCTGAGCTCACTGCCGTAGGTTGGTGTCTGGCTGTCTCGACAGAGACTGCAGCAGATCCGAGGTGAGGTGAATGCACACACACACACACACACACACACACACACACACAAACACACTATATATATATATATATATATATATATACATATGCAATTAAAACATATATGTTTTACATAGACAATTTCTCAAATACCTTAATCCTAATCAAACACGTGTTCATTCCTTTGCTTATTTGACCAAACCAGTGTGTGTCGCCTGTAAATCCCTTAGTTTATCTAAACTTATGACAATGATAGCAGGAGTTCTAAAACTAAAATCACTCAAAATAATTGGTTCCGTTTCTGTTTTGTGTGTTTTGTCTTCTATGTATTTTTTTCAATTCTATTTAGATCAACATAGATGTATTTATATACAATATTTTCGTGCAAGGTAGGGGTCGTTATCTGTTTCGTTATATTATGTATATATATATATATACATTTTGACAAGGCTATATATACTCAAGCATCAAGGCAAAATCAAGGTAAAAACCCTACTCAAATATTCTGTAAATTTTACAGTTGCCAAGAAAGAAGTGCAGAAATGCCGGACTTGTGTACACAACAAGTGGAAAACATTGCTGGAATGAACACATCTGTGACGTCACATTCCCGTTTTCTGTGAAAGCAGAACCAAGCGACCCTGCAGTAATTCTGAAGTTTTGACATGTTCTGCACTAGAAGTTTATTGCGTAATCAAGTTCTGAAGAAAGAAAATTGTTCTCCGACATAAAGTGTGTCTCGAGAAGTGGAATAAAACTTGATGCATAGCCGTCTAACTATCAGCTCTTGCGAACTTCTACTCGCATCCAATGTCGCGTTATTACAAGTTAACGCAATTAAACTTTTGATTTTAATTAACGGCCAGTAATCCAATGTGACGATCAGAAATACATTTATGACATAATTATGCACTGGGCTAAAGTCTTTAATTGTGAGCGAAATTGATAATGAGAAAATAACAGAACGATGCGCTTCGTCACAAATGCTGAACGGCCTCTGCGACTTGACGTCATCAAGATGGCGTCGGTAATATGAAATGTAACGGAGGAATATTCATTCCTTGATCAAAGAATGTTAAGCTCCACCCCTCTCTTAATCAAGTAATGGATTTAAAAGTAATGGAGGCAACGAGCGATTATATTAAAGTATCAAAGTGACTCCCAAATCTGGAAACTCAGAAAATTGAGCCAAACTTTTCCTATGCTCCGGCATATGTCATGTCACATCGACTAAAAATAGAATCTTGGATGTACCTTCTGTACAATCAACATCAAAAGCCCGGTAGCCTCTTCTGACCTCTTGAAGCTTTCAGCTTAATGCAATTCCACTTGGAACAAATCTCCTCTTAACGAGAAACGGTTAATGTACAAATGTCTTCTATTTTTTTTTTTTTTTTTTTTTTTTTTGCGTCGGTTATGGGGTCTGAGGATATTGCTGTGGGTATCGGAACGACGAGATAGACCGAGGACTCATCTCCCTACCTATAAAAGTCACATAAATAAGAAATATATGAAAAAAGGTTCCATGCCATTATCTTTTATTTACAAAGGGGATTCAAAGAAAGAGTTTTTCATTACTTTCTTATGTTTTTCGTTTTTTTCCCGTCAGTACCTTCCTTCCTTCAATCAGTGTTATGTTAACCTACCAACTCTTACATGTGCGTCATATGGTATCTAACATAACGTGACACCGTCATGGGAACTTAAGGACCATGACACGCTGAGTAAGAGCGTTCCGTCTGATAGCAAGTAAAACATGTTGTTAAGGTAAACATACCGTGCAATGTTAATAAGTAAATAACAAATTAACATGTCTGTTTTTGACAAAATGATCTAGCCGGTGACGGTGATTTGGTAACAGTCCACGAGAACCTGATTGGCTGAGAGAGTGGTGACGTCACGGCAACGGGGACAACTGATTGGCCGAGAGTGGTGACGTCACGGCAACGGAGACGACTGATTGGCCGAGAACGCTGACGTCACGGCAACGGAGACGATTGATTGACCGCTCGCGAAGTGAGCAGCGCCGCAGGCCAAGCGCCCATAGCGAAGCCATGTTGGCGAAGCCGGCGCTTGTTTTAAATAACAACAAAACTTACATGTTTTTGATGAGTGATTATTCAAGTATTTTCAATAATCTTCTGGAATCGATATCCTGAATGAGATACTGAGTTGTTTTGTCTTAAGATCTGTTATTTTTTCAATGTTATTCATCTTTCTCAATATCGACTTTAGTCGATTCCAAGGAACAAAACCTTCATCTTTCCTCCCTACCACTTGGGTTGCAACCCCGTGTGCTGGCACTTGATCCCCGGACCGATTTTTTTTTTTTTTTTTTTTTTTTTTTCTATTATCAAAATAGTTGGATCTGGCTCGCTGGGTGCTGCAAGGTATCTATTCAATGGACCCAGAGATGACAAATTAATCAACTAATTAACTGATTAATTAATCAACTAATTAAAGTATTTACCATATTCTAGTGGCTTACCTCCCTGCAAATGGCTTCTATGATTAAGGCTGGCGAACGTCCATATAAACAAATTCTCCTTTATTTATTTATTTACTTTTTTTCACTGATGTACATTTTTGTGTAAAAAAAAGGAGAGACCAACATTTCACTTAACATGAAAAAATGTTCATTGTAAAATCGTCAGGTACGGGTCCAAATTTCATTACGCTAATTTCCGTTCAAAATTACTTTATTCACCCACCCACCCTTTCCCTCCTCCCCCTTCCCCCCCTTTTCCCCCCTCCCGTGATCGGCTGGGTGTCAAAATAGACCTGAAATCAGACCAGCGTTTCTCCCCCCCCCTCCGTCACATGCATGTATTCAGTGTCATCAGCATTGCATAGTACACATTTAAATACATCACGCAATGAACAATCTTTTCGTTTTATCTCATACGTTCGAACTCGGGTAGGCTCCCAGGTAGACACCATTTCACTTAGTGATATATCAGCAAAGGATTCAATTTCTCCTCCTAATTTTTGCCCCGATTTTTTGTGTAAAAAAAAAAGAAAAAAAAATTATAATAAATAAAATAAATAAATAAAATAAATATATAAAATAATAAATAAATAAATAAACAAATAATTTAATACATAAATAATCAAATAAATAAAATAAATAAACAAATAAAATAATGATAATAATGAGGATCCCCCCTTTCCCTCGGTCTATCCCTTTGAGTAATCCTTTTCAAAAACGGAGGGGAACGCGGTGGCGGTGTTCTTGTCCATCATACAGGAAACACCATCACAGGAACATTAATGACTTCTCTACGAACCCACTCCGGCGCTCGAATAAATAGCTCCACGCGTTTTTTTTTTTTTTTTTTTTTTTTACACTCCTTTTTTTTCCAAAGCCGACAGCTTTTGGAAAAGCGTTGCAATATGTAAATTGTTTCCCCCTTTTCAAATTGAGGGGAAAGGGGCGACGGGCAGAGACAAAAGGAAGAGGCAAGGAGGATCTAGGAGGGGAGGAAGAAGAGGAAGAAGAGGAAGAAGGAGAGAAGTATGTGAACACCGCGGAGGCCGGCTCCGTGCACGGGAACAACAAAGAGGAGAATGGGCGAGGTGGATGGGTGGGGGAGCGGGGAAGGGGAGGGGCAGGAAACGGCGCGAGAAAGGGGAGGAATAAAGATGAAGATAAGTGCAAAGAGAGAGAAAGAGAGAGAGAGAGAGAGAGAGAGAGAGAGAGAGAGAGAGAGAAGGAGATAGATAGATAGAGAGGAGAGAGATAGATAGATAGATAGATAGATAGATAGAGAGAGAGAGAAGGAGATAGATAGATAGATAGATAGAGAGAGGGAGTGAGAGAGAGGGAGTGACAGGGAGGGAGTGAAAGGAGGGAGTGAGAGAGAGGGAGAGAGAGAGAGAAAGAGTGTGAGAGAGAGAGAGAGAGAGAGAGAGAGAGAGAGAGAGAGAGAGAGAGAATGAGAGAGAGAAAGAGAGGGGGTGAGAGAGAGAGAGGGAGTGAGAGTGAGAGAGGGAGAAAGAGGGGAAGAAGAAGAAAGACAGACAGAGAGACAGAGAGAAGAGACTGAGAGACAGACAGAGAGAGAGAGAGAGAGAGAGAGAGAGAGAGAGAGAGAGAGAGGAGACACAAGAGACAGGGAGAGAGAGAAAAGACACAAGATAGCAAAAAAAGAGAAAGGAAGAGAAAATGATAAAACAGAGAGAAGAAAGAGAGAGAGAGAGAGAGAGAGAGAGAGAGGTGGGGGAAGGGAAGGTAGAGATGGATGGTGAAGGAAAGAATGTCTGCTGGAGGTGGGGTATGGTCAGAGACAGCAGCAGAAGCAACAGGATTACGACAACATTTTGTCAGTAATCACCAGCGCTTCCTTCCTAGAACACAATCTAACCAATGAGAGGTGGAGAAAGATAAATCTAAGGCAAGTAGAACAATTAGCATAAGAACATGAGAATGAAGGAGACTGCAAGAGACCATAAGGCCTATACTAGGAAGTTCCAATTGAGGATAAGTAAAAGTTAAAAAAAAAAAAGAGATAATTATTTTTCTACTCATGTATCTATAAAGTTGGATAATCGCTGGCCGAGCGGATTAGAGCGTCCCTACTTGCGGCGGAGGTCGAGGTGAACAGCGGTTTGAACATTGCCACCAGCGAGTTGGACCAAGGGCATGGTTCATTAAATTCAACGCTACATTGTCCTCTGTAAGAGGCACCGTCCTGGCCTTCTAATAGGGAGAGTTTCGTGACGTTACACCGAACAATCATCTATTCATTCCATTTCTGTGTGGAAACCAGTTTCTGATCATAAAAAAATACTAAGTAACTCGGATCCATAGGGATGTCACCGACCTAGTTATGGACCAAAAGGTCTCCTGTCACCAAGCTCTTCCTTTGTTAAACGGGATTTAGAGCAAGGGAAGGGCCTTGATCAGTTTGAACCGCGTGGAAATCGCGGCTGTACCGTATAGTCAAGGAAAAAATTTCGCGGTTGTGTGTGAAGGACTCCACTGACTAATATTGTAATTGAACCGCCGCGGTTGAAACCGCTAGTGTGAACAGGTCCTAAAGGTAAGTTTAGGGACTTGGGAAGACGTAGGACTAAGAATTAAGGTCAAGGGTAAGGTTCAGGGTCAGGGACAGGAGCGGAATTAGGGACTGGTGGAACACCTGATTAGGGACAAAAGTAGAAGAATCAGAGTTAGGGGCACTAGCAAATCCTAAGGGACAGATGCATCGGCAAGGTTTAGGGAAAATGTCAGGGGCAAAACAGGGGATAAATATAGGGGAAAATCTATTAAAACGAAGTTATGGATAGGGTAAAGCGTAGATCTGGGGTAGCGTTTCCCCAACCTGGGGGGGTGCTGAAATCAATTACAGGAGGTGCTGGGAAGTGATGCACACAAAAATCACATTGATATATGTATCATTGATTACCTTGTTGCGCATATTTGACTTTATTTCATACTATTTTATTTTTTAGGTTGTTTTTATTTCTTCTACAAACAATATTGTCAATTCGTTTCAGTTCTAAGGAATCAAGAAAATAAATCATCAAGCAGTACGCTTCACTTTCTTTTATCCTTCTAATAACAAGATAGGGGTGCTGGACTGCTTAGACATGACAGCATCAGGGGGTGCTATGGTCGGAAAAGGTTGGGATACGCTGGTCTGGGTTTAGGGACAGGGACAAGGGAGAAGGGGCAGGGATTACGATGATTAAGACGGGTCAGGGAAGTGGGGGGGGAGGGGCGTCTAGGGGTGAGGCAAAGAAGAGGACACTAGTGGGACTGTAAACCCAACGTGCTTAATTAACGGAGGGGAGGAGGAAGAGGAGTGTGAAGAGCAAGGTAAAGGGGAAGAGGGAAGAAGAGAGTGAAGAGGGGAGGGAACTAGCGAATGTGAGGTTCAGCCACCATGGGGTAGACATCAGAACAGGCATTAGTGAGACTGAATTAAATCGTCTAACAACAGGAGAGGTAGGAAAAAATCGAGGAGAGATGAGGCTTTGGGTATATATCTTTAACCCATCAATCCCAGGAGTCGTGGAAGGGTATACATATCCACTGCCCCGGCGCTACGTGGAGACAGCCACTGACCGTGCGGTGTTGGCCCAGGCGGTAGATGCTTGGCATGCCTAATATAATTACCCAAGTCAGGTGGCTGAGCCGATTTGCCTCTCTAAGTTAAGAGGGGCCTTCCTTCTTGGCTTGGATAGAGAACCAAAGAGGCATAATGCCGGTCTCAAGTGGGCATCTCAGTATGACCACAACATTTGGGCATCACTCAAGCTAAAGGATGTCCGTCTCCAGGCCATGCACGAATGCCACGCACATCAAATATGTGGGTTAGTGACCCATAACGTGGTTGGATGGCCATCGACATAGAGCTCATCTGCCCTTCAGAGAGTCTAATATATATATATATATATATATATATATATATATATATATATATGTATATATATATATATATGTGTGTGTGTGTGTGTGTGTGTGTGTGTATTCACCTCGGATCTGCTGCAGTCTGTGTGTGTGTGTGTGTATGTATTCACCTCGGATCTGCTGCAGTCTGTGTGTGTGTGTGTGTGTGTGTGTGTGTGTGTGTGTGTGTGTGTGTGTGTGTGTGTGTGTGTACACATGTGTGGGTGTGTGGATGTGGATGTGTCGACAGCCCGATCAGGCGGGAGGACAATAAAATAATCTGACGACAGTGAGAAAGAAATATCAAGACCAGAACAGCCCAATATGGGGGATGAAGGATGAACGTGATGTTAATGGTTTAGGAGTGGTTAAGGGAGGGCTGGAAGGGCTGTCCTTATCTATCAAGTGGGGCGAAGGGTATCCCTCAAGTGGAAATAAATTGCTCTGCAGAAACCACAGGATGCTTATCAACCAAAGTTCGATGAAGGTGGTGGGGATGGTTGGGGAGGGGAAGGAAGGACGCGGGTCATCCAGTATGTGTGAGCGATAGATAGACTGATAGGTAGATAGATAGAGAGGTGTATTTTTTTTTCTTTTTTTTTCACTGATGTCCACCCGGACCTCAACTTTCCAGGGGGTCTGGAGCAGTCCATATATGGACATAAGAGACGATGTCCTCCACTGTATATCACTCCAGTGACCATTCCCGAAAGAAGCTGAGGTCACCTCAGGTCAGAGACAGATGAACAGAGA
>NC_134807.1:22918950-22928950 GCF_046742065.1 Oratosquilla oratoria
ATTTCGTACTTTGCTCTTGGATTTGGTAGTTAGCATCCTGGATTTACACCTGTAGGTCAATATAGGTCAGGAGTAGGGAACCTAGGGCCGATTGAATATTTACATCATTCGCGGTCAGTAAAAAATAATTAACTTCAAAAACAACCAGCCTTTGTTTGTCTGATTGTCGAAATAATTTAATTTACCCTCAACGTAAAGTTTTACGCGTTATTATCATGGTGTAGTTATTACCATAACAATTTGTATTATCAATGAAATAGAAAGTAAGTTCTATGGACAAAGATTAATTGAATTTTGTGTCGAGCCTTCACTTGCCATGGCAAGGCTGACCAAATGTTTCTGCGGGTCTTAAGTCCCAAACTTCGACCGAAAATCAAGCGATCGGTCGGCGACACAAAACCTATGCAAGGAATTTAAAGGGAAAAAGTTAATGTGGTTGATAAGATGAAAATCTATGTACTGGGGGACTATTCAGTGTGTGTTGTAATATATCTATCTATCTATCCATCTACCTATTTATCTATCTTATTACCGACTACCAGCGACTTCCAAAGACTTCCTGCAACTTTCCAATCTTCAGAAGTCAAATAACCTTTGCGTCATATATTGAGAAACTGAGAGGCGAAATGAAAGGAGCTAAACCTTTACGAATGTTAGACAGATTCTTGAAATGTTCTTGGGGAAGTCTAAATGGTGCAAGCAAATCTCTTCTTCTGTCTATTCAAATTCACAGCATTTGGCGAGAAACGGCCCATGCTCGCTCGGTGTACAGTAAACGCAGCCTTTTGCGGCACGCGTGCCTGACGTTGCCCACCTCCATGTAGGTGTCCTCAACATTGAATAATAGGAAAAGTGCCACTCGGTAGGGAAGGAACCTACGCCAGGAGGCGCTGAGTACCTGCGGTCGATGCAATTGGACTGTTGGGGTAGGTAATTAACAGTCACTGATGGGAATCGGCGAGGAGTGCGGGATTCGAACCTGCAACTGAGTGCGAGACCAGCACACTACCGATTACGCCATCTGGTGAAGTTGACCACCTATTAATTTATATTTAACAATTAATAACCAATAATTAATAATCAAAAAATTTGATGGCACCAGTTCGGGTAATAAGATTTGAGTTGACCTATTCACTGTAGAGATCTCAGACGAATAAAATCGCCTGACGGCAGCCAGAACACGGGTGCATTTCGTGAATGACAAGTGAAAAATGGTTAAATGATAAATCACCTTTGCAACATGGCGACAAATTATGGTCTTACGTTATTCTTACTGGTCCTTGCTGGGTTCTTTCAAAAAAGGGAACGCGTTTGAGTCCACTTTGTGGATGAGTCTCCGAAGTCCGTCTGGTTAGTGAAAAACGGAATAATAATAATAATAAAAAAAAAAAAAAAAAAAAAAAAAAAAAAAAAAAAAAAAAATAATAATAATAATAATAATAATAATAATAATAATAATAATTATAATAATAATAATAATAATAATAATAATAATATAATAATAATAATAATATAATAATAATAATAATAATAAATAATGATAATAATAATAACAAAAATAAAAATAATAATAATAAAATATTAATAATAATAATAATAAGAAGAAGAAGAAGAAGAAGAAGAAGAAAGAAGAAGAAGGAAGAAGGAAGAAGACAACCAAGGAAAAGAAGACGAAGATGACGACGAAGAAGTAGCAGAAGAAGAAGAAGAGAAAAATAAAATAAAATAAAAATGAAACAGACAAGAAGAAGAATAAAGAAGAAGAAGATGACCAAGGAGAAGAAGACGAAGAAGACGACGACGAAGGAGAAGACGAAGAAGACGACGACGGAGAAGATGAAGAAGAAGAAAAGAAAGAAAAAGAAGACGAAGAAGAAAACAAAGAGGAAGAGGAAGAAGATGAAGACGAAGAAGAAGAAAACGAAGAAGAAGAAGAAGAAGAAGAAGAAAATGCAAAGCGCGTCATTTGCGACGGGGCAAAGGAGGAGTTAACATAAAAAAGAAAAAAAAAGAGAGAAAAAAAAAAGGTAAAGATTTGATCCAGCACGCTCCAACATGAAGCAGACGGAGAGGCTAAAGAACTCCAGACCGGCCTGGGTTGTACAAACACACAACACAGTCCAGAACAGAATTAAGCCAAAAAGATTTGAATACTGCCAAAATAATAAATTCGGTAAACATCAACATGCTACACTGGTGGATTCAAACACGATGATTTTCGGGACCATAAGCCTCTTTTCACATATATCGACTTTTCGCCGTGCGCCGTACACGGCACGACGTCGTGCTTTCAAATAATCATGATTGTTTATGGACGCTTTCACACGTCACGACGACTACCACGTGTGAATGTCCACAGACAACCATGGCTATTTGAGAGCACGACGTCGTGCCGTGGACGGCGCACGGCGAAAAGTCGATACGTGCGAAACGAATCTTATGGTGATGGTGATGTCTCTTGAAATAGTGACATAAGTTATTATGAGAACAATAACAGTGAAGAAGATGAAAAGCGTTCTAGTAATTGTATAATGTATTCACTAGACAAACAAGTAATGTACAGTATAAATACAATGTCGTACACATAATGTGTGGTTTTTGGATCGTGTGTTGGATTCGTGATCGACAGCTATTTCCCTCCCATAAGAGAGCTCAGAGCTCATATATGACCGATCTATGGGTAATGCTGTAACCTTACACGCACACACACACACACCCAACTCCCCGCCCACGAGAGTTGGAGTAACGACCCACAACGCAGCGATACTGAAATTATTTCAGCCCTGGGCGGGATTCGAACCCGGACCTCCGTAGTGGCAGCCGGGAACTACTAACTGCGGCATGTGTGTGTGTGTGTGTGTGTGTGTGTGTGTGTGTGTGTGTGTGTGTGTGTGTGTGTGTGTGTGTGTGTGTGTGTGTGTGTGTGTGTGTGTGTGTGTGTGTTTGTAGGTACACTTGTGTGTATTCTTGTATGTATTTATGTTTGTGTGTCTGCGTCCACACAGAGATACAATACACAGATACGAATTATCACAGGACTGCTGAGGGGAGACACACAGAGGTAAGCCACACAACATAATGGTAAACACTTCTCGCGCACGCACATACACACACACACACACGCACATAGGCACACACACACACACACACACGCACATAGGCACACACGCACACACACACACACACACACACACACAGTTTGTCCATCAAAGGTACCTATGGCTGCAAGCGTATGTATCGTGAGTATGGATGGATAAGGTGGATAGATGGATAGATAGATAGATGGATGGATGGAGATGATGGTTCAAGAGAGTACAGACGTGGGAGGGAGGCAGGCGAGGGAAAGGAAGGACATAAAAAGGAGGAAGAGGGGGAGGAGGAGGAAGAGGGGGAGGAGGAGGAAGAGGGGGAGGAGGAGGAGGAAGAGGAGGAAGAGGACGAGGAGGAGGAAGAGGAGGAGGAGGAGGAGGAGGAGGAGGAGGAGGAGGAAGAGGGGGAGGCAAATCCGTTCATGGGATCTCGAAGAACCGAAAGAAGAAAGTGTGATGGAGGTTGAGAATGCGAAACCTGCCAGTTAGTTAGTTGGTTATGTACAATGGTGTCCTTGGCTCACTAAGCATTCTGTCCGATTTTTCGAAGTCTTTCTGGCCGCCTTTTCTCAATTCATTTCTCTTGTTTCTTCCCTTTTGTTACTTATCGTTTTATGAAAAAAAAAAAAAACATGAGTCCATTATAGGCGATAGAATGATTGCTACAATCTCTCACCCAAAAATATACCGGCAGTGAAAAGAATTATAAGAATAATAAAATAAGTAAACAAATAATAATAATTAAATAAATAAATAATAATAATAATTAAATAAATAATAATAATAATTAAATAAGTAAATGAATAAATAACAATAACAATAAAAAGATAAACAAATAAAATGAATAAATAGAGACAAATAAAATAGAATAAAAATTAAATTAGATTTATAAAAAAATAGAAAAGACGATCAATCAATCAATTAGAAAATGAATAAATAATAGTAATAATAAAATATGATATGAATAAAAAACTCACCATCCCCTTCCAACGCAATGGAAAGTGAGAAACCTCTGGTAGGGCAAGACCCTGTCAGTTGCGGCAAGCCACATTTTTTTTCCCGACGTTGGGTCGCCTCCCCGCCTGGACAGGGCTGTCAGGAACGAACGCGACAAAGCCCGTGGCGGGTCCCGAGCATCGACTTCACCACCACCTGATCATAAGTTCGACATAGTATCCACTAGGCTAATAAATAAATTAAAACATAAAATAGAATCAAACAAATGCCAATAAATGGATAAATATAAACAAATAAAATAAAGATAATGAGTCAACAATGAACACATTAAATGAATAAATAAATAAATACAATAAATAAATCAATATACGAATCAATTCCTCAACGAACAGAAACCATACATCTGGCAGCGGGAAGCGATGACGTCACGTGCAAACATCCGATTTGCAGTGAGCGCGGGATGCGGTTAGAAATAAATAAATAAATAAATAAATAAATAAAAATATGTTTTTGAATTTAACGTGAGTGATGCGAAAACACCTCTACCTACTCTTTTATATATACATGTATGTATATGTGTGTATGTATATATATATATATATATATATATATATATATATATATATATATGTGTGTGTGCGTGTGTGTGTGAGTGTATACACGCACAGACACATACAAACACACACACACATATACAAACACACACACACACTCATACAGTATATTATATATATATATATATATATATATATATATATATATATATGTGTGTGTGTGTGTGTGTGTGTGTGTGTGTGTGTGTGTGTGTGTGTGTGTGTGTGTGCGTGTGTGTGTGAGTGTAATTTATCTTGTACTCTTCAAGTTTCTTCCGCAGAAGAAGCCAGTTTGAGCAAATCTTTAATTAAAGATTCCTTGAGACAAATGCTCGGATCATATTGGTGTCATATTTCATGAGACATTCACCATTTAATTTCTATTTTTATTTTAATTAATTCATTTATTTATTACTTTTCTTGAGTCACTTGGACTTCTGAAGTCACCCTCAATTTGTCAATCCAAAAGTCACACACACACACACACACACACACACACACACACACACACACACACACACACACACACACACACACACGGCCCGGTGGCGGATTGGTAAGGCACTGGCCTCACAAGCCGGAGAACCGGGGTTCGATTCCCCCGGCCGGGCGGAGACAAGTTGGGTTTGTCTCCTTTCACGTGTAGCCCCTGTTCACCTAGCAGCGAGTAGGTACGGGACGTTAGTCAAGGAGTTGTGACCTTGCATTCCCGGTGTGTGGAGTGTGAGTGGTCTCAGACCTACCCAGAGATCTGCTAATAATGAGCTCTGAGCTCACTGCCGTAGGGTGGTGTGTCTGGCTGTCTCGAAAAGAGGCTGCAGCAGATCCGAGGTGAATACACACACTCACTCACAGTGGTGGCGCAGTGGTAGCGTTCACGGACGCCACTACGACGGTCCGGGTTCGAGTCCCGCCCAGGGATGAAATAATTTCAGTATCGCAGCGCTGCGACCCGTTACTCCAACTCTCGTAGGCGGGGAGTTGGGTGTGTGTGTGTGCGTGTAAGGTCACACCATTACCCATAAATCGGTCATATATGAGCTCTGAGCTCTCCTCCGGGAGGGTAATAGCCGTCGATCACGAGTCCAACACGTGATCCAAGACCATGGTGAATCACATACACACACACACAATCTGGAAGAACATATTAAACTCCAAGTATTGGCGAAAAGCTTACGCCAGGAGGCGCTGAGCAGCTGCGACCGAAGCCGTTACCTTTGGGGGCAGATAACAGTCACTGCTGATAATTAATCGGAGAGAAGTGCGGGGTTCGAACCCATAAATAGGCAAATGCGAGACCAGTATGTTTCCCATTACGCCACCATTATCTGAAACTTGGTACAAATTGGAGAGTAAGAGGCGGGACCCTATGAGCGTTACTCCTTTCTTGTATATTAAAATTAGGGAAATATGTACACACACACACACACACACACACACACACACACACACACACGCACAAACTGCCAAGTCCTTCATGGCTGGGATGTGTATATAAATCGAGGCCAGATTTTTTTTTTCAATCAATCCTATCTTTGATTCTTTGTTGTCTCAGGTGAGCAGAGTCAATGAATGTTTCTGAATGACGGCCTCCCTACTCCCTTGTCTATCTTTGGGTGTTTTTTATGCATCTATTTTTTATTTTAAACTCTTAATTATATGGTCAAAAGTCCCGAGTAGTTCAGTGTGAGAGTAATCTAGATTTACGTGGATATAGAGAAATTATATATATATATATATATATATATGTAATATATATATTCATACACATTATATATATATATATATATAATATATATGTATATATATATATATATATACACATACATATACATATACATATATACATATATATGATGAAGGTGGAAAAAGAAGTCACGGGTCTAGTTCCGAGTTCTTGAGTTTATTCCTGACCGGTTTCGCTCTACGTTTTCTTCAGAGGAATGTGAAGAAGCGTAGAGCGAAACTGGTCAGGAATAAACTCAGAAACTCGGAACTAGACCCGTGACTTCTTTTTCCACCTTCATCAACTTGTCACAATGTACCAACATTCAATATGTGTATATATATATATATATGTGTGTGTGTGTGTGTGTGTGTGTGTGTGTGTGTGTGTATCAAAGTGAAATGAAATCAAATCAAACGAAATGAAGGAAAATGAGGTATATATATATATATATATATATATATATACATATATATGTATATATATATATATGTATATATATATATATACATACTATATATATATATATACATATATATCTATGTGAAATAGAATACAGACACACACACACACATATGTATATATATATATATATATATATATATATATATATATATATATATATGTCTATGCAAACCCACACACACACATATATACCTTGGTGCATATATGGATTCAGAAACCTTGTTCAACTTGATAAGGTTATACAGAATTAGTATTGGGTAAGTTGAGGACGCGAAGCCCACCACAAACATGTTGTTGGCCTAAGTGCGCAGGTGGCTTGGCAGCACCCAACCCCCCCTCGCCCACCACACGAGGAGTTCGCGAGGTTCTGTGGCTGTTAGAAAATTTAACACTAAGGTAGCGCGCCTCCGGTACATGACGCTGGACGACCGCGCTAGCTGGCCCCCCACACAACCCACCTCACGCGACGCGTCGCGAGAAATATACAGGTTAAGTGTGGGGAAAAGAATAAATGGATAAATATTTACACACACCTTCCTCCCGACACACGTTATTTATCATGGAATGAGGCCATGGAGTTCGGGGGGGAGAAAGTAAGTTTGTGAATTAATGGAAAGGGGGGACACCTGGCAATATAGAGGATGCAAAAAGTTTTCGTCTGTGAAAATATATACAAGAGATGGAGGTAATGATGAGATAATTTGGGTGAGAAACCGAGCCACGGCGTCAGCTGGTATATATATTTCCATCTTCTTCTTCCTCCTCACCTCCTCCTCCTCTTCACCTCCTTTTTCCCAGTCTCCTGATATCCTCATCCCATTACCTTCCCTTTCCTGTTTATTCATTCTCGTTCTCTCTTTCCTTCTCTACAAATCATAATTTTTCTTTATTTTTTTGTTACCTACTCCTCTACCTCCTCTTTCTACATCTACCACTCCCTCTTTTGATCATCACCAACATCACTGTCACCAACGCAGTTGTCCTTGTTCTTCCTTTCCTTATTTCCTTTCCTTTGTTAATCTTCCTTTTCATCCACATCTTCCTCTTCCTTACCCATAGGATGTATTTACGTTTTCCTTCTCTCCTCTCCTCTTCCTATTTCTGCTCTTCTTTCCCTTCCTCCCCCTTCCTTCTCCTTCTCTCCTTTTTCCTCCACTGTCATTCCTCTCCTCGCCTTTTTCTTTTTATTTCTCCTCCTCTCATCATCTCTTTGTCTTCTCCCCTCATTCTTATCTTCTTTCTCCTCCCCTCATTCTTCTCCTCTCTCTCCTCCTCTCATTCATCTCCTCTCTCTTCTCATCTTCCCCCCTCCTCCTTGTCTTTCTTCTCCTCTTTCTCCTCCTCTCATTCTCCTCACATTTCCCCTCCTTCTCGTCCCCTCCTCCTCTTCCTCTCATTCTTCTAAACCTGGAGCCTCCTTGACACTGCACCCGCCGAGAACGCCCTTGTCTCGCCTCCATCTCTGTTGTGTGTTGGTTCCCCTTCTCACTCACTCACACCAAGCTTGTCACCCGGGTCTTCCAATGGGGAACCCCGGGTCGCCATCCCGTCTCCCTCGTCATCCCGTCTCTCTCACCATCCCCCCTCCATCGCGACCCTCCATCAATTCATCTATCTTTCTCTCATACACGCTCCTCTACGCCACTTACTCTTCTCCCCCAAATACCTCGACGACCTTGTACTTGTCCCCGCTCCCCCAACACTTGTCCCCCCTCGAGTAGTATTCTTCCTCTTCTCCAACAATGCTTACTCCCTCTTTCCGTACTTGGGTGTTGCTGTTGCACCACTCAGCTGCCTTCTCCTCTTCCTCGCCCTCCTCCTCCTCTTCTTCCCCCTTCTTCTCCACAAGAATACATCTTCCTCACACTGCTATTGTGACCTCCATTTCCATAACAATTGTGGCTGTGTTACATAAATATACAGAATCTGCACATATGCATATATGGATGTATGTTAATAGTACAACTTAAGTAACGTGTATGTCATTGTCTTTATCATCAATCCAATCTATACTGAAATGTTACCTTTAAACTAGGCACACCTTTAACACGTTTGTTTCCATGACGGATTTTAAATATTTCTTCCTCCTCGACGTGAGATTAAGAATGAATTTTTTTTCTCACAGAATTGTGAATATTTGGAACAAACTACCTGGTCATGCAGTGAGTTCAAATACAATTACCATTTAAAAACGCTTAGATGACTATATGGAGTCCAACCCCAACCTAACTTATTTCTCGGCATCGTGAGCTCCTATACTTTAATTAAGTCTCTGCTTCTTAACTACTTCCACTGTTTACAACCCCATTCAATTCTCAAACAGCCCCGTAAGGACACAAGAACATAAGAAATAAGAGACTGCAAGAGACCATACGACCTACACTAAGCAGTTACATGCCCCTTACCACTTGTCATCTCCATCCATGAAGTTGTCTAACCTTTTCTTAAAACAGCCGATAGTTTCAGCGCTCACTACATGGTTACTAAGTCTATTCCATTCGTTGACCACTCTATTGGTAAATTAGTTCTTGTCTATTTCCTTCTTAAATCTAAATTTGTCCAATTTAAATCCATTACTGCGAGTCCTGTCTTGTCTTAATATGATGACCTTGTTTGCATCACCCTTGTTAAAGTCTTTGATCTACTTGAACACCTCTATTAGATCACCCCGCACTCTATGTCTTTCCAGAGAGTGTAATTTAAGGTGCCTAAGACTGCCCTCGTAAGGACCAATAGGTCTGTCAGTGTTTGCATCTATTTTGATTTTATTCAGATTTGATTATGTGGCTGTCTTGAAGTTATAATGAATTATGATCACGGTGGCATACTACATTGCTTTTATTTTGGTTAGACACAACCAACTTCCTTCACTTAAAGGTACAGTTGACTCTATTTCCACGTTGCATATTGGTCGTTGCCCATTGTGAGCCATCTATCTATATACCAAGGCCTTCTTCCCCATTACAAGGGGGGTAGCCTCTTCCCCCTTATAAGGGGGGTAGCCGAGTCACAGACACACAACCCTCATCCGCCATCCTTGTTTCCCTTTTATCATAGCTCCTCTTGGATGAAAGCTCATTTCCGTCTTCTGCCCACTGCCCGGGTGGAAAGCAAAGCACACAATGCAATGTCGTAGCAACCGTATTTGTTTCCGTCCAGCGTTTACGAGG
>NC_134807.1:22933950-22938950 GCF_046742065.1 Oratosquilla oratoria
AAATAGAAAAGATGGAGGAGTATGAGGAGTAGGAGAAGGAGGAGGAAGGAAGAGGAAGAGTAAGAGTAAGAGTTGTAGGAAAAGAAGGAAGAAAATGAGACGGATACGAAGACGGAAACCGTAACAGCGAGAAGGAATGATGAAAGGAAGGGAGGAAGAAAGGAAGAGAAGGAAGGATGGAGGAAGGTTGGAAAGGAGGAGGGGTGGAAGGAAGGAAGGGAGAGAAGGATGGAGGAGAAAGGAAGGAATGGTGGAGAAAAGGAAGTTTGGGAGAAAGGAAGAGAAGGTGGAAGGAAGGAAGGGTGGAAGAAAGGAAGAGGAGGTGGAAGGAAGGGAGGAAGAAAGGGAGGGATGGAAAGAGGGTGGGGTGGAAGGAGGGAAGAAAGGAAGAGAGGAAGGAATGGAGGGAAAGAGGAGGAAGGGTGGAAGAAAGGAAGGGTGGAGAAAAGGAAGTTTAGGAGAAACGAAGAGAAGGTGGAAGAAAGGGTGGAAGAAAGGAAGAGATGGAGGGATGGAAAGTGGGAGGGGTGGAAGGAGGGTAGAAAGGAAGAGAGGAAGGAATGGAGGAAGAGAGGAGGAAGGGTGGAAGAAAGGAAGGGTGGAAGGGTGGGAGGAAGGAAGAGAGGAAGGAATGGAGGAAGAGAGGAGGAAGGGTGGAAGAAAGGAAGGGTGGAAGGGTGGGAGGAAGGAAGAGAGTGGGATTAAGGGAGGAGAGAAGTATAAAATGGAAGGGACCAGAATGTTGGAAATGTGTCAGAAAAAAATGAAAATGATGGTAAATAAGCGCACACGGGAAAAAAAAAATAATAACAAGAGGAATGGGAGCACACACACACAGGCCCGGCGTGAAATATTAATGTGGAGTTGGCTCAAGAAAGATGTGGAGGAAATAACACTTCTGGGGCGTCAATTGTGGAGGTGTGGGATGGAGGGATGCCTGCTGGGATGGAGGATATGGGGGTTTGACGTTAGACAAGAGGGAGGCGGTTGAGGAGGAGGAGGAGGAGGAGGAGGAGGAGGAAGAGGAAGACAGAGGAACTAGTGAGAAGAGGTTATGTGTATAGAAGCGACTGGGATCGGAGAGGCGCCACAACGCGACGCTCATTTCAGGACTTCGGGAGCGAGATCGAGTGGTGGGTAGAGCGCCGAAGAATATTTGGGATGTGGAGAAGAGATAGTCTTTGGGAGCACATTTGGCCTTATGTGATGTTTACGGAAAGAGAGAAACGGAGTGGGAGAGGAGAACAAGTGGAATGGAGGCAGAAGGAGGAGGAGGAAGAGGAGTAAGAGGAGGCAGGAGGAGGAAGAGATGGAGGAGGAGGAAGAAAGGAGTAAAGAAGCGACGTAAGGTGAAAAGGATAGAAGGATTAGGATCAGGATTAGGATTAAGAGGTGGAGGAGGAAAAGGAGGGAGAGGAGGGAGGAAGAGGAAGAGGAGAAGGAGAAAAGGGGTAAAGAAGTGACATAAAATGAAAGTGAAGGGAGATAGAGGATGGAAGAGGATTAGGAATATGAAGAAGAGGAGGAGGAAAGGAGAGAAGAAAGGGGGGAAGAGGAGGAGGAGGTGAAGGAGGAGAAGGGGTGGGGGTGAGGAGGAGGAGGAAAAGGAGGAGGGGGAGGAAGAGGTGGAGGAGGAGAAGGAAGAGGGGAGGAGGAGGAGCTAAGGTAGTAATAAGAGTAGGAGAAGAAATAGGAAAAGAGGAGGAAGAAGAGGAGGGGAAGGGCAAGAAAGACAAGGAGCAGGAGGAGAAAGAGGAGGAGAAGAAGAAGGAGGAAAATGAGAAGGAGGATGAAGAACAGGAGGAGGAGGAGGAGGAGGAGGAGGAGGAGGAGGAGGAGGAGGAGGGGAGGAAGGGAAGAAGACATCCGATTGGACAATTATTCATGCCTGTCACATTCGAGATGTGGAAGAAACAACGTAATTACAGGCACATACACGCACACATACAGAGAGAGAGCAAGCGAGCGAGAAAGACATAGAGAGAAAGAGAGACAGAGAGAGAGAGAGAGAGAGAGAGAGAGAGAGAGAGAGAGAGAGAGAGAGAGAGAGAGAGAGAGAGAGAGAGAGAGAACTGTTCGCGTAATAATCGGCAGTCGCATCGCTCCTTTGATTTGACTCTCTCTCTCTCTCTCTCTGTGTGTGTGTGTGTGCGTTCGTGTGTATGTGAATATATGAACGTGTGCATATGTATGTGTTGTTCGTGTGCGTGTGTACGTCTGAATATCACAAAGAGGTAGAGAAATAGAGATAGAGAAAGAGAGCCTGAGAGAGGGAAAGAGAGAAGGAAAGATAGAAAGAGAGATAGAAAGAGAGAGAGCCATTCGCCGCCCGGCATACATACTATATAAGCCAGAGCGAGTGTTCTTCCGTGAGGGCTCATCCCCTGACACATGCCAGGGAGGGGGAGACGGGGAGGGGAACTGTTGGCGGCCCGTGGGAGGTGCGGTTGTACAGTCGGGGAAAAGTAATACGTGACACTTTACTCAAATATCACGATTTTTTTTTTTAATTCTTTTATGTCTCAAATCGATGTTAACATCGACAGCAAATGTAATTTAATTTTGAGTTATTTATTATATATTCATTCAAACTTTATTATTATTTTGCTTCAACCGAACGTGCCTCATCCCATAACCATATATATATATATATATATATATATATATATATATATATATATATATATATATATATATATATACCTTATATATATATACGAGTGTATATATATTCATGTGTACGTGTGTGAGTGTGTGTGTGTGCGCGCGCAGAAAGGACAATATATTCTTACTAGCCAAATTACCCGCGCGTTGCTGCGGGCAAATGACGATCATTTTAATTTTGACAGAATTTGTGGAGAAAAGTTCCACGTATCAATATAACTCAATGGAAAAGGTAACAAACATAAAATGTTAAGAAAGTAAGAAAAAATCAATTTAAGGAGGGAGACGCCCTTTGGAAATAAAATATACTTATCCAAGTAGCCTGGGTTATGGTGAATATATCGCTTGTTTGCGAAAACGTCGTCATAACTCAAAATATCGAATTTTTCAGGAGAGGCATTTTAAAGTTTCAAAACGCTCTCAATATTATAAAAAGCCCTCAAACACCATAGGTGGAAAATTTTTTGGAGCATCGAATACGCCTCTAAAGTTTATAGAAGTTGAGACAATCATAATCTTTACTAAGTCTAAAATATTTGTTGGAACATGTTGGAACATGTAAGGTTATGTCGTTGGGACATTTAGCACTCCCTAGCGGTCAATTTTTGAGCTACAAATATGACACTAATAACAAAAAAAATCCGTGTTTGAAGATGAATATGTCTGTATAGATAACTCAAAAATTCAGTTTTTTGAGTTATGACGACGTTTTCGCAAACAAGCGATATATGGTTTTGGGGGGAGTTCGTGAACAGACAGACAGAGGCTACTACTTCGTTATAGTAGACACAAATGAAAGATAGTTATCCAAGTACCTTGGGTTATAATGTTTTAGAATATACATGGTTATTGGGTCCTATCTGCAAAAACCTAGGAGTTCGTGAATAACCCCTAACCTAACCATACCCCACCTAACTTTAACCCTTAACCATAATTTTTTTTTTTTCTTTGGAAATGAAATATAGTTATCTAAGTGCCTGGAGTGATAGGGTATCAGAATATATATGGTTATGGGGGGTCTATCTCCAAAACCCTAGGAGTTCGATAACAAACAGAAAGTTATAATGTTTCAGAGTATGTATGGTTATAGGGGTCTATCTGCAAAAACCTAGGAGTTCATGAATAATCCCTAACCTAACCATACCCCACCTAGCTTCAACCCTTAATCCTAATCAAAATATATATTTTTAAATGAAATATAGTTATCCAAGTACCTGGAGTAATAGGGTATCAGAATATATATGGTTATGGGGGTCTATCTCCAAAACCCTAAGAGGAGTTCGTGAACAGACAGACAGACAGACAGACAGAGGCTACTACTTTATCATAGTAGATATGTAGTTCCTTTAAAAGTGGGTGAGAGATGGGTGTATATGGGTACATGTGTGGGCGCATGTGGACTAGGAATCGAGGTGTGGAAAGGGGCCTGGTCTCGCCTTCTTCAGGTCGCCATCTCGGCCCAACAAATTTTCGGTTTTCCGTCGATGCTTTTGGCCACGGCTGCCTCTCAGAAATTGTATCCAGAGAACTTCGAGATGATCTGCCAGCTTCACCACCGCATTAGGATCGCACTCTACATCGCCTTTGGAGCCACTTTCGCTTTATTCATCGCTGGACAAGGCCAATTTGGAATCGTAATTCTGTTGGCCCAGCTCCTGGTCCCCTCCAGCGGATTCCTCTGCTTCTGCGTCGCGAGAAACCCCGGCCGAGGCCCCTGGAGGTACGACTCCGAAAGAGCTGAAGAGGAGCTTGAACCCGTGGACGGGTTCTGCCCTGCAGGCCACTACCAACAGAATCCCCGTGACCGGCACGGCCAGGAGTGCCGAGACCGTATCCAGGAGATCGAGCACCACTGTTATTTGCTTGGCATTTGCCTCGGTGGACGCAATTACCTCCACTTCTTCGGCATGCTCTGGTTCGCCACGATCTTCTACTATGCCACCTGCATCGCCACAGTGGTCAACCTCGCCATGACGGAGGGCGAGGGGGGAGTGTGGTGTCAGGCGGCCCTCCTGATCGTGTCGGCCATCCCTGGCACGCTCCTGGGTGTCCTGACATGGAGTCACACGGTCCACTTCTTCAGGAACCCGTGCGAGCCTTGTGCGAGTTGCTTCCACTGGAAGGTCCTCTCGGAGCCGATCCTCGACTTCCACAGTCTCCTCATCGTGCGGAGGAAGACATAGGGCAAGGACAAGAAGGAAAGAGAAAGGACGGAGGTGGCGACCTCGAGCAAGTTGTGGCCATAACCATGGAAAGAAGCCCCTCCTGATCCTCTAGCTCCAATTGATAATCAGCAAAAGATAATCAGCACACACACACACACATACAGAGAGAGA
>NC_134807.1:22948950-22973950 GCF_046742065.1 Oratosquilla oratoria
CATCAAACTCCCTTATCCAACCCAAGCACCTCTCCCTAAGCGGCTACAGCCTCTTACGTATTTCAACACTCACCTCTAGGGCAGGGGCTCATACATTAATTTCGTAAAGGCCGATTTTCACGGGTTTACAAACGTGCGCGCGCGCACACACACACACACACACACACACACACTCACACACAGAAACTGACCGCGAATTAGGCAGAGAGGCTTCTTGTTTACTTTTTCGGTCCCTTTTCAAAAACACGATATTAATGGTGACAATAAAGGTAATGGAAACCAAGAGCCCAATCCCTAATCTCAAGGCCCATTTGCCGTTTGCTTAAACGACAAAATCACCTCCAAAGTCCTGTCGCGTCCACTCCGTTTAGCTTGAACTCGCCGGGAAAAAATCGTCGATGATTTCGGGGAAGAGTTTGGCTCCGTTGACGTCGACTCTCTCTTCATATATGTCCCTGTGGGTTGTCGAGAGCATGGGGCCGCTGATAACCGAAGTGTATCACAGTGAGAGGAGACGCTCTTGCACATATGCGAGGAACGTCCATTGGAAGGCACATACACACACACGCATACACACAAACACATACACACACACATACATATACTAAGGAAGTTCCCCTTTCAGAGGACCAGAGGGTAAGATTTACACCTTTATATCTATTTAAGGTCATGAGATCGCCACTTGGGGTTCTCTTCGCCATAGTTCATACTGGTATCTTTGAAAAAAAGAACAAACACACACATGTGAACACATACACACAAACACACATACAAACAAGAACAAATCTAATTCTTATTGTAAGAGGAATTGTCACATCAATACATCATTCTCTTGATAGAGAGGGCGTGCTATAGAGACGAATAAAATCATATGGCGGCAGTCAAATAAAGAGGAAAAGTACCACCTAGTAAGGAAGGGGGGGGGGAGGTAGTGTACCATGGGTATGAATAAAATCGACTGGCGACAGTCAGAATAAAAGGTAAAGTGACAACAGGGAGGAAAGGGAATAACGTCGTCAATTGGTGGTATTTATCCAAACTGTTCCCACCCCAAAAAATAAATAGATAAATAAATAAGAAATAAAATATATCAAGATAAGATAAAATAAATAACTAAATAAATCAAATTAAAAATTCATCACTCCGGCCAGCCATCTACCGGAGACAAAACAACAGAAGCAAACCCTTAAAAATAATAATAATAAGAATAAAATAAATAAATAGGTAAATAAATAAATAAAATAAATAAAAGTCTAGGGCACAATACCGAGGTGAGGGTGGCTGGGCTTAAAGGCCTCATGGCCACTAAACGCTGCAGAGGAAGTCGTCGACGCCGTCTACTGCTGAACGCCACACACGTAGGAGGAGGACAGCCCGACCTGAGAGAGCGCAGCGCCGCCTCGACGTGGGACGACGACCCGGATGCGAAAAACGCGCCGTCTAGACGCAAGACACTGGGCAACCGCAAGTGAAATGACCTGACACACGCCTTATATTATATATATATATATATATATATATATATATATATATATATATATATATATATATATATATGTATACACACACACACACACACACTACACAATATATATATATATATATATATATATATATATATGTATATATATATATGTACATATATATATATATATATATATATATATATATATATATAGAGTGTGTGTGTGTGTGTGTGTGTGTGTGTGTGTGTGTGTGTGTGTGTGTGTGTGTGTGTGTGTGTGTGTGGAATTGGCTACATTCATACAAATGTAAATGTATGAACATACACACACACACACACACACACACACAAAGCTACAAGAATGGGTAAAAGTTCATGTATATGTAACGGGGTTGTTACATAAGAGGGGGACTTAATGTGGGCGAAAAATACCTTGATGATGATTTCTTCGTTTTACTAAGAATATGATATGGCAATTACAGGTTGGGATGCCAAGGTGAGACAAGGTTTCCCAATTAGGCTGACCTTCTGTCAGGTCCTTGACCTCGGCTGTCCTTCCTGCCAGGTACTTGACCTCGGCTGTCCTTCCTGCCAGGTACTTGACCTAGGCTGTCCTATTCTATGACCGGCACAGCCGTCGTCATAAAAGGGAGAGATAAGGTTTTGAGGGTTGCCGTTTGGGAGATGTGTTTGTTTGTTTATTATTATTTTCTTGATTTTCATTTATTGTTAGTTATCTGTCAACTTATTTACTATATACCTGTTTGTCTATTATTTAACTCTACCTATGCATTTATTTTATTTACTATTATTTATATCATTATAATTTTTATATATTTTTATTTTATTTATTTATCATTAATATATTTTTTTCCACATCCGACCTAGTTATGGGCCAAAAGGTCTCCTGTCGGCATGCTCCACCTTTGTAATCCTTTGTAAAACAGGTGTTAGTTCCATTGTATGGGGGTTAGTTATATGGTTGGTGGGCGTGGCTAGGTATGGCGTATATTTTGAACTTACGGTAATGTAATTGGGTTAGGTATGAAAAAGGGTTCAATGGGTCTGTTTGGTGACATTAAGCATCTCGTGTCGGTGACACTGCGGGAGCGTCATGTTTGTCTTACGTTGCATTATTGAGTCAAGCTGTTTTGGTGATGGAGAAATTTTGTGGAGTCTGCAAGATTGAAGGTCTTGCTAAAGACGAGTACCATCTCGCATGTGTGTGGATCACGTGTATGGTTGATGATGGTTAGTGAGTGTTACATATATGTATATACGAGTCTGCGGATCTGTTGTGCAAATTTAGACGCTCTGATAAACATGCTGAATAAGAACAACTAAAGCAACAATTAACATATATGAATGAACAAATAAACAAAATAAATAAATAAATAAATAAATAAATAAATATAATGGGTGAACTGGGTGGGTGAAGTTGTCCTCACAATCCCCCACACACCCCTTCTTTCTTCCCACTACCTCCCCCCATGACCTCTCTTGCAACGTGAGAAGAACCAGATGCTGGTTCCTTGCTTTATGAGTTCTGCCTCGCCCTTGCGTCCGTCCCGCACCGTTGTCTCTGTTTTACACCTCTCATTCCAAAGATTTTCAACCTCCAAATAGTCTTGGAGGAGTTCCGGGAGGAGGAGGGAGGAGGGGAGGGGAGGTGGGAGGGAGGAGGGAAGAGGGAGGAGAGAGGAGGAACCATCGTAGGAATTTCTTTCCAGAGTCTTCTACTTCATTTGCTTGCCCACCAGGTGGCGCGTCGGTCGTGATATTGAGACTCCTAATGGTCCTTGAATTAACCCCCCAAACCCCCTTGACCCCCCAATCTCCCCCCCCTCCCCTCCTCCCGGCCCAGCCTTCTTCATAATGAAGCTCCTCCCCACCCCGGCGTCTCCTCCACCATTCACACTCCGCGTAGGTAATGTAATGCTCCACGCGAATTGTGACAAGGTTTAGGTATGCTCTTGGAGGAAGTTGGGGGGAGGAAGGTGGGGGGAGAAGGGTGGGAGGAGGAAGGTGGGGGGAGGAAGGTGGTGGTGGGTGGAACTGTGGTCTCTTCCGCTGCACCCTGACCCTCAACTGAATAAAATCTTCCGGCGCCAAGCAGACAAAAAACCTCAGTTGAACGTCATCGTACAGAAGCGGGTGAAATGCCGATGTCACACTATGCGGCGGAGCCGCATGCGGCAAGATGATGTTTGCATGTGCGATTAGCTTAATAAAACCACTTGGCGACAGCCATAACTCGAGATAAAGACGACCATCTCCCCCCCCCCCTGGCGCCGGACACAATCATAACCTTTGGCGCCAACAACAAGCCGCAACGGTGGCGCCGGACAGTGTGACACCGGCCAAAGAGTCTGTGCGTGAAATCCCTCGACTTAAATGCGTGGTGTCTCGTTGACTTTGCTTTTTGCTCACACCTGAAGAAGAAATACTCTGATTCTCTCAGTTCTTAGTATAGCATGTGATGATGATGATGATGTTGATGATGATGATGATGTTGATGATGATGATGATGATGATGATGATGATGATAATAACAACAACAACAACAATAATAATAATAATGATGATGATGATAATAATAATAAAAACGATTCACTTGCTTGACTTAGTAGACCTAAAAAGTATTCCTATGTCGTAACTAAATAGAAAGACCAATAATAGTGCCAGGACATATCAACGATATGACGTCATCGATTTGAGAGGCCAATAAGAGCATTACAAGAAGTAAACAAAGTGACGTCAACGATTGGAAAGGCCAATAAGAGTGTTATGTTATGCAAGCAATGTAGTGTCACAGAATAGAGGACCCAATAGGAGTATCCGGATATGTAATCAATGTAACGTCATCGACTTTTTAAACCAATAAGAATGACAGTAGCTAGGAAACGATATGACGTCAATGGGGGGTTCAACCAATAGAAATCGTGCATTAAGACGACGACTCAAGAACACGTGAGAACGAAGAAACGAGCGAAGGAACATAAACGAAACCTGAAGTCTAAGCAGAAACCATTACCATTGAGAAATGAAACGAGTACGCCAGCTGTCAACCAGCTGTGACGGAAGTTGCCACGTTGGCCCTCAGTGTTTGGACATGCACGAGAGGGAGGAAAGAGAAGGAGGACAATTCATTTTCCGATGGGTACTTCACGTGACGACATCGTTACCAACAGAAAGAGGATGACGAGGAACAGTAGGACGAAGAGGAGGAGGAAGGATAGGAGGAGGGGATGGAAGAGGAGGAGGAAGAGCAGGAGGAAGAGGAGAAGGAGGAAGAGGAGGAGGAACAGTAGGAGGAAGAGGTGGAAGAGGGGGAAGAATAGTAGGAAAAAGAGAAGGAGGAGGTGGAAGAGGAGGAGGAGGAGAAGACGGAGGAGGAGGAACAGTAGAAGGAAGAGAAGGGGGAGAAGGAGGAGGAAGAGGAAGAGGAGGAGGAAGAGGAGTAGGAGGAGAAGGAGAAGGCGGAAGAAGAGGAGAAGGTGGATGAAGAGGAAAAGAAGGAGAAAGAGGAAGAGGAAAAGAAGGAGGAGGAGGAGGAGGAGGAGGAGGAGGAGGAGGAGGTACACTACATAGAATAACTGCCATCAATCATAGGTCAAGTATCAAATAGTAAGCCTTTACATCCCTAAGAATGGCAATGAAAGAAATACGGAGATACAAATATTCATAGTAATTTTGTAAGTTACTTTCAAAGTATTCGTTTAAGTATTTGTGACCAATTCCACCCCAGCAACCCTAACCTAATGTAATCTAATCTAACCAAACATTGTTTAATCTAACTTTGCTTAACCAAGTCTGATTCAATCAGTTAGCCATCAGGATAATATTAACGCAGAGCGAGCGACAACGAGAGAGAGAGAGAGAGAGAGAGAGAGAGAGAGAGAGAGAGAGAGAGAGAGGTCTTCCAATTTAACATAACTGACACTAAGACACCTTCTGGTTGCTGCAAGACATCTTGATCCAGAAGGAAACAACACAGAACTGTCGACTCGACTTGTAGACGCTGCCGACCAAAAACCCTCCGCTTTGCTCCAGCTGGTGGCAGCTGGCACTCTCATTCTGCATCGCAGATGGTGCCAGAGTATTTCATTCGTCTACGTGGCACTCCCAGGTCAGCAAAGGTTAATTTAACCGAGTTAAATTTAACAGGTTTAGTATCCTTAACAGTGCAGGGCATCCGCCTGACCGTCCTACATCATTGTGATGTCATAGTTTATGAAAATGACAAAGCTTGTTATTTATGGCGACAGCGGATACCACACGGCATGACCTGTGACGTCACTGATGGTGAACGATGACGTCATAGTTGATTACCTATGACGCCAGAGGTCATTGATCCATGAGGTTGCTGAAATTGGTGTCAATGATTTGGGACAATGGAGAAATGAGGTGGTGTGGTGGTGGTGATGGTGTGGTGGTGGTGATGGTGTGGTGGTGGTGATGGTGTGGTGGTGGTGATGGTGTGGTGGTGGTGATGGTGTGGTGGTGGTGATGGTGTGGTGGTGGTGATGGTGTGGTGGTGGTGATGGTGTGGTGGTGGTGATGGTGTGTTGGTGAGGGCGTGGTGGTGAGGGTGTGGTGGTGATGGTGTGGTGGTGGTGATGGTGTGGTGGTGATGGTGTGTTGGTGAGGGCGTGGTGGTGAGGGTGTGGTGGTGATGGTGTGGTGGTGGTGATGGTGTGGTGGTGGTGATGGTGTGGTGGTGGTGATGGTGTGGTGGTGAGGGTGTGGTGGTGGTGGTAGGGTGGAGTAGAGGCTATGAAGCTTTTAGAATATCAGGAGTAAAAATAAATAAATAAATGAATAAATAAAATAGATAAATGATAATGATAATGAAAACAACAACAACAACAACAACGATAATAATTATAATAATACTAATTTTACTATTATCATTAATAATAATAAATTCATTAATTAATCAACCTTTATACGTTCCTGAACCTTATCATTTTTTGCCGTTGCATTATACGTCACGCGGTTTTATTAGGGATAGGAGTGTCGGGCAGGAGTTCCAAATCATCCCACTCTGAGTGGGATTCTCGTGAAGCTCGCGAAGGTACTGAAGAAGAAATGGGACGGGCAAGTTGTGTAGAGTTTCCCACACACAAGAGCAGACTCCTCCGAAGAAGACCCGCCTGCCGTCGTTCTCAGCGATCTCGAGACGCCCTAAGCGCCTTCGATCCCGAGGCCTAAACCCCAGAAAAGACTTTTTTTTTTTTTTTTAATTCCAGAAGTCTCCCTAAATTCACAATACATTTGTTTGATTATTATCATTTTATTTTTGTCTCCCACATCGTTCTTTGTTCCTCTCCCTCCTTCCCTCCCCTTCTTCAGACGCTCCCGTCCACCCGAACACTCTCCCCCCTTTACCCCCACCCCCCGGCCTCATCTCATCCCCGCTTCATACACTCCCCCGCCCCCACCCCCCCCAGCTCCCCCCCAAAAACATCCTTGGCAGCAGACGCGCACACCGAGAAGACAAAAGAAGGAAAATCAAACCTGGCATTGGACGCATTAGCCAGCGGCAGGCGGGCACATAATGCGGGTGTAGGTGTTCCAGCAGCCGTGGCGGATACACCTGTAATGGCGCAGGCATGAAGAAGTACCCACCGAGGTGTAGGTGTAAGGGGAGAGAAGGTGTCGGTGATTGTGAGCGAGCGAGAGAGAGAGAGAGAGAGAGAGAGAGAGAGAGAGAGAGAGAGAGAGAGAGAGGAGGTGGGGAGAGAGGGAGAGACCGACGAAGGGAAGTATGGAAGAGAGTGGAAGAAAGAAAGAGTCTGAAGGTATGTTTGTGAATAGGGATGTCAGCTGGTAAGGGTCATGGAACTGACTAGTGTAGGCCTTATGGTCTCTTGCAGTTTCCTCTATTCTTATGTTCCAAAGAGAGGGAAGGAGGTGGGGAGAGAGGGAGAGACCGAGGAAGGGAAATATGGAAGAGAGTGGAAGGGAGAAATAGTCTGAAGGTATGTTTGTGAATAAGGATGACAGTTGCTAAAGGCCATGGAACTGATCAGTGTAGGCCATATGATCTCTTGCAGCCTCCTCTGTTCTTAGGTTCCTATGTATACTGAATAAAACCGACCTGTGGATATTAGAATAAACGACTAAAGGTCCGTTTTGCTCAGTACGATTATCGCTCAACGATGATCGTTCATGACTCAACGATGATCGTCAAACGGCTGTCCAGAGGACTAATTCTTCGCTTCTGAATAGGATTGATTTGCTTCGATGTGCAAAGTACGAGGCTGATCGTTTTAGTGACCGAAGCTACCAACGCGCTTACCCAAATAGGATGCCAGTTAGTAGGATGCGAGTCACAAGCCATTGGGAAGGTAGTAGGCTAATAATTAATCACACCAAGCAAAACCTATTTTTAATGAATGATAAAGTCCCATTTGCAGACACCTTGGGGCGCTTAGCACCAAGGGGGAACTCCTGAGGGGAATCGTAGATGTCGAGACTGAAGGAGGGTGCCTGGCACAAGGGAGAGGAGATATTAAAAGGGAATCAGAGGGGAAAGTATGGATGGGGAAGACGTGCAGGGAAGGAAGCAGTGTGATGTGGGGTGGATAAGAGAAGATCATTAGGGGAAAGAAGAAGAGAGGCGAGAAGGCATAAGGGGGAAACAGATAGAAAGAAAGGGAAAGAGAGAGAGGGAGGGAGAGAGAGAGAGAGAGAGAGAGAGAGGGAGAGAGAGAGAGAGAGAGAGAGAGAGAGAGAGACATATATATATATATATATATATATATATATATATATATATAGAGAGAGAGAGAGAGAGAGAGAGAGAAACGGATAGATAAGCAGACAGATATAGAGATAGATAAAGAGATAGAGTTAGAGTGAGATAGAGAGAGATAGATAGAGATAGAGACAGGTAGATAGATATGTAGATAGATACAGAGGTGGAGAGAGAGATAGACAGATAGAGATAGAATTAGAGTGAGATAGGGAGAGAGAGAGAGAGATAGATAGGTAGATAGATAGATACAGAGGTGGAGAGAGAGATAGATAGATAGAGATAGAATTAGAGTGAGATAGGGAGAGAGAGAGAGAGAGAGAGATAGAGATATAGACACGTAGATAGATAGGTAGATAGATAGATACAGAGGTGGAGAGAGAGATGGATAGAGAGAGAAAGAAAGACAGATAGGTAGATAGAAAGATAGACAGATAGATAGGTAGATAGAGAGAGCACGGGCGTTGGAGATATTCATGATTTAGAAACACTGCCAAAGGAATTTGTGAGCTGCACGTGAAACATTCATGCTCAAGCTAATTTTGAAAATGGAAGCACATAAATTCAACCTTTTACATAATTACTTGCACATCTGTCTCTAACATTTTAGCTAAGTTATTCCTCAAGTTTGTATTAAAAGAAACACACGTCAAACCTACTTTTGAATATATTCATTTCTTATAAGTATAGCTCAGCGATCAGGACATCAGCCAGCACTGAAACAGTATCAACAACTGTGGCTAGGCCAGATTCAAGCAGCCCCAGATACAAGCATTACACAGAGCACAAAGATTACCTAATACCACAATGTCCCACACTTTAGATTTAAGAAGGAAATAGAGATAAGAACTGAGCGCTGTAACCATTAGTTAAGAAGAAAACTTTATGACAGGTGGTAATGGACATGGAACTGCCTAATGTAGGCCTTATGGTCTCTTGTAGTCTCCTTTATTCTTATGTTAAGTCTCTCGGCAATGACACAATATACCTTTCCTGTTGCCGGTTACCTAAAGGTCGCGGGTCTTCTGCAGGAGAAACCTGGGGCAACGGATGTGTTGATCGATTTCTCATCACACTAAGTTCCGAGCGATGCAGGCAAGGTCATCATATTCAGACAGCAGGGAGGATTTGTAGTAATCTATTTAAATTGGACAAATTTAAGTTTAAGAAGGAAATAAGCAAGAACTAGTTTACCAATAGAGTGGTCAACGAATGGAATAGACTTAGTAACCACGCAGTGAACGCTGAAACAGTTGGTTGATTTAAGAGATAACTTTATGTATTGGAATGATAGGTGGTAAGAGACATGGGACTGTCTAGTGTAGGCCTTATGGTCTCTTGCAGTCTCCTCCATTCTTATGTTCTTATCGAAACGCACACCTGTGATCTTATTCTGGCTAATCCCATGCGATTTGTTTTTGTCCTGCGAAAATCTAATCTTTTACTATTATAGTGTGTTCTAGTTGTCGACAGACGATTTTATTCAACAAAGGTAAACCTCAATTTTCGATTATCTTCATCAACACTTCACCGTTTTGCGGTTTTAAAGTACGCTTCGCTCGGTGCGATTATCGTTCAACGATTATCGTTCAACGATTATCGTTCATGACTCAACGATGATTGTCAAACGATTGCCTTGAGCATTCATTCTTTGTTCTTAGCGACTCTAGCGTAGTCGCTTGAAGCAAAACAGCCCCATCATTCCAAAACAAAGAATTAGTGTTCTAGACAATCGTTTGACGATCATCGTTGAGTCATGAACGATCATCGTTGAACGATAATCGTACTGAGCAAAACGTACCTTAAGTCGTTTACTCTAACAGCCGCATGGCGATTTTATTCACCTGGATTAAGAACATAAGAATATAGGAGACTGCAAGAGACCATAAGACCTACACTAGTCAGTTCCATGTCCCTTACCAACTGTCATCCCTATCCATAAAGTTATCTAACCCTCTCTTAAAACAACCGATAGTTTCGGCGCTCACTACGTGGTTACTAAGTCTATTCCATTCGTTAACAATTTTGTTGGTAAACCACTTCTTGCCTATTTCCTTCTTAAACCTTGAGTTTGTGAGTTCGAGCTATGTTGAATTGATCATGGGACTTGGAACCGTTCCGTGGGTATCTGGATGTGGGAATGGTGTAGAGGCGAGGAAGAAATGTTGGGAGTGGGAAGAAGGTGTGCATGGGGAAGGGGAAGGGGAGGAGAAACCGAGAGACCAGCCTGGACCTCAGATCCTCTCAGGATTCTGGCTCCCAAACCGACCCGAATCCCTTGTTTTCAGTGACGTCAAACTTAATTGCAATAGCACGTCCAGCGGACTGACACAGGCATCAGCGTGCGCACCAAAGATAACAGCTGGAACAGACACGGCGAGCAGATCTTGAGACCTCGTGTTGGTGGAAGGAAGGCGAAGCGTAGAGGATGAAGGAGGTGGGGCGGGGGCGGCAGCCAGCTAGCGCCGAGCGTGATAAAGGGGTTATCACACTGGGAGATTTTGTCTCCGACATCCTACCTCCAACCTCCATCTGAATAACTAGACGTGACTTCGGTTACAGAAATCTAGACTTCTCGGAGAATATTTCGACAGTATGTCTAACATTCGTATAGGTTTACGATTTCTCAGTTAATCATTCGGCTTTGACAGGAATGATGGTATGATAATTTGATTTTTGAAGATTTGAAAAATGAAAAATTGTAAATGAAATCGTTTTTACTCAAACGAACTCTCAACGGTTGATGCTTGTGAATCCCGTGGAAGCCCAGTGTGATAAAACCTTAAGCAAGCAGTACAATGTACAGAGTGGACCAAAAGTCACTGAGGGGCGATAACTCTCTCATTAAACAACTTTAGGCCCGAAATGGGGTTCCTGCAAGATGGGATAACTGTTTATACCTCAAGAGAGACAATGCAGTTGCTGAGGCAATGTTTCTATGTATTAAAATCTATTACATGTAATTGTAACAATAAGGCAGTTATCAAGAATTAAAATCACTCAGTGACTTTTGGGCCACTATTCACAAGAACCCAACCCAACAACAAAGACGACAAGGTTCATTACGATGTGCGGCTCTTCAGAACGAGCGGAAGAGATGCTCTCCCTTACTCTTCGCGAAGACTTGTCCTTCTACGATGACGAGACGCCAGTCATCAGAGACCTCCCTTGATGTCTGCGCCCTCAGGTGAAGGCAGCTTCTTCCCTCGGGAGGGTGGGGGATGAGTGGGACGGGGCGGGTGTGGGGGTTGGAGGAGGGGCATGAGGAAGGAGGGAATCAGAGAGGTGATTTTCTTCGTCATATTGTGTAAATTATACATTGCGTCCTGCTGTACAAGTCGGAAAGATCTTAGAATGCGGTCACACTGTACGCGGTTCGCTGAGAGGGTAGAGGGTAGGGGGATGCCTAGCGGGTCTGAGGCAAGAACAAACACACGTTATCTAATACTAATTACCATACCCGCCTCGGGTACCGGATTCCTTCCAAGCTTATCCGCTACCTGCGTCCGGTATGGCCACTCATATTAGATAACACGTGTTTGTTCTTGCCTCTGACCCGCTACCGTTTACCCTCCCGGCAAACCGCGTACAGTGTGACCGTGCCCTTAGCGAGGGTGTGTGATTCGACTCTAGTCGTAGGCCACAGACGCTATTTTCGAAACTATTTTTTCAAAAATCTCGCTTGACCAACTTTTGGAGTGACGTCACTCGAAGCGAGGTGTCAGGAGGAAGGGATCTGAAGTATTCGAAGCTGACGGAGGGACGGGACCGTTGGGAAAGAATTCTACTTTTGCGAGGAAGGGAATTGAGGGATACTTAGGGAATGTATGGGGAATGTGACATTGATACTATAATGAACTCCTTTGGGGCGTGGGGTCTCCTCCAAAAGAGACTCTGGTTGACGTGGTCCACTAGGCTTTATTCTATCTCCAGGGGATTCTATTCAGTTGAAATAAATAAATAAATAAATTTATCTGGCAAAGAATCAATATACATGAAGTGCAGATAATGACAAGAACACATAGTTCGAAATAATAATTGCAAATTGCCGAGGATAACACAAAAGAGCATGTACGGTTACTTCCATTGTGGTCCAGAGGGGTGGACCAGAGACTGACCACGGCTTAAATCGATCGAGACCCCGCTTTGTCCTCTTGGAGGTGATCGTCAAGCGTTAGCCTGAACAAAGCCTGAAGAAGACCTCACCGAAGTGAGAGAGATCGAGGGACGAGAAGACCACAAATCTTTGAGTAGGAGTTCTTCTTCCGAAGTCACTGAGGAGATTTCCAGTTCGATATTTTTCCAAAGTTCTTCTCTTGGAAGGTTTTTCATCTTCTTCCGAAGTCACTGAGGAGGTTTTCAGTTCGAGATTTTTCCGAAGTTCTCCACTTCGAACGTTTTTCTTCTTCCGAAGTCACTGAGGAGGTCTACCAGTTCGAAGGTTTTTATTTTTCTTTCGAAGCCACTGATGAGGTTTCCAGTTCGAGATTTTTCGGAGGTTCTCCACTTCGGTTTTCCTTCTTCCGAAGTCACTGAGGAGGTTTCTAGTTCGAGTTTTTTCGAAGCCCTCCACTTCGAAACCTTCTGCAGCCTTTGGTGTCTCTTCCCAAAGAGACGACGTTCAAGTTTTCTCAAATTAACAGTCACAAAAACGTCCTCCTTCTATATGCATATATCTAATTTAGTCTCAGCAAATCACTCACATTTATATCATGAAAATTGGACTGCAGGGCCTATTACGTCGTTTAGTCTTAAAAAAAAAAGCATAAATAATCAGAACGAAAAATACACTCTGAAGACCATCCAACCGTTCATGACTCGTTGATTTCGGGCGTACAAATACGCGCATGCGCACACCACACTCATTTTCCAAGAAGGAATATACCACTTTACGACCTGGAATAAACTTTCTAAAGATTTTGTCCACAGCTTCATCGAAGATTAACCCAGTCTTTAAACGATAAAATATATTACGAATGTGTTTCATTCGCTCCCAAAGAATGATGCAAAAGAGACTAAAGCCTGCCAAACGTTGAGGGGATGAACCTTTGCTCAGGATGGGTTAAAAGAAGGCTGATGCATATTTGTATTCTGCTTCCAGTTTCCAGGAAACTGAGATTGCTTCCACTTCTTTCCATACACCGGATATTGGAATACTTAAGCCAACACCCTCACATTGGAATTAGACGAGATTTAGTCATAATAAAGACTATGAAGACGTATGTCTTCCAGACCACAAACAAGCAGAAAGTTCTTCATCTTTGTGAACTCGAAGTTAAAAATTCGGGGATGGTATTTTTTCTATCTTAATTCAAAATTATATAAATCTGCAACCATGGACGTTTGCGTGTACAATGGCAAAGATAATAGAGAATCAGAAAAAGAAGAAACAGAGAGCGAGAAAGAGGCAGAGAGAGAGAGCAAAATATAAAGACAGAAAGAAAAATTATGATAGAGATAACAATGATGATAATACCAACAACAATAATAATAAATTAATAATAATAAAAATAATAATAATAATAATAATAACAATAATAATAATAAAAAAAAATAATAATGATAATGATAAGTCATAATAATAATAATAGTAATAATAATAACAATAATAATAATAACAGTAATAATAATAATACTAATAATAATACTAATAATAATAATAATAATGATAATAATAATAATAGTTGCATACTAAAAATTCTCGCGAGTACTCTCAAACATCACCTCACAAAGCATAACATCACAGTAACGTCAATTTCTTAACTTTACGGAAAACGTCATCGTATATGTCTATAGTACCGCGTACCTCCGTTTTCTTCCGTATAGTGTTGGCATCGCTTGATTCAATTTCCCACATAACACATGCCTATGACCACGATTAAACACATCATCACTATCTCATAATTTTATCATTTACAACCACGGCAATGTATATCATCAATAGATACTGCATATATGGATTTGTATAATTACGACGGTTAAAGTAACTTGGCGACCCCGAACTCCCAAGTTATCATTTCCGGGAACTACCCACGGAGCGCCGCTTTCGTAGTCGCCGATGTCTCGCCAGCTTATGAGGCGCTATTGGCCGAAGTACAGTTGTCAAACTTCGGCCAGAGTTGCTCAAAGTCCAACAACCCCTCCCTCTCCAGCCACTCACCCCATCCTCTCCACCCGGAAGTTGCCCTGTGTGAACACAGTCCTAAGCTGATAAAAGCACAGGCGGAGTACAGTGCATGACCAAACTTGAACAGACACTTCTTCACCAATTTCAAAGACTAATCATGAAGTGGTGCATGAATTACCGTGAAGTCATAATTCTAAACATTTAAACAGCCTTGGGGGGAAAGACTTCCTAACTTTTTAAATTAAATCTTTATCTGGTTTTCTAGTTAACTGGTTAAATAATTCATCGATAAAATATGATCAAATAATTAATAATAAACTGGTTAATAAAAAAAAAAAGAAGTTAAAAACATTTGGGAAGGTAAATTTTCCTCCATCTCGGTAACCAGTCATACCAACCTTTCGTTTTAACAAGGGATACCAACCGTTCGGAATAAGAAATTCCAAAGTCGGAAAAGAAAACGTATGAACAACATATCCCAACCATTTGTCTTAGTTGTACGTGCACCCAATGAACGCGAAGCTTTGTACAATTGGCAACAGTTTCGATAAAATGAAACTGTTTTTGGAAAACGAATTTCACCGTTAAACGTCGAAAACAACTGTCCCGGCATTGGCACTTGGAAACAAGTTTAGTTATTTTATCCCCATAAGATCGATTGCGATCCAAATTTAATCGTTCCAGGCTGACATGGACTACTGTTGGTAAATACTGACTATTGCAAATCCATACGAAATGTGTGTGTGCGTGTGTGTGTGTGTGTGTGTGTGTGTGTGTGTGTGTGTGTGTGTGTGTGTGTGTGTGTGTGTGTGTGTGTGTGTGTGTGTGTGGGTAAAGAAGACATGGGTTTTGGTCCGAGTTTATTCCTGACTAGTTTGACACTGATTTTCTTTCGTGTTTACTTCAGTTCTGAAGAAGCTTAGTGCGAGACTAGTCAGGATGTCTTCTTCACACACACATACACACACACACACACACACACACACACACACACACACACACACAGAGGCATTGGATGTTTTTTATCTGAAACATGTACATGAAGCTTGTGTGGATTGGCAGTAAAACAAAGTGAATGGAGGTTTGGCAGTTTGGGGCAGGGGTGTGTTATATCACCGTGGTTGTTCAATTTTCCATATGAACGGACTAATGAAAGAAGTGAACGCCACACAAAGCCGTGGCGACGGAAATGAACAAGAGGCTCCATGTTCTGTTCAATTATGACGACTTTACAAATTTTTTTATTTTCACAATACGACATTTTCCCTCTTCTATGTCTTTATTGTTACCGTATATTGAGTCTTGCGCTCCAGGATATGACGAGGAACTTGATTCCTCCATTGCAAATACAGCAGCTGCATCATATGCCTTCATTTCTTCCAAAAAGGTTCGGATAATTGAACAGGGAGACGCGTCTCAAGAACGAAGTGTTCTGAAAATTAGTGACACCACTTGTTTGTATTCATCTCATCTTTCGAAATGTTTCGCTCACGAGTTGATTAATAGAATCCAATCCCTGCCATTCTTCAACGAACCATTATCAAAGGAGTGACACCATTTACCATCACAACTTCATCCAAAAGGAGGGAAAGGAGCTCTTTAGCTGTCTCTTCGTCATTCAAAGTTATTGATTTGTCGTTCTTAACCTTTGTCACTACATTTTTCTCTTTCATGAATTCTCAACATTCATGTGTCCCCCTTCATTTTTCTCTTAAAACCCATTCCACAAAAAAAAAATATATATATATATATACTATATATATATATATATATATAATATATATATTAATATATGTATATATATACACATATATATATATACACATATATATATATACATATATATATATATATACATAAAATAAATAAATAAATAGAAATAAAAATAGATAAATAAATTAAATTAAATACTGATGATGAGAAACTTTGATTTATTCCAAAGTTGACAACTGTAATTATCTTATATTTCTTTTGCCAGGAGCGAGCGATAAATTTATTTATCTATTTTATTTATTCATTTATTTATCTATTTACTTTTAGTTAGGTTCCTCACATAATATAGAAATATATAATTTGGACCAGGAGGCCATGGACCCTTAAATTCTTGTCATTGGTCCCTTGGGGTCCCCATGGCCCCCAGTTTGAACCCCTTTTCTAGGAGATGAAGGATAGCTTTTGCTATGGAAAAGAGGCAATTTGTGTATTCTAGAAGTACGGCCTGAGTGTCTTTGCCCAAGGTCCTGCTTGAGGTGAAGAAGGAAGGACGAAGCCGCAGATATTCGTGGGATCAGGGATGTGTAATGTCGCCTGGGTTGTCTAATTTGTGTACAGACGGGGATGGGAACGAGGACAAGAAGGTGGGAGGAAGGCAAATTAAGGGAAAGGGTCATAGAGTAATGAACAAAATGGAAGAACAAAGTAGCAAGGGGGGATTTCAATCCACATACAAAGTCTGGAATAAAAAGTCACATGTCGCTTACGTTATTCGCTAACTGGATGACAAGAATCCACCCAAAATGGATTCAAAGTAGAGTGGGCGGAGGAAGAGTGGATAAGGTGAGCGGGGATGGGAATGGAAGAGAAGATGGGGGGACAGGATAGATTAGGGTGATGGGGTGATGGGTGAGTTGAAGTGTGATGAGGAAGTAATGGGGCGGATACATCCAGAAGCGCTACTAAGGTGAGAAAGAAAGAGAGAGAGAGAGAGAGAGAGAGAGAGAGAGAGAGAAAGTGAGAGAGAGGGTGAGGGAGATAGGTAGATAGAGAAAGAGAGATAGAGAGACAGAGATAGACAGAAATAGAGAGAGACAAAGAGAAAGAGAAAGAGAGAAACAAGACATGATACACTGTATAACTAAATCCTTAACACATTGACTATAGTTATGATTTTTTAAAATACTTAATACAAGGTCACTGCGAAGAAGATATACATGTTTTAATGCAAGGCATAGGTTGTCTAAACGTGCGCAGCATATTAGACAACGAGAAACGAAGGTTGCATTTGGAGTTACAATTGCAAGACGATGCAAGACTAGAGGCCGTGCAATACGCCTCGACCCTCGGTACAATGGGAGGGTGGGGGTGGGAAGGGGGAGAGAGGGGGAAGAGAGGGGGAGATACGATGTTCGATGCTCAACTCAGACGAAGCTGTCAAGCCACGCCGAGAGAACAAGAGAAACAAAGAAGAAGAAGAAGACGAAGAAGAGAAAAACTTATCGTTAGGTTCTTATGGAAGCTTCGTGTGTTGTTCTTGCAAGGGGCTAGTTAGCAATGTTGCAAGATACTATGAGACACTGTTTGTAACCACCATGAAGCACTGTTGCAAGCCTCTATCTATCTGGTACTTATGCAAACTACCATGCAATATTGCCACAAACTACCATATTGCATTGGTGAAGACATCAAATGGCATTGTTGGAAAATGCCACATAGACATGTTGCAAATTATCAGGGTAGTTGGTGCAAACTAACATGTGGCATTGTTGCAAACTACCATATTGCATTGTGGCAAGACATCACATGGCACTGTTGGAAACTACCACGTAGTTCCTGCAAACTACCATGTTGCAAACTACGATGCGGTTGTTGCAAACAACTATGTTGTTCCTGCAAACTACCATTTTGTACTGTTGCAAACAACTATGTTGTTCTTGGAAACTACCATGTTGTTCTGTTGCAAACTACCATGTGGTTCTTCCAAACTATCATCTGATTCTTGTAAGCTACCATTTAGTACTGTTGCAAACAACTACGTTGTTCTTGGAAACTACAAGGTGGTACTGTTGCAAACTACCATGTGGTTGTTCCAAACTACCATGTGGTTCTTGCAAACTACCATTTGGTTCTTGTAAACTACCATGTGGTTGTTGAAAAATATGTGGCCCTTGCAAACTACGTGGTTCTTGCAAACTACCATATGGTTCTTGTAAACTACCATGTGGTTCTTGCAAACTGCGATATGGGTTTTGCAAACTACCAGTTGGCTGTTACAAATTATGCGGTTGTTGCAAACTACCATGTGGTTGTTGCAAACGATGTGGCCCTTACGAACTACTATGTGGTTGTTGCAAACTACCATATGGTTCTTGCAAACTACCAGTTGGCTGTTGCAAATTATGTGGTTGTTGCAAACTACCATGCGGTTGTTGAAAACTACCACTTGGTACTGTTGGACTGTATGGCTTTGCTGTGCTGCCTCTCGTCTCAGATTTCTCTATTCTTTACCAGCTCGAGCTGGTAATACGCACAGCCAACACAAAGGAACAGAAGAACAAAAAGCAGAACAAATATCAAACTTCAGCACAAAATAAGTTTTGGTTTAATAAAATCTACATTCTGCTAATATGTACAGCAATTATGACTGGCCAGATATAGCGTTTTTTTTTTTTTTATAATTATATATATATTTATTATCATTATTATTATTGTTATTATTATTTTATTCATATTTTTATTTTACTTTCATTTTGTTTCATTCAATCTATTTTAACAATCTATTTTTTTTTCATTTAATCTATTCTATTTTTTTTTTTTTTTTATCTATTAATCTATTTACTTATTTTTGCTGGTGTGATATACTGACCCTCGCATAGTGTCAATACTACCCCAACGGACGGAAATCTCAGCATCACCATCACCTGTTCACTAGGCAAGCGAGCAAGCAACTCCCCCCCGGCTGAGGGCTTACTTATACTGTTATCGTTGGGAGCAGCCTGCACTTGCCAGCCCACGGTGATATACAGCACAGTTCTTCTTACTGCTCTGCGAACTCTGTCGTGACGGTCACACTTCATCACAAACGCAATCCGCCGTGATGCTGCGAACAACGCCAACGTCCTATGGTTTCTCGCGCCTGCAATGCGCACGAAAGAAGACTGCACGTGTGTGTGTGTGTGTATGTGTGTGTGTGTGTGTATGTGTGTGTGTATGTGTGTGTGTGTGTGTTAAAAATTACATAAAAATCAACCCTTTTGATAATATAGTGTATCTATGAGTATGTGTGTGTGTGTGTCTTTGTGTGTGTGTGCGTGTTAGAATTACACAGAAATCAACCCCTTTGCTAATATGGTGTATGTATGAGTGTGTGTGTGTGTGTTTGTGTGTCTGCGTGTGTGTTATAAATCACATAAAAATCAACCCTTTTCATAATATGGTGTATCTATGAGTGTGTGTGTGTGTGTGTTAAAATTATATAAAAATCAACCCTTTTGATAATATGGTGTATCTACTGTATGAGTATATGTGTGTGTTAAAATTGCATAAAAAATCAACCCTTTTGCTAATATGGTGTATGTGTGTGTGTGTGTGTGTGTGTGTGTGAGTGTGTGTTAAAAATACACAAAAAACAACCCTTTTGCTAATATGGTGTATGTGTGTGCGTGTGCGTGCGCGTGTGTGTATTAAAATTACAAATAAAAAAATAACCCTTTCCCTAACATAAGGTTACTTAATATATTCCATTCTGGCTATCGGCAGGCGCTTCTGCTTGGCTGCGGAACATAACCACGAATAAAAAAATATCCCATTTTCAACTTTCATCTCTACCATCATGACGTCACCCATCCCTTCCCTACTAGGTGGTACTACCGCCGCCTGACGATTTTATTCAGGTACACGAGGGGGTTTGACCCTATTACGAGAACCTAACCAGGTGGTTTGTTTCAGATCCACGCGACCCTTTCGATAGATCAAATATCTTTTTTTTTACAAAAACCTCAGAGAATATCTTCAATGTCCTCCTCTCCTAATATCATAATAAGCCAGATGAGCTTACGCATGTGCATGCGCGTGGGGGGGAGGGGGGAGGAGGAGGAGGGGAGGGGAACTAGGGACGGGAATTGTTGCACGGGACTGCAATCCCAGGGATATTGCACACTCATCGCCAATGTTGCAAACCATTGCAAGAAATCACGGGCATAAGCCCCCCCCCCCCACCCTTAGCCTCCGCCCGCGCCGTTCCAATCCCCTACGCTTCCCTGCATGCAGACAAGCGAGGAGCCCGGCTCAAGAGCGTTGTTGCCCTGCAACGTATTTATGTTGCATGCAGGGATTTCATCATACAAACCAATGTGTGTGTAGGTATGTATGGATGTACACTATGTATATATTTGTATGTGTGTGTATGTATGTGAGCGTGTGTGTGTATGTATGTATGTGTCTGTGTGTGTATGTATGTGTTTGTGTGTGTATGTATGTATGTATGCATGTATGTATGTATGTGTCTGTGTGTGGTATATGCATGTGTATGTGTATGTATGTATGTATATGTGTGTATGTATGTGTGTGTGTATGTGTGTGTGTGTGTGTGTATGTGTGTGTGTATGTGTGTGTGATTCACCATAGTCTTGGACCAGGTGTTGGACTCGTGATCGACAGCTATTACCCTCCCGGATGAAAGCTTAGAGCTCATATATGCCCGATCTATGGGTAATGCTGTGACCTTACACACACACACACACACACACACACACACACACACACACACACACACTGACCTCCTTGCCCACGAGAGCTGGAGTGCCAGCTCGCAGTGCAAAGATGCTGAAACTATTTTAGCCTTGGACGGGAATCGAACTCAGAGCGCTGGATTAGCGGTACCACAGCGCCGTCAAGGTGTGTGTGTGTGTATGTGTGTGTGTGTGTGTGTGTGTGTGTGTGTGTGCGTGTGTGTGTGTGTAAGTTCACAGCATTACCCATAGATCGGGCCATATGTGAACTATCATTGGAGATGATAATAACTGTTGATCACGTGTCCAACACATGATCCAAGACTATGGTAATGAGCTAGAAAACAGAGAAATCACAGTAAGAATGGAAACCGCACACGCAATTCTGTTGCAAGATGGATGGATGGATGGATGGATGGTGGACTTGATTGGTCATCCATATTTTTGGAGAGTCCACAGTCGAGAACTTGTTTTAATTAATTCATTTTTGTATCGATTTTAACTCAGTGGAAAATCCGCAGCCCCACAGTGATTGACAACGGTCCTCCATTTTCTATGGTGTATGAACGTGGGGCTGTTTCTACATCATCAAACAAAAGTGGTAAGGGGAGGGTACCTGTCGTCGGTTTGGAAAGGTGTAAGAAATACAGCTGAGACCGAGTGTCAACCCCTCAGGGTTGCACCTTTTGATGGAGGTGATGAGAGGGTTGCCAGTTTTTGAAAATGGTTTCCGTCTTCGGTCCAAGAAATTACTTGCACAAATGGGGAATAAAAAGAAAATGAGGTAACACTGGATCAATTGCTGTAACGTTATTCTCACGGGCGTGGGGACAAAGCTGCTTTTGTTTTGATACATTTAAATTGGTGCTGGCTGCCGCCAGGTGATTTTAATCAACTGAAGTATTTGCGATTATTCTGATATGGAGGTCTTCCCTCTAAATATATATATATATATATATATATATATATATATATATATATAAATGAATAAAATAAAAAATAAAATGAGCAGATAATGATAAATAATAAATAGACTAAGCGAATAAATAGATAAATGAATAAACAAATAAAATAAAATTGGTTCGAAAATATCATCGACACAAAAGTACAAAATGTGTCTGAAACAGAAAAAAAATATATATATATATAAGTAATAGGATAAATAAAATGAAATAATCATGAGATGTCAGTACTGCATCACCTACAAGGTGCCACACAGGTCACCACGGAGGCACCGTAATGCCACCTGGCACCACAAGCAAACGTGCCCGGAAGGAGCAGCAGCAATCTGTCATGAACAAGTGAGTAAACACTGTTTACGTTTGTAACAAGTGGAACCACCTCTCCAAGTCTTTGCCTGATGTATGATCAAGCTCCTTCAACAGCGGTGAACTTCATCATTTTTTCATATATATCTATTTCTTAAGCTACCGGCAGAATTTTTTCTAAGGTGAGGCTTAGTATAAATTAAATTTATCTCTCTCTCTTAAAAAAAAAAAAAGAAAAAAAAAAAAGATGGAGATAGAGAGAAAATAGCTGAAGAACCCCAACTATACACTCACGTATGACCAAACCATCGAAGTCACTGGTTCCTCCCTAACCAGCGGTGAACTTCATTATCTTTTTTATATCTATTTTTAAGCTACCGGCAGAGGTTTCCTTAAATAAAAAAAAAGTACACTCACATATGATCACGGCATCGAAGTCGCTGGTTCCTCCCTAACCAGAACTTTCGAAGTCTCGAAAAACCTCCGGGAGAACATTACAGAGACCACCTCCGGCGTGATGCTGATGCCTTCAACCTTGTCCAGCTGTCCGGGTTGGACCGTCTCACCGTCCGGGGGGGAGGGATTGTGGGGAGACGGGGAGGGGAGAGTGGGGGGAGGCATGTGTTGCACGGTGTGCACCCAAATTACAGCACGACTTTGCATGAAGTTGATGCATCAGAATGCGGAGTTTACCGCCTCTTGCCGAACGTTCTCGTTGCCTCCCCCTCCCTCTCCCCTTCACCTCTTCACCCGCCGACCAACCTACCTGTGGAGGACAACACCGGAAGATCCTTGGAACCCAGATACACTCCCCGTGAGGAGCGGGGGAGAGGTTAGGGGGAGGGGAAAGAGGGGAAGGGTTGAGACTACAGGTCTATTAGATTCAAACTGCTCGCATATAATCCCTTTATCAAATATAACTTTACAGTACACAGTATGTTGAGATCACTGTTTCTTTTTTCGAATGTTGCATAGACATAAGTTATACTTTTTGGATTGAAATTGTAATTGGAATGGGTTGGTGGAATCCTGAAACAGGGTGAAAAGGGTGCAACTACAGGCTGGTGCAATAAAAGGAAATAATACCCTCTACTCTAGTCTAGTGGATTGAACTAACACCATCAACAAAAATAAAACTGGAAATCGCCTTTATTTCATATAAGAACACATGAATAGAGACTGCAAGAGACCATATGGCTTACACTAAACAGTTCTATGTCCCTTACAACTGTCATTCCTATCCTTAAAGTTAAATAATCTATTCTTAAAACAACTGTTTCGTTGCTCATTATATTGACGTTGCCCTTGCTAGCTCTGTACACAAGGCAGAAGTGAAGTTCCTCCAGGTGTAAGGAAGGTCAGTTGATTTCATTCATCTGAGCTCCATCTGCTTGTTTTCTGTGGCTCGCGCGTCCCAGGCGGTAGGAATATGTCTCACGGGGAGTAGGTACGCGTGCCAGCAGCTCTCATTTCCTACATGTAAATTTTCGAATGGCATTTTCTATTCTTTTCAACTGATCCTAGACAGCCTCAAAGGTAGTTATGTCATATTTTGAAATTGCATTTAATATTCTTTTTGACTGATTCTAGGACCTCAATGGTAGATATGTTTTGTTTCTATCTGGTTTAAAACTTCTTTATTAATGTGTCAAATGGTCATAAACAGATACTTATATAGCTTATTTTAAGAAATTTTATCTCGGCGTAATAAAACTGTCACGATTACAGGAACGTAATTAAAAGAGAGAGAGAGAGATAGAGATAGATAGAGAGAGAGAGAGAGAGAGAATAGAGAGAGAACTCCATAGTCTACATGGTGAATCTGATACACAATACACAGTATAGCAGACCAAATAAAATGACGATGTCATGTCTAGTCCACCCCAAAGACCGAGATAACGAACATCACCCAGTATTTTTCTACGGCTGATTGCTTCCTCCTCTTGGACACAGAGGAGACATCTCAAACCATTATACTTAATCTGGTAATATACTTACAATGGAGACATTGGGCTACGATGATCATCCATGGAGACCGACAGATCTTCCTGTTCATAACAAGGTTGTATTTAAAAAAAAAAAAAAAAAAAAAAAAAAAAAAAAAAAAAAAAAAAAAAAAAAAAAAAAACCGCTCTCCTACTGGGATTCGAACCCTCGCCTGAGCGGCTTGCTTCTTATTAGGCGAGTACCGTACCGTCACGCCATCCTCGCCTAATAAGAAGCAAGCCGCTCAGGCGAGAGCTCGAATCCCAATAGTAGAGTTTATTTCCAAATGTCATAATGACACAAACACACACACACACACGCACATACACACACATATGTATATAAATATATATATATATATAAATATATATATATATATATATATGTATATATATATATGAGGGGAAGGGCGGTGAGTTAAACACAGAGAACAGTTGGAGTTTTATTCACTGACGTTTCGTCCTTACCAGGACATTTTCAAAGTACAGGTTAGGACGAAACGTCAGTGAATAAAACTTAACTGTTCTCTATGTTTAACTCACCACCCTTCCACTCATTTGTCTTTCATACTTCAATATATATATATGTATATATGTATGTATATATATATATATATATATATATATATATATTTATATATATATATATATACACACACATATATATATACATACAATTATATATACATATATATAAACATATATATATACATATATATATATATACATATTATATATATATACATATTATATATATATATATGTATATATATATATATAAGATAAATAAACATAAAAAACAAATAAGTAAAATAAAAAATGAAACAAAATAAATAAAGACAAATAAAAAATAAATAAAAACAAAACAAAACATAGAGGTAAATGAACAATACAACAGCCAAATAAGAGAAGAAAAATCTCGTTAACAGATTTTACAGTTTTGTTTGCT
>NC_134807.1:22983950-22986450 GCF_046742065.1 Oratosquilla oratoria
CTCCTCTTCTTTCCTCTTACCCTCCTCCTTCTCCTCTTCTTCCATCACCTCCTCCTCCTCTTCTTCCTCCTTTTCTTACTTCTCCTCCTCCTCTCCTCCTCCCCCTTCTCTTCTTTTCTCACCTCCTCCTCCTCCTCCTCCTCAAAGCCCTTGAGACAAACACAAACCCAGATAAATGCAACACAGACCTCAGTGCAAAATTTCTTCCTTTGGGAGGGAAGGACGGCACCAGGACCGTTGGCGACTGCTGTGGGGCCGCGGATTGTCAATTAGTACAACTCGAACCAGCAGCTGTTACTATCGCTCGAGACCTCGTTTAAGGTACGTTTTGCTAATTATTAATTGTTAATTATTAGCCTCCTACCATTAATGGCGGGTGACGCGCATTCTACTTACTATCTGGCATCCTATTTGGGTAAGCGTGTTGGTTGTAGGTTTCGGTTAAAATGATCAGCCTCGTACTTTCGAGCTCAAAACAAAACAGTCCCATCCAAAAAAAACAAAGAATTAGTGCCCTAGATAATCGTCTGACGATCATCATTGAGCCATGAACGATCATCGTTGAACGATAATCGTACCGAGCGAAATGTACCTTTAGGCCGAGGTTCGCCTTCCTACAGTGGTAACAGTGCTAACAGTGACACCATATGACAGTGCAACAGTGCCTTTGGATCTGTCTGGCCTTTTTTAAAATTACCTTAGACCCGCGTACTGTCCATCCATGGCTTTCCTTGCTGTCGTTAAGCGATTTTATTCAGGTGAACGAGACTCGCCACTCTCTGATGTCTGAGCACTCGAGACTCTGAGAGAGAGAGCAGTTGGTCAGACATAAAACCGATGACGTTTTCATCGATTTTGTGACGTTCTGCCCAAAGTTCGAAACGGACGGTCGAGGAGAGGACACAGATGCCCTTGCACGGGAGGTTAGGGGTGGGATTTCGGCATTCTCGAACCACTTAGCCTTGGCGACGCTCTTTTTAGATTTTATTCTGATAGTGTGGCACCGTAGCTCCTCCTCCTTGATATTAGCTCTGCCACCTTGACACTTTGGCTCCGCCCCCTTGACATACTGGTTCTGCCCCCTTGGTACTTTGGCTCCGTCCCCTTGACCTTCTGCCTCCGCACCCTTTGAGCTCTGGTTCCTCCCCTTTGACACCCTGGCTCCGCCTCCTTGACCTTCTCACTCCACCCCCCTTGACGCTCTGGCTCCGCCCCCTTGACACTCTGGATCCGCCCCCTTGACATTAGCTCCGCCTCCTTGGTACTTTGGCTCCGCCCCCTTGGCACTCTGGATCCGTCCCTTGACATTAGTTCCGCCACCTTGATACTCTGGCTCCGCCCCCTTGGCACTTTGGCTCCACCCCCCATGGGCAGGTTATATTATCTCTGTTTCCTGATTGGTGGAGATCATTTAACCTCCAGAAATGTGTAGCTTCGGATTACTGTACTTCTGGCGAAAATGTCATTATCAATTACTATCTGAAAATTGTTGTTGCTCGCCGTCTTGACACAACGTGTGGGCCTGGCTGTCTTATTATTTTGGACTTCAAAAGTCAGAACTTTAAATATTATTTGCAGTGAGTAGAAAGAGGAAAGATTGGAGTCTTAATCACAGTTATTTTCTTGACTTGTTTCGCTTCAAGCTTTTTCAACTTGTCAGAATGTCTCAACATTATTTTATTTGTTTATTTATCATTTTAGTCTGTCGTCTAGAAAAAATATAAATTGTGCACCATGACCCGGTAAAAGAGAGAGAGAGAGAGAGAGAGAGAGAGAGAGAGAGAGAGAGAGAGAGAGAGAGAGAGAAAGAGAGAAGGGGGAAAAAAGACCGACAGAGAGAGACAGAGAGGGAAAAAGGTAGAGAGAGAAAGAGAGGAGAAGGAGAGAGGGGGAGAAAGAGGGGGTAAGGGAAGGGGGAAAGGAGGGGGAAGGCAGGGGAGGGGAGGTCTGATCACTTCCCCCTCCCCCCACCCCCCAACTCTCCCTCCTTGCTGGTCTTCCGCGGCCAAAAAGTCACATTATCTTGATGAACGGATCCAAACCATGTCTCCTTCTCTTGACAAGATATTTTTTCTTTGTTGCCGCCGGGCGATTTTATTCATCCGCAGGCCGAGCGGGTTAGAGCGACGCTACTTGCGGCGGAGGTTGAGGTGACGGTAGTTCGAATCCTGCCGCCAGCGAGTTGGACCAAGGGCATGATTCATCAAATTCCATGCTACAAAGTATTCTGTAAGGGACACCGTTCTAGACTCCTGATAGGGGTTCGCGACGTCAATCCAGGTCACAGGGAGACTTCTCGGTTTGTAAAAATTATCCTTTTAACCCAATGTCACACTAGGATTTTTTTTCATTCTTCGTCTTTAAACTCGGTTACAAAAAAAAAAAAAAAAAAAAAAAGGGCACATCCTATACTAAAATGTGGAAAATATTTTTGACACATTTCTTCACCAGGGCTTCAATCCTCCTCTCCTCCATCACCTAACACAACTACTTCACACCA
>NC_134807.1:22991450-23033950 GCF_046742065.1 Oratosquilla oratoria
ATTCTCATTCTTTTTCTTCTCCATCCTCCACATCATAGTCTTCCTCCTCTCCTCCTCCTCCTTATCCCTTTCTTCCTTCTCTTCCTACTCCTCTTTCCACTCCCCATCCCATTCTTTTTCCTCCTCATTCCTCCTCCACATCATAGTCTTCCTCTCCTCCTCCTCATCCTATTCTTCCTCATTTCACTATCCCTCCTCCATATCAGTCTTCCTCTTCTCCTCATTCCATTACTCCTCTTCCTCCCAGTCTTCCTCCTCTCTTTCTCCTCTTCCTCCTTTTCATACACTCCCAAAATCCCCCCCAAATCTTCTTCTTCCACTCCTCCGCTCCTTCACTCCACCCCACCTACTCCTCCTTCTCTTCCTCCTCCTCCTTCTCCTCCTCCTCCTATCTACCTTCACTTCTTACCCTTTACCAATGCCACTCTTTTTTTTCTCTTTTTTTTCCTCCTCCTCCTTCTCTTCCTACTCCTACTCCTCCTTTTCTTCCTCCTTCTCCTTCTCTTCCTACTCCTACTTCTCCTCCTCCTCCTCCTCCTCCTACTTCTCTTCCTCCTCCTCCACCTCCTCCTCCTCTTCCTCAAACCTACCTTCTCACCACTGTCCACCATATTTCCTCCTCACCGGTGCCCCTTATTCTTCTCTTCATCTTCCTTTTTCGTGAGACCTTGCTACACAGCGATTACGATTACCCCCGCACCCACCCACGCCCCAGACCCAAACCTTCACTTCCCGTCCGTTGTCCAGGGATTTTTTTCCCAGAAGAAGAAGAAGAAGAAGAAAAAAAAAAAAAAGGAAAATTTCGGAAGGATCTCGCCCTTCCTCCAACACCAAGACTTACTTCTTTGCGACGCCTTCGTCCCCACTGGGGATTTCCTTCTCCCCCTCTCCCCTCCTCCTCCCCCCCCGCCAGCCCTCCAGTTCCTTCCTCCATCTTATCCTCCTCCTCCTCCTTCCCTTTCTACTCTTCTATCTCGCCAAACTTCAGCTCCTCCTCTCCCTCTTCCTCCTCGTCCTCCTCCTCTCCATTCCTCCTGCTCCACCAATCCTCCTCTTCCTCCTCTTATTCCTCCCCATTTACTCCTCTATCTTATCGCACTCTTCCTTCTCTTCTCCTTCCTTCTTTTTTCTTCCTCCTCCCCTTCTACTCCTGGTCTTCCTCTTCCTCCTTCTGCTCCTCCTATAACTCTTCTTTATCCTCTTCCTCCGCCTTTGCCTCTTCCTCTTCTTTTTTATCATCCTCATCATCCTCTTTCTTATCTTTTTCTTATTCACTCCTTCATATTTTCCTCCTTCTTTTCTTCCTTTCTCCTAATCCTCTCCTCCTTTCTCCCTCCCCTCCCCTCCCCTCTCTTCTTTACCTCTTTCTCTTACTCCTTTACCTCCTCCTCTTCTTTTCTTCCAACCCTCTTCCTCTTCCTCCTCCTTTTCCTTTCTCCTAACCCTTTTCAGCCTCCTCCTCCTCCTCCTCTTTTCTCTTGACCCTCACCTCCCCCTTTCTCTTCCTCTTCTTCCTTTCTCACATCCTTCTCCCTCCTCCTCCTCCTCCTCCTTTCCTTTGACCCTCTCCACACTTCTTCCTCCTCCTTCTCTTCCTCCTTTATCTCCTTTTCCTTACTCTCAACACTCTTCCTCCTCCTCCCCTTCCTCCTTTACCTCCTTTTCCTTACTCCCAACACTCTTCCTCCTCCTCCTCCTCCTTTACCTCCTTTTCCTTACTCTCAACACTCTTCCTCCTCCTCCTCCTTTACCTCCTTTTCCTTACTCCCAACACTCTTCCTCCTCCTCCTCCTACCTCCTTTCTTTTCATCCTCTCCTCTCTTCCTCCTCTTCCCCTTCAACCCATTCAGATCGACTTTATTTGCTTTATTCAGGCTGTCGTTGGATGGAACAAAATTGTCTTCGTAGTAAAATGCGAAAAATGAAATGTTCACTGTTCAGTTGAACAAAATAGAACAAGTCAGTACGTCACGTCAATACAGGTATTACACATCCTTACATCTAAAACTTCAAGAAAGGCAACCATGCCTAGCCACCGCGTAGAGCGAGGAGCGGATAACATGTTCAATGGAATAAGATAAGCACAAGAAATATAAAATGTCTCACAGATCTGATAATCTTTATTTTTCTTTATTTATTCATTTATTTGTTTACTTACTTATTTTGTCTTTTCATCATCCGTATTTTCTCTAATTCTTATTTTATTCCCCCCCCGCTCTTTTTTCTCTCTCTTTTTTTTTATCTACCATTCCCTCTCTTGCCTCCCACCCATCCCCCACCATCCATCCCAGCTCGCTTCCCAAAGTCTCTTTAATGTTTTTTTTTTTTCAGATTAGAACTCTAGGTTTAAGTTTAAGAAGGAAATAGGCAAGAACGGGTTTACCAGCAGTGGTTAACTAATGGAATAGACTTAGTAATCACATAAAGAGCGCTGAAACAATTGGTTGTTTTAAAGAGAAGATGAGATAATTTTATGTATAGGGATGGGAGGTAGTAAAGGACATGGAACTGCCTTGTGTAGGCCTTATGGTCTCTTACGCTCTCCTCCATAATTATGTTCTAGTGATCGCCTTCGCGGGACAGTAAGGTCTGTGTGATAGACACATAAGCCACTCTCAGTATTGGAGAATCACTTCACATATTTTATTCAACTGAGACGAAGAAACGTACACTCACCCTTTCTCTATCTCCCCCAATTCCCCCCTCATCCTCCCCAAGCACTTCATTCCCCATTACATTGTCTCCCCCTTCTGCTATCCTCCCCTCTTTTCCTCCCTACACTCCTTCCTTCCCCCCCCCAAGACATTCCCCCACATTTAGTCCCCCCAAACATCCTCAGGTTCAATAAACAACACAACACAACCAGGACCGAGAGCCGCTTCGGAAGCCCTCTTCTTCCTTTAAGTGCCAACCCTCCCTCCCTCTCCCCCTTCCCTCTCCCCTCCCCCCCTCCTCCCCTCTCCCCCCCCTCCCCCGGACAGGACAAACACATTCCCCCAGAACATAAACCGGACGACGCCCGGGCCCAATCCGGGAGGACTGAGTGTGAACATGCCAGGTGAGATAGAATTCCGGATAAGAAGTAGGGACAGAGGTGGGCATGGAGGTGCAAGGAAACGAGGGATTGGGGGGGAATAATGAAGATGGAATAGAAAAGATGGAGTACGAAGCTCAAGGGGAGAGGACGAGGACAAGGAGGTAGAGAAGGAGGAGGAGGAGGAGGAGGAGGAGGAGGAGGAAGAAGAGGAAGAAGAGTAAGAGAAACAGTAGAGGGAGAGAGGGAAGCGAGAAGAGAACGATTGTATATATGTGTATAAATATATATATATATATATATATATATATATAGATATGTATATATATATATATGTATATATATGTATATATGTATATATATATATATATATATATAGATATGTATATATATATATATATGTATTGGTTTAAGTCACTGTAACTTTGTTACTGGTTAGCTGGGTTCGACTCCTCGGCTCGTCCATGTTTCAATTTCCAACAGATGCCTCCATCGAGCGATTCTTCGGTCTCGGCTGCGATGGCATGGAATTAAAAGTGATTTGTGGTTGAAAAAAAGATATATGTATATATATAGATACATATATATATGACGTAAGTGGAGTATAAAACATACGAGTCTTAGTCTGAGTTTATTCCTGAATAGTTCCGCAGTTATGCTTTTCCTTTTGAAAACTGCGAAACTAGTCAAGAATAAATTCAGACTAAGACCCTTGTGTTTCCTACTCCGCTTACGTCAACCTGTCGTCTCAATATATATATATATATATATATATATATATATATATATATATATATATATATATATATATATATATACATTGATGGAGGGAAGCGAAAGATGAAGACGAGACAAGCAAAGGATCAAATACGAAGAAAAAACAAAGAAGAGGATGAACGGTGAACATGAGAAACGCAAAAGATAGACACTGGTAGACAGACAGAGAATGGAAAACTGGAAGAAAACGATTGTGAGACACACACACACGCACACAAACACACACACACACACACACACACACACACACACACACACACGTATATATATATATTTATTTGTATATATGGTTCGCAGTGTGAAAGAGTGAGGTGTGGAGAGAGAGAATGGAGGTAGTAGGCAATAGACTATGAGAATATGACCGAGAGAGACAGTGACGAAGCGGAGGTGGAGGGAGGTAGGGAAGGAGGGAGGGGGAGGGGGAGGGGGAGGGAGGTAGGGAGGGAGGGAGGGGGAGGGGGAGAGTGAGAAAGGAAAACGGGGTCATGTCCAGGGAGATACACAAATGGTCTTCCATTGGAAGTACAACCACTCGCACATGCGCGTACAGACGCGAAGGATGGGAGAGCGGATGCTTGCAACAAGACGGATTGGGGAAGGAGGAGGAGGAGGAGGAAGAGGAGGTAGGAGGAGGAAGAGGAGGGAAGGAAGGAACCGGTGAAGGGCGTTCTTCGGTTTGTACACATACTCGCCATCATACAGACGGAATCACACAGACTGAGTCAAAAAAAAAAAAAAAAAAAAAAAAAAAAAAATGTCGGAAGGATGAGGTGAATTAGATTCTACCTATTTCCGTTCTCATTCTTAGATTCCCCCTTATTCTATATTTATAAAAACACTATATTTAGTCACCTGCTTTTTAATCCCCCCCCCCCCCGCATCCCCGTAGTCTGCCCAAGTTTTGGATCGAAAGATCATCTAACAGATTGCTTCTCTTTTGTATTCCGGTGTATTCCATACACCAACTCGGGGCACAATGGCCGGACTTTCCTTTCCCATCAACGATCACAGTGTCATCCTACTTCCTTCACTCGACAATTACTCTCGCCATACCCCCTTCCCCCTCCCCACACACACACCTCCAGTCTCTCTCTGTCTTCTTTCAGTGACCCCTTCCAGAAGACTCCCCTACCAGAACACTCTTTGTAACCTTACCCATGAACACAGCCCGTGAAAGAGGACTACACATGTTTTATAGCGGGAAACTAAAGCTCTGTTCCCATGCTTCATTAGACCTCCAGGTCACAGGACCTGTTCCTGAAGTTCCTGTAGTTCGTGGAAGTTTTTCTTGATTCCTTGTTTCTTAGTGTCAAGAGAGGTCAGTTACCATTGCGGCTACAGAGTGACCTCCCCGTTTGGCCTAAGAACGTGGAAGAGGGAGGGGGGAGGGAGCTTTCTCCTGTCTCCCCTTCACTCTTAAAACTCTCTTCCCCCTTTTTTCTTTCCGAGACAACCCTCATTACATGTTTCCGTCAGTACTCAAGACCTCCCCGGGAGAAGCGGAGTACCTCAGGGATCGATATTAGATTGCGGACCATCGAGTCACTCTCGACACGAAGTGACTAAGACTATGAGTGCTCCTTCTTCCAGGGTGAACATAAGAATAGAGGAGACTGCAAGAGACCATAAGGAGTACACTAAGCAGTTCCATGTCCATTACGACCTATTATCCCCAACTATAAATTTATTTAAGCTTCTCTTAAAACAGCTAATTGTTTCAGCGCTTACTACATGGTTACTAAGTCTATTCTAGTCATTAACCACTCGGTTGGTAAACCCGTTCTCGCCTATTACTTCCTTAAATCTAAATTTGTCCAATTTAAATCCATTACTACGAGTCATGCCTTGTTGTCTCAATATAATTACCTTGTCTGCGTTACCCTTGTTAAAGCCCTTGATCCATTTGAACACCTCTATTAGATCACCCCGCACTCTGCGTCTTTCCTGAGAGTGCAAGGTATCCTTCGGTTGGATGAATAAAGGATATCCTACAAGGAGTAGAGGCTACGTCGAAGGACCTACCTAGAGAAAAGACGTAATCCTACGACCGTAGGGTGATATCCTTGGCTGAGGATATCTATGGTCTTAGAGTAACTCTTGAACGTCCTGATATTGAAAATCTTGCAAGTATGTTGCACTTGTTCATTAGAACAATCATACCATGACGGGCACTAAATCGTCTTCAAGTGTTCATTAAATTGTGTTGTAGTATGGATTGAACATATTGTACACACCACGATAACCACATGGCATAGAACGCGCGTCATGTCGCCCACGACCTGACGCTTCTCTGACAGTGCGACCCTGCTTGACCCGACCTAACCTAATCCAGTCCAATTATGTAATTACGCTCCACGGGTGACTACCCACGTGGTATATATATCGGCTCCTGCCTATGTAAAACCAGTTCGCTCGTACCTTACAATAAAGAAGACGAAGTCACCAAAACGTCTTTCTTTTCTCATAGTATCACCGCTACAATATCCTCTGTTACAGTGTTTAAAGTATAATTTCATTAACAGTAGAGTTGTCTTGTTTTTGGATTGTGATCAACTGATAACTCTCATGATTGTATACTGGTTCCAGTGTGCTTTCCACTCCACTGTTCTCTGTACACACACATTCATCGCCTTAACCACATGATCTATTTTAGGAATTATTCTTCCAAATGTCGAACATTTTTAGTACCTAAGGTTCGGACTCAGACCTGAATAGGGTCTGGAGCGATCGTTACCCCTCCTGGGCATGGCACTCTGTCCGTTGCGTGACTGAAAACGACTGCTAGGCAGTTTTCCTAAAATACTCGTAGTATATCAAAGATTTCTCTTTTCGTTCCCCTACTCCCTCTCTTTCTTACTAGTTATTACTTGGTTCCTCCCCCTACCTTCCTCTCTCTCACTGCACTTTCCCTCCCCTTCTCTCTCTCTCTCTTACTAGTTTTTGTTTGTTCCTCGTCATTCTTCCTCTCTCACATCCCACTCTCTCTCTCTCTTCTATTTTGTTTTGGTTCTTCTCCATCCTCCTTCTCTCACACACTCCACTCTTCCTTCCCTCTCTCTCTCTCTCTCTCTCTCTTTCACTAATTTTTACATTCTTCCTCCCTCTACCTCTCTCTAATTAGTTTTTACTTATTTCCTCCCCACTACCTCTCTCTCTCTCTCTATCACACTCCATTATCCTTCCCCACCTTTTTCTCCCCATCTCCCCATCTTTCACCTATTCCCCCCAAGTGTGACAGAAAGGTCTCCAGATGTGTTCTTGCGCTGTGCAAGATTCCCAAAGCACAGAGAGAAACCACGCAAAGAAGAGATATTTCCTTCTGCTTTCCCCCTCTCCCCCCGGCCTCCTCCCCCCTCCCCCGGTCCCCCGGTCTCCCCCCTACCCCCACGACGTCCTCCGACTCTTTTGACTCTGAGAACCCACATGCTGCAGATGGTTGAGGAAGGGGTTGAGGAAGAGGAGGAAGAGGAGGAATGAGGGGAGAGGATGGGAGGAGAAACGTGGGAAAGGAAAAGAGGAAGGTATTGAATATAATGGTGAAGGAAGGGGTAGCGAAGAGAGGAGAGAAAGAGGAAAAGAGGAGGGAGGAGGGAAGAGAAGAGGATATTGGAGATTAGGGTGAAGAAATGGGTAGCAAAGAGAGGAGAGAAAGAGGAAAAGAGGAGGGAAGAGGGAAGAGAAGAGGATATTGGAGAGTAGGGTTAAGGAATGGGTAGTGAAAAGAGGAGAGAAAGAGGAAAAGAGGAGGGAAGAGGGAAGAGAGGAGGATATTGGAGATTAGGGTGAAGGAAGGGGTAGCGAAGAGAGGAGAGAAAAAGGAAAAGAGGAGGGAGGAGGGAAGAGAAGAGGATATTGAATATTATGGTGAAGGAAGGGGTAGAGAAGAGAGGAGAGAAAGAGGAGGGAGGAGGGAAAAGAGGAGGATATTGGAGATTAGGGTGAAGAAATGGGTAGCAAAGAGAGGGGAAAAAAGAGGAAAAGAGCAGGGAAGAGGGAAAGGAAGATGGAAGGAAAAAATGGAAAAGAGAAATGGTGAAAGGAAAGAAGAGTTGAGAAGAATGGGACGGAAGAGGAGGACGATAGAAAAGAGGAAGAGAGTAGAAGAGGGAAGAGGACAGGGGAATTAGGAGAAAAAGAGGGAGGGAAAAGAAAAGGAGAGAGTGGGGAGGATAGAGAGGAGGAGGAGGAGGAGGAGGAGGAGGAGGAAGGAATATGGAGGAAGGAGTGGGAAGGAGTAGGAGTAGGTGGAAGAGAGTATGGAGGACGGAGTGGGAGGAAGAAGTGAGGAGAAGGAGTGGGAGGAAGGAGTGGGGAGGAAGAAGTAGGGAGGTAGGTGTGGAGGGGGGAAGAGTGGGGAGGAAGGAGTGGGGAGGAAGGAGCTGGAAGGAAGGAGTGGGAGAAAGGAATGGGGAGGAAGGAGGGTCGGGAAGGAAGTGGGAAGGAAGGAGTGGGGAGGAAGGAGTAGGAAGGAATAGGACGAAGGAACTGGAAGAAATAGGAGGAAGGAGGGTGGGGGAGGAATTGGGGAGGAGGGTGGTGGGGAGGAAGGAGTGGGGAGGAGGGTGGTGGGGAGGAAGGAGTGGGGAGAAGGAGCTATAAGGAAGGAATAGGAAAAAGGAATGGGGAGGAAGGAGCTGGAAAGAGGGAGCTGGAAGGAAGAAGGAGGAGGAAGGAGTGGGGAGAAAGGAGGGTGGGGAAGGATATGGGGAAGAAGGAAGTGGGGGGGAAAGAGGGTGAGGGAGGGGATAGTGGGGAGGAGGAAGGAGTGGGGAGTAAGGAGGATGGGGAAGGAGCTGGAAGGAAGGAGTAGGAGGAAGGAGGGTGGGGAAGGAAGAGGGTGAGGGAGGGGGGAGTAGGGAGGAAGGAAGGAGTGGGGAGGAAGGAAGGAGTGAGGAGGAGGAAACTTTGAGAAGCCGGTTCGGACACGTGTGAGGCCCGGATTTGGACGTGACAGGATCCACAAGCCTCAGTGTGAAAAAAAAAACTAAATAAAAAACTAACTAAACAAACAATTAAATAGATAAACAAATGAAAAAAAAAATCAAATGATAAATAAATGTGTGCACAAATAAATTCATCTTCCCTCATTAACTTCACGTAGTTTTTTAAAGATTATTTTCGTGAATACGAGACGAAACACGGTTTGCTGCGACCCAAAAATAATCCAACGATTTTTTGACTCATCCAGGAGTCCAGGGTGGGTGTAGAGGTGTATGTGCACCATCAGCCTCAGGCCCTCTACGGAATAAAGTCTTTTGGTTATTGTCGCATCAGAACTAAGAGAGTAAGAAAGAGAGAAAGAGGAAGGGAGAAAGAGAAAGAGAGAAAGAGAGAGAGGGGAGAGAGGAAGTGGGGGAGAAAGAGAGAGAGGGAGAGAGGGATGGAGGAAGTGGGGGAGAAAGAGAGAGAGAGAGAATAGATTTTGCAATGGACGGACATCAGAACCAAGAGAGTGAGAGAAAGAGGGAAGGAGAAAGAGAGAAAGAGAGAGGGAGAGAGGGAGTGAGAAAGTGGGGGAGAAAGAGAGAGAGAGAGAGAGAGAGAGGGAGAGAGAGAGAGAGAGAGAGAGGGAGAGAGAAAGTGGGGGGGAGAAAGAGAGAGAGAGAGTGAGAAAGTTGGGGAAAAGATAGACAGAGAAGAGAGAGAGTAGACCTTGCAATGGACGGGCTGTTTCTCTTCGGAGGCGTCTCAGGCCACCGCACCCCGGCACCAGATGTAGTCTTTGAATGCTACTCAGGTGGGCGTGGGCTGTCGTGGACAGTCGGCCTCACTTCGGAGGCGCAAGGAGGGGTAGCGTCTGCCACCACCGCTGCGCACCAGATGTGTATCCTTTGATGGTCACACTTTAGGGGTGACGCAGGGAAAGATAAAGCCCCTTCGGGCTTTCTTGATTTATTAAAGCGAAGAGGTATTTACAGAGTGGGGATGTAATCCCGCATGGGGAGAGTTCCCAGATGCTCCCTCTAAGGGAGAGTACCCTTGGTGCTACAGTCAAAGGGGTTAAATACACAGAAACGGCCTCATCAGCGTTTCTGTGTGAGGTTACCTATACATAATTTCTACAATAATATTTGCGGGTTAGTTGTAGGCACTACGTGTCTAGTTACCATTAGTGAATGTGCCTTGACGTGGTTTATGGTTTATAGTTATGATCATGTAGTTTGGTAGGTATAAGGAAATTGTTAATGATCTCCCTGGCGAGAGACTTGCGTCATTAATTGGAAAGACTGCGCGATCGTGGCGTCACGCTTACCTGTTTGTGGTTTGGGGGAATGTGTGTGTGTGTCAGCAAGGGACTGGCAGTAATGTTTAGTCTAAATATGAGTTGAGCGGCGCCAATGTCTGACGACACCTTGTGGTAGGTTTGTGGATAATGTGTCGTGCATGTTATATATCGTATATATGGTTTTAGGGTTAGTATATGAATATATGAGAGAGAGTGAGAGAGAGAGAGATAGGGGAGGGAGGGAGAGGGAGAGAGGATGAGAAAGCAAGAGAGATGGACAGAAAGAGAGAGACCAAAAGACAGAGAAAGAGAGACCCAGAGAGAGAGAGAGAGAGAGAGAGAGAGAGAGAGAGAGAGAGAGAGAGAGAGTGAGAAAGTGGAGGGGGAGAAAGTGGGGGGGAGAAAGAGAGACCCAGAGAGAGAGAGAGAGAGAGAGAGAGAGAGAGAGAGAGAGAGAGAGAGAGTGGGGGACCCTGACGAAGGAACCAACGCCTTCCTGTGGCTGAGGTCTTCAAGAATCGAAACTGGAACTGACCGACCGGATCGCTCTTTTTTGCAATCTGATCAATTATAGTCTTCTTTATTTATGTACTTTTTAGGTATTGTATTTTTAGATATTGTACGTTTAGATACTGTAGTTTTCTATATTGTATTTCTAGATATTGTATTTTCAGATGTTGCATTTTAGGTACTGTATTTTATTTTATTTTATTTTTCATCATTATTATGATTTTTTATCTGAGCTCCTTTTGGGCTGAATAGTCTTCTATCACTGTGCTCGATCACAACAACACATTTCATTTCGTGAAGGTTGATAACACCCCTCCACTCCCCTCTTCCCAACACCACCGTAACGGAACCAAAACACTGAAGCCTTCCGGTTCTGGTGCAGTTCTGGGTTTCCCCAGACCGGTTCCCGGATGCCCATAGGCCCATAGGGCGCCTTCTTCAGGTCCCCAAGACCCTAAAGACAAAAAACGAAAGGAAGCCATCTATGACGTCATCTATGACGTCATAACCCACCTCATTCTTGTTTTTCCTCAGAAGACGAGAGAACAGCAACGCATAAGTGTCGCCTACGTGAGGAAGGACTGGTTAGAGCCCTGGGCTATAAAGTGACCATAGGGTAGTTGGAGAACCTTCAGACACGGTGCCTTGAGTAGACTACACACCGGGCTGTCTCCCCTCACCTTTTCCCTCTTTCTTTCCCCCTCCCCTCCCCTCCCTTCCCTCCCCTCCCCCCCCTTCCCCTCCTTTCCTTGATCATAGTAGTAGGATAATAACCAACATGAGGCATACCAAACTTCTGAAATCGATAATGACGGGGAGTAGGAAAAGGAAGAGGAGGAAGAGGAGGAAGGGGGGAGGAGGAGGAGGAGGGGAGGAGAAGGGGAGGAGGGGGGAACTCGTCGTCAACTTAATGGTTCGGTAGTAGAGGGAGCCTCTGTGCATACCAACATCGTAGTGGAACATTCGCCTCCTCCTCCTCCTCCTCCTCCTCCTCTGGAAACCAGCAAACACAAGAACACATAAAATTCAAAAAGATTTTGTTTATTTATCTATCATGATTCCAAAACTCAAAAAAAAGAAAAGAAAAAATCCTACTTTGCGCAACAGAATCCCCCAACTGATTCTCCTCTTTTTTCTTCTCCTCTTCCGTTGATCCTCCTCCTCCTCCTCCTTCTTCTCTTCTTCCTCATCTCGACCTTAAGCTCCTCATTCTCCCCTTCTTTCTCCTCCTCCCTATTTCCTCTCGTCCTCCTCACCTCTCCTCTTTATTCACTCCTCCTCCTCCTCCTCTTCCTCCTCGTCACCTCCTTAACTCCTTTCACTCTCCTCCGCCAAACTACAATTCTCTTCCTCTTCCTCCTCTTTCCTCCACCACTCTTCCTCTTCTTCCTCCTCCACTTATTCTTCATCTTCGTTCTGTTTCTCCTCTTTCTCTACCTCCTATATCCCAATATCCAAGTTTCATCTTCCCTTCACCTCCTCCTTCCCTTCCTCCTCCTCTTCTTCCTCTTCCATTCCTCCTTCTTCCCGATGCCAGTGGGCAGACGGGGGCCTCTTGATGTCCATCACGGTCGACAAAGTGGGGGGGGGGGGAGAAGAAGGAGGAGGAGGAGGAGGAGGAGGAGGAGGAGGTAAAGAAGGAGGAGGAAGAAAAGGAGTAAAAGGAGGGGCTATAAGAACAAGAGGAAGAGAAGAAGGGTGAGGTGGAGGGAGAAGGGGAAGGGAAGTGGGAGGGGAGGTGGAAGAGGAGGGGGGTGGGGAAAGGAGGAGAAGAAGAAGAAGAGGGTGGGGACGGGATGGGAGAGGAGGGGGGAACTGGGAGGGAGAGAGGGAGGAGGATAAGGCGAAGAAAAAAAAAAGGAAAAAGAGGAGGAAGAAAAGGAGGAGAAGAGGAAGATGAATAGGAGGATAAGGCGAAGAACACGGGGGAGGAGGAGTAGGAGGAAAGAGGGAAGAGAAGAGGAAGATAAGGAGGAGGAGGAAGAGTAGAAGGGAGTTGCGTAGCATGGGTATTGGGATGAGGGTGAAGAGGAGGAAGAGTAAAAGAAAGTAAGAGTAAGAGGAATAAGATTAAGAGGAGACGGAGGAGGAAGAGGAGGAGGAATAAGAGGAGGAAGAGGAATAAGGGGAGGAAGAGGAAGAGTAATAAGGGGATGAAGAGGAGGCGAAATAAGAGGAGGAAGAGATAGAGTAAAAAGAGAAGGAGCAGCAGAAAGAAGAGGAAGAGGAGAAGGCGGAGTAGAAGGAAGAGGAGGAAGAAGAGGAGGAGGAAGAGGAGCAATAAGAGAAGGAAGAGGAGGACGAGGAGGAGGAGGAGGAAGAAACTGAGTAGGAAGATGAGGAGGAGTAAGAGGAGAAGGAAAGGAGGAGGAAGAGGCTGGGTAGGGTTTGATGATATAATGTGCTCTTACGTGTATAGGTAAGAGCTGTTGACAATGTTGTCCCTCCATATATACACGCACGCACACACACACACACACACACACACACACACACACACACACACACACACAACATGGAGAAAGTTAACTCTGAGACATTGTTTTCTCAGATGAATGAAAAAGTCTGCCGTTTGCAAAAATATGCATAATAATTTTTAAAACAAAAATAATACCTATGATACATAACATACCTATGCTTTAACCGAGGTGCTCTTTTCGTCTTTAAACGAAGAAAGGTTTCCCTTGGGCAGAACAAAACCATTTGTCGTTAGCAAGAATCAAATATGTGAAGACAATCACGTCGTGTGCGTTTTCACGTTCACATGTCCGCCGTTGCTCCATATGAGTGATTTCACGTGTTGTCCCCGGCGACGTCGCGTCGTCCACGGCGAGAAAGGAGAAGCGACGCTCAGGCCGGTGTCACACTGTCCGGCGGCGCCGTTGCGGCTTGTTGTTGGCGACAGCAGTCTCCCTTATGAGTCATTAACCCTTTCCATACGATGATGCCTACGTAGTCGTCATGAGGAGCGAGTGGGTATATAAGGATACCGCCGTCGGTGTCTTGATTATATATTTATTTTGTAGTTGTAGCTGAGTGACCCCCATATTCTGTGAACTAGCCTGCTCATAATTTCTGTGGTTATCAACATTCAGAGTGAATGAGAACGAGCAATACAGCTTTATCTTCATATTTTATCATGCAAATATTGTGACGCATCATCGTACATCATGCAGCTAATGCTGCCAGCGAGAATTTCACTCGTATTGAAAAGGTTAAACTCGGGGGGGTGGATGGTGGTAGTATTTTTATAAATGTATGGCTGTCGCCAGGTGATTTTATTAAGTTAATTGCACTTGAAAAATTAATATTGTCGCATCCGGCGCCGCCGCACAGTGTGACACCGACACAAGTTGACACGAACTGAGCCGCGCGATCTTTCGCCGCACAATGTGTCCGCCGTTCACTTCGTGCCAGATTGCGAGACGGAACTCGTTTCTGTGGAGTGTATATATCGAGTTGCTCATTCACCCGAATGATGGAGGACGCGGCGAAGGACACTGATGGAGACCAGGTAATCAGCTTAGTGCATCAAAGAGAGGTTATCAGAGATTGGAGCTTAGAACCAAGCCCTCGGTTCCGGGTCTCCACAACCACCAAAATCATTTTTCACTTCTCTTAAGATTATGTTCAATTTCAAACAAATCATTCTAATTATGGAAAGCACTCATAGACTATATACTAAAATAGATACAAAATTTCCCCTTTTGGTATAAGCCGGTTTATGTTTTATGGAAATGTATAAATTTAGTACTGTAACTAATGGAGATATTGATAGAGAAGATCAACATGTTATGTGATACAGTTGGGATGACAACAGTGACTGCAGACAGACGCGGGGCGAAGGTGCCATTTTCCACGGTTGAAGAGGAACACGAAGTGACGTAACATGAGATTCGTGTGCATAAGGATACGCACACACACACACACACATACAAACGCACACAAACACACACACACACACACATATATATATATATATATATATATATATATATATATATATATATATACATATATATATATATATGCCTTATTTTTTTAGGAAGGTGAAAGAGTAAGACACGGGCCTAGGGCCGAGTTTATTCCTGACCGGTTTCGCTTAAAGCTTCTTCAGGAATAAACTCGGCCGTAGATCCGTGCCTTACTCTTCTACCTTCCTCAAACCTGTCACAATGTCTCAACAATATATGCCTTAATTGCACCAAAGGGCGATTGTGCCGACGGCATTGTATGGAGCAGAGACTTGGGATTTAAGAGAGGAAGAGATGAAAAGTTTAAATGTGTTTAAATGTGTTCGGTTACTTGGTTGGATAGAGTGAAAAACGAGGAGGTGAGGAGGAGAGCGGGAATAGAAAAGGAGATAGCAGATAGAGCTGGTGACAGATTATTGGGATGGTTTGGACACATGGAAAGAATGAGTGGTGAAAGATTGATGAGACGTATGGAAAGCAGAGATGGATGAAGCAAACTTGAGGGGACGACCGAGGATGAGATGGATGGATGGGTTGAGGGGGGCTGAGCATGAGGTGAATGTCTGTTGAGCAAGGAAGGGAGGAGACAGGAGAATGAGTGGAGAATGACTGTGTATGGATAACACTATTATGCGAGTGAGGAAGGGATGGGGGATGTGAGGGTAGGGGGTGCTTATATGTGAATTATATTTTGACGCAGACTGAAGAAACTTCTCCCCGTTTTCTTTTCTTTTTTTCTGCATGAGGGGACGGAGGGGGGGTGGGTCGCCGATCAAATAAAGAGGCCTTGCTGTGGGTGTGCTGTGTCTTGCTGCATTGCGTTTGACCCAGGGCAGTTGGCGGATGCAGGGATGACCCGTCATCCATGAGGAGCTGAGATGGGAGTAGTGGAGGGGGTAGTGGGAGTGAAATGGGTGGCTTGGCTACCTCCCATATAAGGGGGAAGACGTTCTCGATATATATATATATATATATATATATATATATATATATATATATATATATATATATATACGTCTTGCGACATTACCTCTGACCCAGGGCAGTGGACAAGATGCAGGGATGACCCGTCATCAAGGAGGTGCCAAGATAAGAGGGAGGGAAGAGGGTGGAGGGGAGTGGAGTGTATTAGGGGTGGAATGGTTTTATGCCTTTTTATTTTTGGCTACCTCCCTTGTAAGGGGGAAAAAGCCTTTGGTATATGTATGTATGTATATATATATATGTATATATATGAATATGCATATATATATATATATATACATATATATATATATATATATATATATATGCATATATATATATGTATATATATATATATATATATATATATATATATATATATATATCACAACACAGTGAATGGTCCCCAGTACATAGATTTTCATTTTATCAATCACATTAACTTTTTCCATTTTAATTCCTTGCAAACACGATGGAGACAAACAAGAAGCTCGATGGAAGCATATTCGGAAACTGATACGCTGTCGGTCTAGGAATCGAACCTAGCCCGACAACGCAATTGGTTAAGTCACTGTCCATTTGTTATGTATTGGCTAGGTTCGAGTCTCAGCCAGACAACGTATCAGTTTACGAACATGTTTCCATCGAGCTCCTTGTTAGTCTCCATCGTGTTTGCAAGGAATTAAAATGGAAAAAGTTAATGTGGTAGATAAGACGGATATATATATATATATATATATATATATATACAGTATATATATATATATACATATACATATATATATATATATACAGTATATATATATATATATATACATATACATATATATATATGTATATTTTTATATATACATATATATATATATACATACATACATAAATACACATTTCGCTCGCTGAGTTCATATCTATCATGAATTAATGTTATTTGTAAAGGCTGAAGGAATCTAAGCGTGATACAAAATTCAAGCTTTGCAGGGGTCTGAGAAAGAATTAGGAGAAAAATACTATGACAATTATTTTTTATCTAACAGGAAAAATTCAGAACGTTAATATGTTAAATGTTAATGTGTGAATGTATCCAAATTAGTTATTGGGAATCAGGAAAGACAAATAAATAATTTTCCCGATGGTGAGTTCACAAGCTGTAGCATGTTCATCTCGCTCTTTCTCTCTCTCTCTTTCTGTCTCTCTCTCTCTCTCTCTCTTTCTATTTAGCTCTCTCTCAAAAATGATCAAAACTTTTACTGTCTCCTGTATTACAGTTACCACAGAAGTTGAAGACAGGCTCTTTTCACACGTATCGACTTTTCGCCGTCTACGACACGACGTCGCGCTTTCAAATAACCATGGGTGTCTAAGGATGCTTTTATACGTGGTCGTGACGTGTGAGAGTGTCAATAGACACCATATTTGAGTGCACGACGCCGTGCCGTGGACGGCGCACGGCGAAAAGTCGATACGTGTAGAACGAACGTTAACTTCAATCTAACTTTGCTTTTTAATCCATGTTTATTTGAGAGCACGACGTCGTGTCGTGGACGGCGCACGGCGAAAACTCGATACGTGTGAAACGAGCCTTAACTTCAATCTAACTTTGCTTTATATTCACCCTAGTGGTGTCGATAATAGCCACGATAAGGCGGATAATGCACGCATTGATCTGAACAATGAGTGACGAGTTTAGCACATTTCATATATCACCTAATCCCGAGAACATCGAAATTAATTAGGTTAAACAATTTATCAGGAAAAGAAGATAACTGAAACAGAGTAATGTTGTATACGAGTATTCATGCACTTACAAAAAATATGGAGAATTTTACAATAATGAGTATGTATGTAATTGGTAGTTGCCATCACGGCTTTATTAAGAAACACAATGTGAAGACATAGTCTTTATTAGTACCACGCTAAGAAAATAAAATGGACATAAGAATGAAAGAGACTGTAAGAGGCCATAAGGCCTACACTAGGCAGTTCCACGTCCTTTATCACCTGTAATCCCCATCCATAAAGTTGTCTAATCTTTTCTTAAAGCAGCCGATAGTTTCAGCGCTTACTACTTGGCTACTAGGTCTATCCCATTCGTTGATCACTACTATTAAACCAGTTCTTGCCTATTTACTTGTTAAATCTAAATTTTTCCAATTTAAATCCATTATTGCGAGTCCTGCCCTGTTGTCTTAATATGATGACCTTGTTTGCGTCACCCTTGTTAAAGCCTTTGATCCACTTGAACACCTCTATTAGATCACTTTGCACTTTACTAAGTACATCTTCCACTTGATAAAACTGTAACAAGCAAAGATTTGTACTAATAAAGTCTCCGTCCTCTAATGGTATAATAATGAGTATGTGGATAGGAGGTAAAGGGAACACGGGCTGAGGGAAATACTTTTATTCCTGACTAGTTTCACCTGAGTGGCTTCTTCAGCGGAATAGAGTTTGAAGTCAAATTGGTCAATATGACATAACAGAGGAACGTGGCAATGTGTCAGGTTGGTCCTCCAATCCACATTCGTCACAATGTATACACAATGATGAATATATTAGATAAACTACCTAAAGTTTATCTCAAAGACTAAGACTAACTAGCAACATAAAACAAAGAACATTTGAAGAAGACACATAACTGTGTGAACATTGTGACGAATGTGGATAGGAGGTAAAGGGAACACGGCTGAGGGAAATACTTTTATTCCTGACTAGTTTCGCCTGAGTGAAATACAATTCCTCTGAAGAAGCCACTTAGGCGAAACTAGTCAAGAATAAAATAATTTCCCTCAGTCCGTGTTCCTTTTACCTCCTACCCAAACAAGACACATAACGTTAACGTATCATGCCAGGACCTCAACATAAATACGTTCATAATGATGATAGAAAACAACACAACTAAGCTGAAATACTTAGAAACTGTTAATTGGAAATTGCTAACCAGATATGAACAAACAACAAAATATATACGTGAAAGTTTCGAGTTGTTTGGGGCTTTCCACGAAACAGCTCGAACAAAAGTGAACTCGATAGAATCATCCACAAATTATCGAATAATTTTGTGTATCTTTGTACTCCATTCAAGAAGTTCGTATCTTACCTGATGATGCCTGAGGTTAAAGCGAAACGTTGTATTATTTACTGTTATTTGAAAATATATTTCGGAATTAAATATTTTTGGTAATATTGTGTTTCTTCTTCGCATCACCCCAAAAGATAGACAGTTGGCTAGGGACGCTCTGAAGAAAAAGATTCAGTAATGAGGACGCTGTGTTATTTAATAAAGTTTGGACACACACACACATATACACACACTCTTAACCTCCATTTTTTCACATTCACTCCCTTCCCTCTCTGCCTCCCTCCCTTCTTCCTCCCCTCCCTTCCTCCCTCACCTCCCTTCTTCCTCCCCTCCCTCCCTCTCTCCCTCTCCTCCAACTTCCACCGCATCTCAAACAAAGTCCTTTGTTCCTTTCCCGTCTCTCCCTAATTATACTCCGTTTCATTATCCTGTTACTCTAATTATGTCTCTCCTTCTTGGGCCCAGTTCCATGATTTTTATTCTAAATGTTTCTTCTGGCCTGGTTTTTCCTTCTTTCTCCTCCTCCTCCTCGTTCTCCTTTCTGTCCTCTTTACCCTTGTCGTCTTCGTCCTCGCCATCTTCGTTTACCTCCTCCTCCTCCATATCATCGTCCTTACCTCCTCCTCCTCCATATCCTCGTCCTCTTCACCCTTCTCGTCTCTCCCTTCTTCCTCGCCCTCCTCCTCCTCCTCCTCTTCACCCTTCTCGTCTTCGCCTTCCTCCTCCTCCTCCTCTTCACCTTTTCCGTCTTCCTCTTCTTCTTCCTCCTCCTCCTCCTCCTTCTCGTCGTCCTCTTCATCCTTGTTGTCTCCGCCTTCTTCCTCGTCCTCCTCCTCCTCTTGCTCTTCCTGTACATCGATGACGCAACAGTTACGTCATTAATGCACACGTAAGAAACACGCCGTGCTTTCGTCACCATCAATGATTCAATAAACTTATCACGGTTGAGGGAGTTTGACCCTGATCAGGCACTCGCGGCTAAAGGATAAATAGGAAGAGAAAGTGATTATTATTTGAGACGCAGGGTGGAAGAAGATTATGTGTATGTGTAAAGTAAAGTTTATTGACATTATCTACAAATAGAAACATATAAAAATATAACAATGACACAGAACATGGTACGGTCTATCAAGTCGCAATTCCTATGGCAGACAGATGATTTCGATCCAAATAATCAATAGTGTGTTTCATTAACTTGAGTCTATAGAGGACCTGAAAGAGTTGACTAATCGTAGTGGAAGTTAAGGTTACTCTTTCCCCGTAAAAAAAAAAAAAAAAAAAAAAAAAAAAAACCACACACACACACACACACACACACGATCGTATTCTGAATATGTATGTTTACATCACAGTAAAAATAATAACAAAATAAAATAAATAAATAAATAAATGAATAATATTTTCGGTGCATCACTGATGCCTTGCTCCACAGTCGTCCCAAGTATGAGGAGCATACGCAAGGAGGCACTGAACTACGACTTTCACCCTGTGTGCTCGAATTGCCAGGGTGAGTGGCAACAACTGATTGGTCCACTGCAAGACCGTCGCTGCATCCCCTGCGGGACGGTACAGCCTCTGTTTACCTGCCTGTCACATATTACGCTCCTTCCCCCCCCATCCTCTCCTCCTCCTCCTCCCCCATACTTCTCCTCCTCCTCCTCCCCCACATCCTTCTCCTCTTCCTCCTCTCCAGTCCTCCTCCTCCCCCTTCTTCTCTTCCCCTATCCTCATCCTCCTCCCCCATATCCTTATCCTCCTCCTCCTCCTCCCCCACATCCTTATCCTCCTCCTCCCCAGTCCTCCTCCTCTTCCTCCCCTCCTTCTCTTCCCCCATCCTCCTCATCCTCCTCTCCCCATCCTCCTCCTCCACCCCCACATCCTTATCCTCCTCCCCTAGTTCTCCTCCTCCTCTCCCCATCCTCCTCCGCCCCCACATCCTTATCCTCCTCCTCCTCCTCTCCCCATCCTCCTCCACCCCCACATCCTTATCCTCCTCCACCTCCCCCAGTCCTCCTCCTCCTCCTCCCCCATCCTTCTCTTTCCCCATTTTCCTCCTCCTCCTCCTCCTAGCTCCCCATCCTCCTCCTCCTCTACCCCGGCCCAGTGCCTCGTCTCCGCGTAGCATTTCCTCCCTGGACGCACGCGAGGATGAGACGGTGTCCTCCCTCCCCCCTCAATTTCCCCCCCTCCCTCCCCCCCCTCTTACTCTCTGCGTCATACGAACACGTGTCAACGTGTTTCATCTCGCCCCTCATTAAACGCCGCGCACCTCGGCCTCAGAAATTTTTGTCCGACATTAAAGTTGACGTGCAAATAAGTCGAGCAAATAATTTCGCGGCATTTTTTTGGGGGGGTTCATGGACTTGGCCACGGTGTGCTATCGATCACTGGGTGGGGGAGGGGGGAGGGGGAGGAGATGTGATTAGGAAGGCGGTCTGACCCCTGGGGCAAGGCGATCTGCCCCACTGCCGGATCATAGTAGGATAAAGGAGCAGTGGAGTTAAAAGTGATTTCTTGTGTATGCAAGATTTACGCAAATACTTACAAGTACACAAACACACACACACACACACACACATATATATATATACCATATACCTATGTGTGTGTGTGTGTGTGTGTGTGCACGTGTAAATATTCTCATAAACATGTCCACACATATATATACATTACCTTTTCAGACTAATTTCTACTTAACAAGGGCCAATGCAACTCAGTCATTGTAAGAAGACCTCAAGAAGCGACAGGGATCAATCTCGAAACCATCATTAACTAGTGATAGGAAGGACGAAATCAAATTTGTTAATGTTTCTGATATAAGTTCCGATACTGCCCTAAACTCTAGGTTCCGATACTAGGCCCGATACTTCTGTAAGCTTCCGATTCCGATACGAGTTCCGATACTGCCCTAAACCTCCGATTCCAATACGAGTTCCGATACTGCCCTAAACTCTAGGTTCCGATACTAGGCCCGATACTTCTGTAAGCTTCCGATTCCGATACGATACCCGATACTGCTCTAAACTGCCGATTCCGAGACCTGCAATACTATTATAATTCATGGTTATTTCCGGGGCCTTCGGTTGGTTTGGGAAACAAAGACTTTATGATCTAAGTACAGGAATTAATCATTTAACGGAATCGGAAGCTTAGAGCAGCATCGGGACTCGTATCGGAATCGGAAGTTAATGGAAGTATCGGGACTCGTACCGGAATCGGAAGTTTAGAGGAGTATCGGGAATCGTATCGGAATCGGAAGTTTAGAGAAGTATCGGGCCTACTATCGGAATCGGAAGTTTAGGGAAGTATCGAGCCTCGTACCAGAATCGGAAATTTAGAGGAGTATCGGGACTCGTATCGGAATCGGAAGTTTAGAGGGGTATCGGGACTCGTATCGGAATCGGAAGTTTAGAGGAGTATCGGGAATCGTATCGGAATCGAAGTTTAGAGAAGTATCGGGCCTAGTATCGGAATCGGAAGTTTAGGGAAGTATCGAGCCTCGTACCAGAATCGGAAGTTTAGAGCAGTATCGGGACTCGTATCGGAATCGAAAGTTTAGAGTAGTATCGGGCCTAGTATCGGAATCGGAAGTTTAGAGGAGTATCGGAATCGGAAGTTCAGAGCAGTATCGCCACTCGTATCGGAATCGGAAGTTTAGAGTAGTATCGAGCCTCGTACCGGAATCGGAAGTTTAGAGTAGTATCGGGCCTAGTATCGGAATCGGAAGTTTAGAGTTGTATCGGGACTCGTACCGGAATCGGAAGTTTAGAGGAGTATCGGGCCTAGTATCGGAATCGGAAGTTTAGAGGAGTATCGGGCCTAGTATCGGAATCGGAAGTTTAGAGGATTATCGAGCCTCGTACCGGAATCAGAAGTTTAAAGGAGTATCGGGTCTCGTACCGGAATCGGAAGTTTAGAGCAGTATCGGGCCTAGTATCGGAATCGGAAGTTTGGAGGAGTATCGAGCCTCGTACCGGAATCGGAAGTTTAGGGGAGTATCGGAATTGGAAGTTTAGAGCAGTATCGGGACTCGTATCGGAATCGTTAATTTTTTGGTATCGTCTCGCCACTATCACGATTAATTCGAAATCACAAACTTAATCGGCCCTAATACAAATAAAACCGCCTGGGATTAACCAGAATAAAATCTGTGTAAGCTTTCCTTTACACAAAGTACATTTTAGGGTTTAAATCGAGGCCAATGGATTATGGTATAAACATTAAGTAGATTGATAAATGAATATATAAAAAATGAGAATACAAATAAACTAACAAACAAATTATACACACACACACACACACACACACACACACACACACACACATATATATATATACATATATATATATATATGCACACACACACATATCTATATGTATATATATATATATATATACATATATATATATATATATGCACACACACACATATCTATATGTATATATATATATATATATACTTATATATATACATGTATATGTATATATATAGACACACATATGTATGCATACACGTGTGTGTGTGTGTGTGTACATGTATGTGTATGATACACACATATAAATACACTCGTATACAGTATAGACATGAATATATCTATACGTAGGTACATAAAGCATACTTATAATTACAAACAAATTGATCTGTTCTCAGTATGCGTGTTTCTCAATACACATACACAGTAACGTTATAGAAAAAAAGTTTCATGTTTGGAGAAAGGAACGGTTCGCGAAGTAATATTTTATTTACCTTTTTATTTGTTTATTTATTTATTTATTTATTTATCTATTTATTTTTTAAATACGACGTGAGAGACCTCTTCTACGTCTGCGACCCTTGTTACAATGAATTCGCGTGCTCACTCGCCCGCGTACGCGAACTCGACATATAAAGGTTCCTTCTTATGTGGAGGAGGAGGGGAAGGAGAAGTAGGAGAAGGAGGAGGGAGCGAAAGAAGAGGAGGAAAAAGAAGAGGATGAGAAAGAAGAGGAGAAGGAGGAGAGGATGAGGATGAGGAATAGGAAGAGGAGAAAGAGGAGGAAGAGGGGGAGAAGAGGAGAAGGAGGAGAGGATGGGGGACGAGGAGTAGGAAGAGGAGAAACAGGAGGAAGAGGGGGAGACGGAAGGAGGAGAACGAGGTAGAGGATGGAGAGGAAAAAAGAGGAAGAGGAGGAGGAGGAAGAGATGAAGAGGAGGAAGAGGAGGAGGATGGGGAGGAAGAGGAGGAAGAGGTAGGCCTAGACTTCTTCGAGTCGTTCCTTGGTCACTGGTCAGTTTCTTGAAGAGAGAGAGAGAGAGAGAGAGAGAGAGAGAGAGAGAGAGTGGAAATATATATTTATATGTATATGTATATATACATATATATATATATAGAGAGAGAGAGAGAGAGAGAGAGAGAGAGAGAGAGAGAGAGAGAGAGAGAGAGAGAGAGAGAGAGAGAGAGGGAGAGAGAGAGAGAGAGTGAAAGAACACCGGTTACTAGGGCGCCCAAGGACCAAAAGTCCCCCGGTCCCTGAGGTCCGCCAACAAAAAGTCTTTGTCGTTCGCGAAAATTATCTCTCGCCAAATGTGGCGGCGCCGATAACGGGGCAATGATTTCGTTTCTCGGATACTAATAGGCCCACAAGCGTTTACCATTTTTTTTTTTCCTTTTCGTGGCGCCGCCTGAGCGAAAATAATTACCTGTGCTATACAGTGAACAAAAGCAGGTGTTTCTGCTATCATGGGGCAATTAACTACTGAATGAGTCTGCGGCTGCTTAAAAAAAAAAAAAAAAAAAAAAAAAAAAAAAAAAAAAATGAATATGTGTGGTTTCCTGCCGTTTCATGTATGTATGTTTATGCATGTCTCTAAGTGTGTGTCCGCATGTATTTTTTGTGCGTGTGTACGTGGGTGTGTGTGTATGCACGCATGCATGTAAATACGAGTGTATATCGTGTGTTTACCTATGTATGTGTCATTGCATGTGTTTGTATGTATTTATGTATGTGTGTGTATGCATGTATGTTAGTGCGTGTATACATGTGTACATGCATATGTATATATGCATGTATGCGTGTGCGTGTGTGTGTATGTATCCATGTATGTTTGCTTTCGTATGTATGTGTCACTGTATGTTTTGTACGTATGTACGTGTACGTATGTATAGATATGTGTATGAGTGCGTATATACGTATATGTGCATTTGTGTACACATGTATGCATGTATGTGTGTATGAATGTATGAATTCGTGCGTACGTGTGTGTATGCATATATTCATATATGTGTACGGTATAAGCATGTATGAGTGCTATATATATTTTTATATTTTCTTTTTTTTTTACCTTTACTTCAGTAATTTTCAACTGTTCTCTTTCAGAAAGACTCAGAAGATTTCAGATGCATGTAACAGATACACAAAAACAACAATGACGATAACAAAAACAAAAGTAAAAATAGATAATAAAAACAACAATGATAATAACAGTGACAACAATAATGATATCGGTACCGATAAATAGGGCGATAATGTTAATGATAATGATTACAACATCAAAACAGTAATAGGAGCAATAACATTAATCACAACACCAACAGAAATGACGATATTGTATGTGAACCTGCATGTGTACATGTGCGTATTTACTTAGTTGTATTTACCTAGTTATATTTTGCGGGAGAAGAGCTATGCTCGTAGTGACCCGCACTTGTATCTTTCCATACCCAGTTCTTTCTTAAAATCATGTATAGTTTTAGCACTCACTGTTTCCTCTTTCAATTTGTTCCATGTATCTTTTACTCTGTATGGAAAGCTGTTTTTTTTCAGATCTCTTCTGTAACTGTCTTTCTTCAGTTTCTTCTCGTGTCCTCTTGTATTTCTTCTGTCCCATTTAAGTAGGTCATTCCTGTGTGTCTGTGTCTGTGTGTGTGTGTGTGTGTGTGTGTGTGTGTGTGTGTGTGTGTGTGTGTGTGTGCGCGCGCTTCACTATGATCTTCATTCACGTGCTGGACACTTGATCGATAGCTATTACCTTCCCGGATGAGAGCTCAGAGCTCATACATACCAAATCTGTGTGTATGTGTGTGTGTGTGTGTGTGTGTGTGTGTGTGTGTGTGTGTGTGTGTGTGTGTGTGTGTGTGTGTGTGTGTGTGTGTGTGTGCTCTTATAGCGACGCATCCAGGGAGTCGGTCAAATCAGGATACACAAATGGCCGCTCCATTAGAGGCTAAAACGTTTTGAAAATGAAAATTCTGCTAATGCCGCGGCAGGTCCGGCACCTAAGTCGGACGAACGAGAGAGAGAGAGAGAGAGAGATAGAGAGAGAGAGAGAGAGAGAGAGAGAGAGAGAGAGAGAGAGAGAGAGAGAGAGAGAGAGAGAGAGAGAGGGGGGGGAGAGGACAGAGAGAGGGAGAGGGGGGAAAGAGAGGACACGGAGAGGGAGAGAGAAAGGGAGAGAGAGAGGACAGAGAGGGAGAGAGAGAGGACAGAGAGGTAGAGAGAGAGGACATAGAGAGAGAGATGAGAGAGAGAGAGAGAGAGAGAGAGAGAGAGAGAGAGAGAGAGAGAGAGAGAAATTAATAGTAAGAGAACAAAGATGAGAAGAATGGAGGAATGAGGAACGGGGGAGGAGATTGAGGACCGTGAGGAGGAGGAACAGGAGGAGGATTAGGATGAGGAAGAGGAGGATGAAGACGGGTGGAATAATAGAAGAATTGTGATTTCCTTTTTATAAGAAATTCTCAGGAAAGACGGACGATGGTCCTTCCATGATCAGATCCATTTTGGGTCAAAGGTCAATGAGCGAAGGCCATCGAATATGTTTTATTATGTTTCATTTGTTTCAGCGAAGACGTTGACCTTAAAGCATAATTCTTTTGTTCATGATCCCAAAATCAATACGTTTTTCGTTATTTTGTTGGGTAAGGTTATGACTGAGAAAGAAAACAAAAATAATTTTGGTCTAATTTTGTACTAAGTTGGACAACTTTGTAGCATGTTTCAGATATATATATATATATATATATATATATATATATATATATATATACATAAATATATATATATACATAAATATATATATATATATATATATATATATATATATACATATATATTTTTTTTTTGGTACTATGTCGAAAGATTTTTCGAGATCCAGGTATATACAGTGCACCCAGCCGCTCCTTTCCTGTCAACGCTCTGCGAGCTGTATGTTCACGACTGTCAAAATAACTCACTTTTTTCAGGACGGATAATCATTCCTCTCTGAATGACAGCCATTTGCATGAGGCCTTAATTTTTGTCTGTGGCTGTTATCTCCCTTTATCGCTCTATTTTCTCCCGTTTTGCTTATCGCGCAGACGACAGTTTGCAGAGAAATCATTCCTCTTCTCCTTTCTCCAGTTCCCTTTTTTCTTTTTCTTTTTTCATATAATATCGTGATTGGCTGGTTTCGTTTTTTTTCTTCTTCTTCTTCATCTTCTTGCGGCCTCATCGCTTTCATCTTCTTTCTTTTAAGAGTTTTATTTTTTCTTTGCGGTTATCTGCAACAGAGATTTTTGTGTACCTTAGACTTTCTCTTAATTCATCTTCTGCCATATCTTGTGTGTGTGTGTATGTGTGTGTGTGTGTGTGTGTGTGTGTGTGTGTGTGTGTGTGTGTGTGTGTGTGCGTGCATTTACTTAACTGTATCTACCTTTTCGCAGTATACAGAAAAGGAACAACGCTCGAGGGGTTCCGTCTCTTACTCTTCAACTTATCATATATTCATGTATGGTTTCAAATTCCACTATAGCCTTGTTTTCCAATAATGATAATAGACTTGAATTCAACTACTGTTCTAGCTTTGGGTATATCACCCTTGATCTAATTCGAAGTATCTATGCATTTATATGGAAAATGTATTTGTTCACATATTTTAGGTGTGTGTGTGTGTGTGTGTGTGCGCGTGTCTATCCTATTTACGATGTACTATACGCGAAGAGAGCTATGCTCGTAGTGACCCGTCTTTGTACCTTTCAGCATCAAGTTTCTTAAATTCTTGTATAGCTTTTGCACACACTGTTGCTTTATCCAATTTGTGTGTGTGTGTGCGTGTGTGAGTGCGTATGTACGTATGTGTATGTGTGTGTATATGTGTATGTGTCTGTATGTGTGTGTGTGTGCGTGTGTGAGTGCGTATGTACGTATGTGTATGTGTGTATGTATGTGTGAGTATATATATATGTGTGTGTGTGATTCAATATGATTTTGGATCATGTGTTGGACTCGTGATCAACAGCTATTTCCTTCCCGGAAGAGAGCTCAGAGCTCATATGACCGATCTAAGGGTAATGCTGTGACCTAACACGCACACACACCCCGAACTCCCTACCCACGAGAGTTGGAGTAACGACTCGAATCGCAGCGAAACTGAACTTATTTCAACTCTGGGAAGGATTCGAACCCCGACTGCCGTAGTGACAGTCGGGGACTCTATCAACCACGCCATCGAGTCGTGTGTGTGTGTGTGTGCGCGGGTTTGTGTGTGTGTGTGTGTGTGTGTGTGTGTGTGTGTGTGTGTGTGTGTGTGTGTGTGTGTGTGTGTGTGTGTGTGTGTGTGTGGCGGCACACTAAGCATTTCTCACTAGCATGCTACTTGCTTTTGCTAATTCGCTTGAGCACAAACGAATTCGGTTACGATTTTTTGTTTTTCAAATTTCCTAATGTCAAATTACTCTTGCGTCGTACATTGAGAAGCTGAATGACGAACTAAGAGAAGTTAAACCTAGAATACGAATGTTAGACACAAAATTGTTGAGATGATCTTACGAGAATCTAGAATATTGTCACCGAAGTCGATTGTACTTAAACTGAGTAGCAAAAGCAACTAGCATGCTAGCCTAGTGTGCCGCCACCTTTATAGTCGTCACCGCCTCGTTTCAGAACTTCCCCTTGTTTAGTATGTCGTTTTCATAACTACCTCTTCGACACACACAGACACACACACACACACACACACACACACACACACACATATATATATATATATATATATATATACATATACACACACACACACACACACACACATATGGCAGTCCGTTGGTGAGTGGCGACGACAGTGCTCCGGTGAAGTGTGATATGTTCAGTGAGGCTGGGTGGTCATGCTGACTTTTTTGAAGCTGATGCCAGCGGGGGTAACTGGAGAGCCAAATTCTTATCCCGCTTATCCTTCCATACTCTGAGCAAGTCAGCTTTGGATCACGCGCGCACACACACACACACACGCAAACAAAAACGCAGCGGTAGCATTCACTGCCGCTGCTACGGCAGTCCGAGTTCGAATCCCCCCCAGGGCTGAAATAACTTCAGTATCGCTGTGCTGCGAGTCGTTACTCCAACTCTCGTGGGCGGGGAGTTGGGAGTGTGTGCGCGTGTAAGGTCACAGCATTACCCATAGATCGATCATGATCTCTGAGCTCTCTTCTGGGAGGGTAATAGCTATCGATTACGAGTCCAACACGTGATCCAAGACCATGGTGACTCACATACACACAGATACACACACAAAAGCATCCATACACATAGGATTAGTGGCCACAATCATGCAGCTGGGCAGCTCATTAGGTCCTGGCGTATCAATGGCTATTCACAGATATTTTCTCGACCGCGTACAACAGGATAATAACGCATTTGTGCTCCGAGCTGGAAAACAAATTTGGTAAATCTGGAACGCGCTGCCACGCGCTCTCTTCATCTGAGCAACATGGAAGGGATTTTCTATACTAACTATACTCTACTCAACTATACTATACTTAGTTTGTCTTATATATTAATTTCGTCTATCTATTTAGTTTTCTTTCTTTTTTCTCATATATCTTATGGGGTTTAATGTGTGAATTTAGACCGCTGTTACGGCTAGCTTCGTTTTTGTATTTAATATAATTTCGTGAAATTCAGATGAAGAGGCTGTAGGTATTTGGACAAGCGTGTAAGATCTCTATTCAGGCACACTTCTTCAGCTTGAATTATTTACCCTTATATACATATATATACATACATATATACATATATATATATATATATATATATATATATATATATATATATGTGTGTGTGTGTTTGTGTGTGTGTGTGTGTGTGTGTGTGTTTGTGTGTCTATCAGAAAATACTACTTATGGCTCATGAACATGTATGACTCGTGTGTGTGTGTGTGTGTGTGTGTGTGTGTGTGTGTGTGTGTGTGTGTGTGTGTGTGTGTGTGTGTGTGTGTGTGTGCAAGTATGTGCGTGTGTGCGCGTGTGTGTGTACGCATATCTACTCTCCTCTGAGAACTTGCTTCCCTCCTCCTGGACAATGGCACCCACCTTGTCTTCAGCCTCAGACTCTTCGCCTCGACAATCTGGTTTCCGATGATCAGCAAAACATAAATCGGGGGAAAGTGCCCCGAAGGACGCCGATGGGGCATAAGTGGCTCTCAGGGATCCCAGACGCTTCCGCGGGAACAGGAACGAGGAATCGTCAAATATCAAAGGACGGAAGAGACACGGCACTTTAGTCAAAGTGATTCCTATTCTGAAGGAGACGAGGAAGAGGAGGAGGAGGAGGAGGAGGAGGAGGAAGGAGGAGAAGGAGGAAGACATGGAAGAGGAGGAGGAGGAAGAAGTGGAAGAAGAGAAGGAAGAAGGAGGAAGGAACTCGCGTTTTGGTCTTCCGATCTTGTTTCCAGTTGGAGTCTTCCGTGAGGACGAAGAATTCTGGGAGAAAGTGATTCTTAGAGAAAAAACGTGAGACAGAACGAAAGCTTGCGGAAGTGTGAAAGAGTAACAACTTGAAAGTGAAAGATTGAAAGAATGAGACAATGATTAAGTGCTTGAAACAGAAAGCTTAAGAAAGGGAGTGTGAAAGCTTAAAAGATTGATCATTTGAGAAAGTATGAAAGACTGAGAAAATGACTGAAAATGATTTAGAAGATAATATAGGAGAATGTCTCTTTATCTCCATCTACCTCTACCTCTACTTCTCTCCCTCCTCGCCCCCCCCTCTCCCACTCTGTCTCCCTCTCTTCCTCTCTCTTTTCTTTTCTCTCTATTTTTTCCCTCTGCGCGCGCTCTCGCAATGCAAGTGTTCATGTATGTGTTTGTGTATGTGTGTGGTGAGAGAGAGAGAAAGAGAGAGAGAGATAATGAGAGAAAGAGAGAGAAAAATAAAGATAGAGAGGGAATAAAGAGAGAAAAATAGAGAGAAAAATAAAGAGGGAGAGAGAGAGAGAGAAGAGAGAGAGAGAGAGAGAGAGAGAGAGAGAGAGAGAGAGAGAGAGAGAGAGAGAGAGAGAGAGAGAGAGAGAGAGAGAGAGAGAGAAACGGACGACAAGAATTCGCGTCGCCCTTTGACCAAGCCTCCATACACGCAATCTCTTCACCGCCGACGAGAAGATGACTAAACCGGTCAATAATATTGCGTAATATTCCGTATTGCACAATAATATTGACGATGTAGTGATAGTACTGAAGAATAACAATACTCGTATACTGAAGACATCAAATGTAGAGGCCAAACGCCTGTACCTCTTCAATACCATCCCTACACCGCCAATATTATTGTACAATACGGACTATTGCGCAATAATATTGATGGCGTAGGTCCGGCTTACGACAGCTGAGTAGAGAACCCCTGAGCTTAAGCCTCTTCCCCCGTTCCCCCTCCCCCCGTCCCCCCTTCCCCTCCCCCTCTCCCCCCGTCCCCTCTTCACCCATACATGTTCCTCTGAGGTGATGACATCATCACCAGGTACCCTAGGTCACCCTTTGACGGTGACAGGATATAATCCTACGAAGGAAATATTCCCTCCATAGGGAAAACATCCCCAGGAAAAAAAAAATCCCTGAAAAAATCCCCAAAAGGAAAATATAACCCTAAGGATAAACTAAGTTGTCATAAGTCCCAAGGAAAAGAAGTTCGTCAGGTTAGGCTAGGTTGGGTTAATTAACAGCAACAAAGGGAAAATTGTCTTTGGGAGATTTTTCCAGGGAATTTTTTGTCCTTGGGGATTTTTTTCTACTGGGGATAAATTCCTTGTGGGCTTTTTTCTAGAACCCACAGGGAAGTCACTGAGGGGAAACGACCAATCAGAGCTTTGCATCAAGCACTGAATCCGTAACTTTTATGGAGCCTATACCTTAGGAGACCTTAGTGACGCCCCTAAGGATCAGAGGCACGTAACTTTCGTTTGTAAACGGAGTTATCTCTATACAGAGAGAGAGAGAGAGAGAGAGAGAGAGAGAGAGAGAGAGAGAGAGAGAGAGAGAGATTTTATCATTTTTATCTATCACTATCTCTCTTTTCTGTCATCTTCTTTAAATCTTTCTTGTGGACAGAAAGACAGAAGGACAGGACAGAGAATGTGTAGACCAGGGCGAAAGACAGAGAAGGGGGAAGGAGGGGGGAAGGGAAAGGGAGAGGAAAGTAGCAGGGGGAGGGGGGAGGGGGAAGGGGGAAAGACTAAACTCATCAAACATTCACTTTAAATCTAAATGGGTTTGACATAAAACCTTGAGCTCTAAGGGGGGGAGGGGGGAGGGGGAGTACTCCGTCGCAGGGGGGGAAGGGGGGAAAGGGAGGGGGACGGGGGTGGGAGAAGGGGAAAAGGTGTAAGAAGCTTAGCAGAAAATATCATATAACTTTTACCTTTTTTATCGTTCTTAACACACACATACACACACACACACACACACACACACATATATATATATATATATATATATATATATATATATATATATAGAGAGAGAGAGAGATAGAGAGAGAGAGAGAGAGATAATAATAATAATAACAATAATATTTAGAAACCTCTCAGTTCCTAAAATAAGCACACAATGACTGACATTAGAGCGGATAAAGTTGTTTTGCCCGCTCACAGGATATTTTTAGCTTCCTATAGACAAGAAGATGAAAAAAGAAATGTTTTGTTTGTCCCTCGTGTGTGTGTGTGTGTGTGTGTGTGTGTGTGTGTGTGTGTGTGTGTGTGTGTGTGTGTGTGTGTATGTGTGTGTGTGTGTGTAAGTCATATATATATATATATATATATATGTATATATATATGTATATATATATATATACATATATATATATATATATATATATATATATATATATATATATATATAATTTCCGATAGTTGTCATGGGAATCGAACCGTTACTTTGCCGACTATGGCTCAGTCGGTACGGCAACGGCTTGGCATCAGCTAAGTCTCGGTTCGATTCCCGGTCGATTGTCAAAAACTATTTGTTACATACATGCGTATATATGTGTGCATATATTTTTTATATAATAAACCTTTTCATTTCCATTCTGAAAAAATGCCTTGAACTCAACAAAGCACAATACTAGAATATATATGCAAACGAATACATTGTAGGTGTATGTATCCATATATGTAAATATATTCATAAATACATGCATGCATATTTGTATAAACACACGCACGCACACACACACACACACACTAGCGCGCGTGTGCACACACACACATATTATTACATATATATCTATATAGCTATCTATATATATATATATATATATATATATATATATATATAGAATAATCCTTTGTGTGCAGTTTCTGTAGCATACGAAAAAGCCTTTGACGCAGTACAGCAAACAATAATATCAAGCTGTATCCAATCTGGGTGGAAATGAATACATTGTATATACGCATATATATATACATAAACACACGCATATATATATACATATATATATATATATATATATATACACATACATTAACTAATAATGACTTACAAATGGTACAATATGAGATCAACAACAAAAAATCACAAAAAAATCAAATACAAGACATGATACGAAATAGGTTCAAGCAAAGGAAACGATAATAACTGATTAAACAAAACCCACAACAACAACAACAACAAAGTATCTATATCGAGACGCAACTGCAGCATTTCTGATTAATTGCTCTACTGATCAATCCTATCATTCATTGAATCAGATGATTGATCTGTGTGCCAGTCTCTATGGAGGCCAGTGGCCGCTTTTGGCCATACCTGTCCGTCTTCCATTATCATCATTCGCTCACTTACTCCCACTCACTCTCACTCTCACTCTCACTCCCACTACCAAGTCGCCATCTTTGGTGTGTTTCCTATAAGTCACTAGAGTAAAGAGATGAAAAAAAAAAAGAAAAAAAAAAATATATATATATATATATAAATATATATATATATACATATTGTGACTCCGGTCCGTAGAGGTGCCACCCGAAAATGACTCCTGCTGTATCAAAATAATGAACTATGGGTCTTTGTGTTGTTCCATCGCTGTTGTTTTGTTAACAAAAGTCGCCCTCATTACAAGGGAACTACTGTATGCAGAAATATAAATAAGTTCTGCCTGGGTGTCCCTAACAATACATTTAGGTGTCTAAGATTCTCTGAATATACAACGGGACAATTTTAACAATGATGATGATGATGATGATGATGATGATGATGATGATGATGATGATGATGATGATGATGATGATGATGATGATGATGATGATGATGAAGATGATGATAAAAATAATAGTAATGATAACAACAACAATAATAATGATAATAATAATAATAACAGCAATAATAATAATAACAGTAATAACAATAATGATAATAAAGAAATAAATGAGCACATTTAACGACACAGAATCAATTGGTACAGCAGCTACAACTGAGCATAAACGAGAATGAAAATAAACGCTGTCGTATTCCTTGCAACGTCATCTGTTGCTTTCGACTGGCACCTTTGTTATCAGTGGTCGGGCATCAAGCGCGCACAAGAACTTTAGTGTGGAGACGGGAAGAGCTTATCAGAGCGCCAGCAGGGCTTTATCCTTTCGTGGCTCTAAGAGTCAGTCAGTCTGTCTGTCTGTCTGTCTGTCTGGGGTCCAAGAGCAAGACCAAGCAAGAGAGGAAAATAGTATGAGAGCATGAGATACATGAGACAGATAGATATACACAGATATGCATATACAGTAGACAGATATGCACAGAGAAACAGATTCATAAAAACAGGTGTATATATATATAATATATATATATAAATATATGTATATATATATATATATATATATATATAGAGAGAGAGAGAGAGAGAGAGAGAGAGAAAGAGAGAGAGGGAGAGAAAGAGATAGATGTTGCGGACTATAGTTACTGGCGTGTCTATCCTGGATAACCCCACGCTACCATTTTATTACGCTTCTCGTGTTGGTCCAATAAGTAGAGAGAGAGAGAGAGAGAGAGAGAGAGAGAGAGAGAGAGAGAGAGAATAGGAACATGGTTGAAGGAAGTTCTCTGAAAGAGTTGGAAATGAGGAGTCGGGTGCGTAGTATAAAACTTCACAAGATTTTAGTAAAGGGTGGAGGGTAAGCCATCCCGAAATGCTCTGTAACTCACATCTTCTACAGTGCCCGAACACAAACGGGCGTGTACATTCTTGCAATCTTCCAAGGGACACTATGACATCAATAAATGAAAAATAAATAAATAAGGAAATAAAGAGATTAAGAGATAATAACAGTCAAATTAACGGCAAAAAATAATAAATAGAAAATATAAAGAAATAAAGATCTAAAGAAATAAAGAAATAAAAAATAGATGAATAAAGAAATAAGGAAATAAAGAAATCAATAGATAATGATTGTAAAATTAATAGTAGAAAATATGAAAAATAAATAAATAAAAATATAAAGAAATAAAGAATTAAAGAAATTAAGTAACACAAATTCAATAAATAAAGAAATAAAAAATAAAGAATTACTCATAAAGATATCGCAAAAAAAAAAAAAAAAAAAAAAAAAAAATAAAAGTAAAATTATCCGACCCGTCTCATGGGACCCGGTCGCTGCGATCCGAGCTCCATTTTCATTCTACCCGACGAAGGGACGCCCGAAGTCATCTCTACAACGGCGTCCAACCGTGGAAGGTCCTCCGGGAGGCGAAGTACTCGAGGGCGCGAGGAGATCGAAGGAATACTCGAAGTAGAGTCTGGGAAAGTTTTCGTCGGATCTCGAGACGCTGCTGAGAGGAGAACGCAAGAACCCATTCTCGAGAGCCGCCTTGCAAGGCCTCAACAAGGCAACGCAATTATCGCCCTCGAGCTGTCGTGCTCGAGGACGACCTCCTCCTCCTCCTCCTCGTCCCCCTTCTCCTCCTCCTCCTCCTCCTCCTCTTCTTCGTGTGCCAGCAGCTACGACCACCGAACTGCTGCAGCGGCTAGTTTTCAGCTACAGCTACAAAGCTATCACACTCCGCGTTGTGTGTGTGTACGTGTGTGTGTGTGTGCGTGTGTGTGTGTGTGTGTGTGTGTGTGTGTGTGTGTGTGTGTGTGTGTGTGTGTGTGTGTGTGTGTGTGTGTGTGTGATTCACCACGGTCATGAATCACGTGCTGGACTCATGACCAACAGCTATTAACCTCCCGTATGAGAGCTCAGAGCTCGTACATGGTCCGATCTATGGGTAATGCTGTGACCTTATGCACACAAAACTCTGCCTACCGGAGTTGGAGTGTCAGCAGAGAGAGAGAGAGAGAGAGAGAGAGAGAGAGAGAGAGAGAGAGAGAGAGAGAGAGAGAGAGAGAGAGAGAGAGAGAGAGAGAGTCGAGAACCAAGGAGCACTTTTTTATTTGCCCGCGTTTCGGCTTTTGGTCCTGGAATCTTCTTTGACGCCACGCGAGGTAGAATACATTATGTATACATATTGGTACAGCCAGCCACGCAAGACTAGCTATGACGGATTTTTCTTCCATTCATTTCTCCTGTACGCGTTTTCTTCCCCGCGCGCCGTTTTTTGTTGATCCTCTTCGTGGAGTTCCTTCAAGAGTACTCCAAGAGAGACACAGACACTCCCTTAACTCCCTGGTTCTATTTTCAAAGGTGGATTAATGAAGTGGAGGTGACCTATTGGGAAACATCTGGCTGGGTCCCATAATGCTGGTGCTGCCACTATCCCCCTACCGCGTAATGGGAAGTGAGAAACCCCTGGTAAGGCAAAGCCCTATCAGTTGCGGGAAATCCCTCTCTCTCTCTCTCTCTCTCTCTTTTTTTATTTTTTTTTCTATTTTTTTTTTATTTTAGGCCGACGTTGGGTCGCCTCCCCGCCTGGCCAGGGCTGTCGGAAACCAACACATCAAACCCGGATCGGATCCCAAGAGTTGAACTGACGAGCACCTGGTCATGAATTCAAGACGATATCAACTGGGCTACTTCACGATTAAATGCAAGATAAAGGTTCCATGACGTCACATGAAACTTACTATTCGTTGTCCTATTGGACCTGAAGATACTCAATCGGTTGATGCTGATTCAGAACGAGCCCAGACGATGTTATTCAGCAAAGGGAAAATCCACGAGTCTTTTCTGATTCATAGGACACCTGCTATCGGGACTTTAACATGTAAAATTCCGGATTAAACACAAATAAATTTCCAATGACTCCTGTAATCTACAAAGCCTCACTTCTCCAGCATATATACGTGTATATATATATATATATATATATATATATATATATATATATATACACAAACATTTATTCGTGCATGTGTATATTTATAAGTGTGTGTGTGTGTGTGTGTGTGTGTGTGTGTGTGTGTGTGTGTGTGTGTGTGTGTGTGTGTGTGTGTGTGTGTGTGTGCGTACGTGCGTGTGTATGTGTCCATACATACTTCACATACGGGAACAAGACTGTGGACTAGACCCGACCCTCAGCAGATAATATTCGCCGGCCAGAACTAGAATGTGAAAAATACATCGAAGTAGCGAAAAATGACTTGGTCAGTTTCCATTTAACTGTTGTCCAAATGTTCCCTTACTTCCTGCTCTTAAACTCACTCTCCTCTCCTCCTCCTCCTTCTCTTTAAACTCTTGCTTCTTATCGCTCTTTTTCTCTTGTTCTACTTCCCTCTCTTCCTCCCTTCACTCTCTATTCTCCTCTCTTCCTTCCATTTCTCTGTATTTTTTCTCTCAATGAGTACTCTCTTCTCTCCTTCACTCTTCCTCCCCCCTCTCTCTTTTCTTCCTCTTCTCCTCTTCCTATTTCTCAACCTTTTTACCTTTACCTTTTTCACCCCATTTTTCATCCACCTCCCTTTTCCTATTCTCCATTCCCTCCTCCTCTTTGTCCACTTCTCTTCCTCTCTTCATCATTATCATCATCATAAATCCCGTTTCTGTTCCTACCGTTGCAGAGCAATGACTAATTCCTGTTTCCCTTTCCACTTTCTCGGGATTTTCTATTTGCCACTTTCCAACTTTTGCAAAACCAGTGAGCGAGGGACTTCGCTCGCACAACAGCAGCAACAGTAACAAACAACAAAAACAACAACAGTAACGTTGGACCGGAGCACTAACGTGTCTGCGATCGTGTGTGTGTGTGTGTGTGTGTGTGTGTGTGTGTGCATGCATGTGGGTGTATATATATATATATATATATATATATATATATATATATATATATATATATATATATATATATATATATACGTTTTAACAACCACAATACTCGAACCCGGCATCCTCATGACAAGAGCGACAGTGACTTTCCAACTAGGCTATCAAGAGTATATATATATATATATATATATATATATATATTATATATATATATACTGTATATATGTGTGTGTGTGTGTGTATGTGTGCATGCACCCGCGTGTGTGTATTTACTTAATTATACCTAATTGTAGTATACAGGAAAGGAGCAACGCTCGTGGGGTTTTGTCTCTTAGTTTGCAATTACCATACCCAGCTTCGAATGTGCGTAGGTGTATTTACCTAATTGCACCTAATTGTAGTATACAGTAAAGGAACAGCGTTCATGTGGTCTTGTCTCTTACACTCCAATTATTATACCTAGATGCGTGTGTGTGTGTGTGTGTGTGTGTGTGTGTGTGTGTGTGTGAGCTCAGAGCTCATTATTAGCAGATCTGTGGGTAGGTCTGAGACCACTCACACTCCACACACCGGGAATGCAAGGTCACAACTCCTTGACTAACGTCCCGTACCTACTCGCTGCTAGGTGAACAGGGGCTACACGTGAAGGAGACACGGTTCTCCGGCTTGTGAGGCCAGTGCCTACCAATCCGCCCGTGTGTGTGTGGCATGCAAAAGACAAACAAGGCGATATGGGAAACACCATGGGATTGCACATCAGCAAAACACATTTTGGTCCATCATGAGGCCTGATTAAAAATAGATACATAAATGAATAAATAAATAAATAAATAAAAAAAATATTAAAAGACAGGATAACTACCAAACTATTTAGAGAGATATAACAATGGGCATACATAAACGAATAAATTAAAAATATCTAATTAAGTAAATATCTAGATATAAACACCCACATACTATATATATATATATAATATATATATATATATATATATATATATATATATATATATATATATATATATATATATATATACATATATATATATATACGTATATATATATACATACATGCATACATACATACATATATATATATACATATATATATATACATATATATATATATATATATATATATATATATATATATATAAAATTAATGATAATAATAATATTTTTTCTCTTCCACAGGTGAGTTGTGACCCACCCACCCCGACCCTGACCCTTCTTTTATGAGCTCCTTCGTCTAGTGTCACGGGCTGCCAATTCGTAAGTACCGAGTTCGAGCTCTAAGGAGAGGTAAGAATAACGAAAGAAATCATGACTTCAGCTGAAGGGTGGCCTAGCTGAAGGCAAAAATACTGAGGTCAATAACAGACTGTGTATCAAGTTGCACGCACGCACGCACACACAGACAAACATACACACACACACACAACTCGTGGAGCAGTTGGCAGAGTCCCGGCTGCCACTACGGCGGTCCGGGTTCGAATCCCGGCCAGGGCTGAAATAATTTCAGGAATATAGCTGTCGATCACGAGTCTAACACATGATCCAAAGACCATGGTGAATCATACACACACACACGGCTTGATGGCGTAGTGGTACCGCGCTTGTCCGCCAATTCAGTGTTCTTAGTGGGCAAGGAGTTATGTATGTGTGTGTGTGTGTGTGTGTGTGTGTGTGTGTGTGTGTGTGTGTGTGAATATGTAAGTGTGCGCGTGTGTAAAATCGCGTATTACCCCTTGATCAGCCAATACACAAACTCTAAGTTCTCATCCGGGAGGGTAACAGCTGTCGATCACGAGTCCAACACATGATCCAAGACCATAGTGATAAATCACACGCACAACGAATAGGAACTTCCACCTGGAGGCGCCTTGCTAAGCCACAGGAGACAGCCACCTATACCCTATGTGCTTGGATTGCTATGGCTCTGGGTTATGACGTAATTTCGTGGTGTCAGGCGAATTTTTGAGGTTTTAGGGAAGTGACACATACATACACTTTCGTTTAACTTTCTAGTAATGAGATATTAGTTAGTGAGTTGCTAGACTGATTAGGGACGGTAAAGGTTAGGAAAAGCTGGTTTAGAGAAAAAAAACCTGAATATGAAAGGATTAAGTTAATCTAGATTAAGGTATCTTGGTTAACTCTTTATTGTCCATTGGAGCGAGTTAGGCAGCGATAGAGCTTTTCTTCTGGGTTAACTCCAAGCAATTTGAGTTATATCTTAGTTATCCAAATGGGGGTTGGAGGTAGGAAGATGTCGAAGGAAAATTAGCCCAGTGTGATAACCCTTCAGAGATAATATAAAGTTAAGGTTTTTGTTTTTTCATACAAAACTGTACGAAAAGTCGTGGAATATATTATTATAAAACTTTATTTCCGAGAAAGTAGTTGATTCGAGTTGGGGGGAGGGGAGGGGGAGGGAGGAGGGGGAAGGAAGAGGAGGGAGGGAAGAGGGAAGTGGGAGGGAGGAGGGGAGGGCTTTTAAGAAGAAATAATAGTAATAAAAAAATCATAAAAAATAAAAGAAAATGGAGGAGCCGGCTTCTCATTTTCTGTTCATTCATTTGTTTATCTATTTCTTCGTTTACTTATTTGCCTATTTTATGTATCTATTTTATCTATATATCTATATATTTATTAATTTACTGATTGATTGATTGATTTATTTACTCTGTCTCAAGGTCATACATCATGTCACCAATTCCTGCCATCCATCCAACTTGCTTTCCTGAAGCTTCAATATCATCCATCCACAGTCCTGAAGTCATCCGATACCACATCATCCAGCCTGTCGTCATCCACCTCTGAAATCACCCGACCCCCTGTTCTTCATCCACTTTTGTGGTCATCCAGCCTCTCTCGTCATCCACCTTTGAAATCTCCCGACCCTCTGTTCTTCATCCACTCGTGGTCATCCAGCCTCTCTCGTCATCCACCTCTGAAATCTCCCGACCCCCTATTATTCATCCACTTTTGTGGTCATCCGTGACCTTTTCATCCAGGCTAAGGTCATCCTCTCGTCATACTTCCAAGCATCCATCCCTCATCCATCTAGGGAAACCTATTTAGGTCAATGTCTGGAGCATTACAGGGGAGAGGCTTGCCATCATACTCTCTGCAGGGGGGCGCTTGCCCCCCTCCCCCATACCATCCTCCCCCTTCCCCCCTATCACCCTCCCCCTCCCCCTACCAACCCCCCTTCCCCTTTACCCCTAACACCCTAAACGCTCCCTAGCCTACGACCACAAAGGATTACAAAGGACAAGCATACCGACAGAAAACCTTTTGCTCCATAACTAGGTCGGATGCGAACAAAAATTATAATAATGATAAATAAATAAATAAATAAATATAATAATAATATAAATAATAACAAATAAAATGAATAAGCAAATAGGTAAAGTTAAATAGTAAACAAACCTTTATCCCCTTCCCTTCCCTTCCTTCTTCTTCCCTTCCCTTCCTCTCTCTTCCCTTCCCTTCCATACTCTTCCCTTCCCTTCCTCCCTCTTCTCTTCATCTCCTTTCAATATTGGTATAGCCGCTGCTTTTACCCCATACCATCTACTACCACCTTCTGTCTACCACCACCATCAACGTCAGAAATACCACCAACGGGACTACTACCACCATTAATACCACAATTACCACCACCACCATCATCGTCAGAAATACTACTAGTACTATTACCAACGGGATTACTACCACCAGTGATACCACCACCTTCGCAAATACCACCAATTACACCTCTACAATCACTACAACAACAACAACAGCACTCTAAATGTCTACAAATCCACCACTTCACGTTTGGCTCAACCAGACACCTCTTCCTCAAACACCCCTCCCCCCCTAACACCCCTTCCCCCTAAAGGAACACCTCCCCTACCCTCCCCTCCCCCCCTAAGCTCCACCCACGATGGCGCGTTTCTCCTCTTCGCGTAAAACATCGAACTTGTTCAACTTAGCGAACTTGGAGCTCTAGATAGTTTTTGAATTTCATATTCTTTTCATTCCTGGGGATTTGGGATGGGGGGGAGGGGGAGAGATCCAAGAGTAGGGTCGTTTCGAGCGCGGGGGGAAGCGGGGGGAGGGGGGAGACTGACTTTGATCTTACACCCCATCCGCCACGGATCCACTTTTTTTTTGGGGGGGGGGGAAAGTAAATAGTCTTCGAGGACCCCATGGCGATGTATTGCCGTCGTCCGCGTCTTCAGAGCTCCTGAAGGTCATCCAAGCATACGGTGACGCTAAAGTAAAAGTATATATATATATATATATATATATATATATATATATATATATATATATATATATGTATATATATACATAAATATATATATATACATATATATATATGAATATATACATGTATATATATATTTATTTATATATATGAATATATACATACTGTATATGTATATACATATATATATATATGAATATATACATATGTATATACATATCTAAATATATATATATATGAATATATACATATATGTATATATATACAT
>NC_134807.1:23043950-23048950 GCF_046742065.1 Oratosquilla oratoria
GTTACAAGTGAAAATCTCTCTTTCTCTTTTTTTCTCTTTCTCTCTCTCTCTCTCTCTAAAAGGGTGATGGACCAACTCTGATCCGTGGGGGTATCACTAAAGGCCCTAAAATGTTTGACTGCAATAAATATAGAAACAATACTCCATACGAGGATACTTGGAGAATATTCCTAAAATAAACTATACAGTATCTCTTTTATCGATGTATAGATGTCATTTGTAGGGTATCACACACGCACTTTAAGACGAGTCATAGGCCCTGTTCACACTAGCGGTTTGAACCGCGCGGAAACCGCGGTGGTGCCGCATAATCAAGGAAAATATACGCGGTTGTGTGTGAGCGCCCCCATTCACTCACATTGTAATTGAACCGCGGCAGGTGAAACCGCTAGTGTGAACAGACCCATATAAAACACGAGAACCTTTAAGAATACATACACGCCCTCCCCACCTCTCTCCCTGGTGTCTGGTATGAAAGACGAAAATGCAAATTCGCACGAGCAGAAATAATCATACACGACTTACATCAAGATACCTTGGACCTAAGAACGATTTTGTACGATTTTTCGTCAGACTATGACCTTTAAAGACAATAGAAAGTATTTACACGAAATTAAACGAAACGCGATGAACAAAGACGAAACTATCCAGGGAGAAAGATCCACAAAACGTGAAATGATTTGACCAAAAGTTTTGGAACATGAACACAAAGGAACGAAAAATGATATGACCATAATACTCACTCCTGAGATGAGCTGGAGTCTTGTAGCCTTCAGGAGACTGCTCTTAGGGACCTAGAAGACAAAAATATACAAAAGAGTCAGTGGAGATATAGTGAAAATACAGTGCAGATACAGTGAAAATACAGTGGAGATACAGTAAAAGTATAATAAAGATACAGCGAAAATACAGTGATCATCGTAAAAATACAGTGAAGATCGTAATAATACAAAGAAGAAGATATGAGATATGTACAGTGAAAATACAATAAATATACAATGGAGACAGTGAATATACAATGGAAACACAGTAAGTCATAATGAAGATACATTGAAGAAAGTACAGTGAAGATAGTAAAGATATAGTGAAAATACAGTGAATATACAGTGAAGGTACAATAGAGATACATTAAAAGTTATAATGAAGATACAGTGAAAGTACAGTGACAATAGTAAAGATGTAGTAAAGACACGTAAAAGATACATTGCAAACACAGTGAATATACAGTGAAGTTACAGTGGAGATATAGTAAAGGTTATGATGAAGAAACAGTGAACATACAGTGGAAAGTACAGTGACGATAGTCAAGATACAGTAAATATATGTAAAAAAACAGTGCAAATACAGTGAAGAAGAAGAATGAGAGACAGACAGAGAGAGAAAGAGAGAGAGAGAGAGAGAGAGAGAGAGAAGAAAGAGAGAGATAGAGATAGAGAGAATGAAAGAGAGAGAATGAAAGAGAAAGAGAGTGACATGAAGACATCAAGGTAAACGGGAGAAAGATAGCAACGACGAGATATAAGAGACGAAGCAGCGGACAGTAATACCCCTGAGACGGTGTACATTTGGACACAGAAATCCCTGACACGTCTGCTGGAACATATTACTTCCTTTCTCGAATTAGAAAAAACAATAAAGGTGAGCTCGTGATGTGGTTTGTTCCTGGTTGTTTCCTTGTTTCATAGAAACCGTACAAGTTCGTCTTATTCTTCTTCCTATTTCTAAATATAGTAGGAGTTCGTCTTCTTCTTCCTGTTTCTAAATATAATAGAAGTTCGTCTTCTTCTTCCTATATCTAAATATAGAAAATACATGTTTATCTCAGCCTGGAATACCAGCAAATTTTGTTCAATTGTACCATGTTATGGAAGCATTTGATTGAAAGAATAGTCAACAGTGTTTTATGTTGTGCTGTTGTAGTGTTTGGTAACAATATTGTGTCATAGTAAGTCGTCACGAGGGAAGAGAATTTGTTGTTTACTTTTGTAACTTAGATTAAAATGAAGATGATTTTTTCTTATTACATATGATCTGAAGTCCTTTTAGCTCAACAATGTTGAAGGATTTATTTTCGCAACTGTACAGACGTTGAAGGAAACATGTTAGGAAAAAAAAGACTGATTCATGGTATTGGTGCAACAGACACAGAGACGTACACACACACACACGCACATACACACACACACACACACACACACGCACACACAAATAAGGTAAATACAGTCAGGTAAATACATTCACACACATACACACTCACACACACACACACACACACAATAAACCGTATACTATTATTATTATTATTATTATTACATACACACGAGCATAGCTCCCCTTCTCGTAAGATACAACTAGGTAAATACACACACACACATACACACACACACACACACAAATATCTCACAAATATTTCAAAGCTAACTTGCCGGACTTTTCTTCTCAAACAAAAGAACTTAAACCAACTTGACGGATATTTCCTCCTCTCCAGTGTTGTTGAATATTTCATGGGTAATTTTCAAACCTCGTCAAATAACATCCAATCATTTTTCTTTGGCAAAGTTGGACTCAACCTATTATACCGCTGTTTCATTGAAATCTTCAACTACCTCTGTCATATCGGGTTGTGCTTTTCCTGTCTACAGGGGATTTTATTCATCTCTGTGGGGTCTTCCTCGTCAGCAAAAAAAGGTCAAAAGGTCCTGTTGGGGTATTTTATTCTAAGCAATGTCAGTTGATTTTATTCAATTGAAAGAAAGTTCAGCGTCAAGCCAAGATCGACCTAATAAAGGCAAGCGTTATCTTGAGTTTGTAGGACTAGACCCACGGCCCCATGTTAACCTTCAACGTTCCTCACGCCTTCCCACAGAACTCTCCACTAAGAAACGTTTGACTGTCTTACATGAGTGTTATAAAGCTTCTGTATTACCCGGTAGAGGGAAGTAAGGCTCGTTTCACACGTATGGACATTTCGCCGTGCGCCGTCCACGACACGACGTCGTGCAATCACTATAGGGGCCTATGGACGCTTTCACACGTGGTCGTGATGTGCGAAAGCGCCCATAGACACCTATGGTTATTTGAAAGCACGACGTCGTGTCGTGGACGGCGCACGGCGAAATGCCGATACGTGTGAAACGAGCTAAACAGAAACCTTTGGTCGCCAACTCTCTTTACATGTAAAGTTGATGAAAAACAAATCCTGCTCCTGGAACCGAGTGACAGACCATCGGGGCTCCATATACGGCAGAACGGGAGGCTGTTGATCGGTTTTGGAGACGGGAAGTGGGGTGGGGGAGACAATCCTCTCCCAAGTCCGTCCTACAGAAATAAGGTTCACACCCTCTTATAGGGTTATCACACTGGGCTATTTTTCCTCCGACATCCTACCTCCAACCTCCATTTGAACAACTAGAATATGACTTCGCTTACAGACGTCTAGACTTCTCTAAGAACATGTCAACAGTATGTCTAATGTTCGTATAGGTTTATGATCTTAGTTCATCACTCAGCTTTGTTATATATGGAAAGATAATTTGATATTTGGAGATTTGAAAAAAAAAAAAAAAAAATGTAACCGAAGTCGTATTTACTAAAAGGAATTCTCAACTGTCGGTGTTGGTAATGTCCGTGGAAGAAGCCTAGTGTGGTAATCCCTTTCACGACGAGTGCGGGGTGGCCTAATAGAGGTATTCACATGAGTCAAGGGCTTTAACAAGGGCTGATGCAAGCAAGGTCATCATATTAAGACAACAGGACAGGACTCCTAGTAATGGATTTAAATTGGAAATATCTAGGGAAGGAAATTGGTAAGAATTGGTTTACCAACATAGTTAACGACTGGAATAGACTTAGTAACCATGTAGTAAGCGCCGAAATAATTGGTTATTTTAAGAGAAGATTAAATAGATTTACGGATAGGGATGAAAGGTATTAAGGGATATGGATCTGCCTAGTGTAGACCTCATGGTCTCTTGGAGTCTCTTAAATTCTTATGCTCTTAACCATTTCATTGTAGTCACTGTCTCTGCCGTCAGTTAATGGTATTCAGCTGAAAGAAATCCTCTCTGTAACAAACGTTGCCTATTATTAAAAGGTAGAGATTTACTGACGGCTATAATTGCAAAAATTATCGGGGGATTTTATAGATACAAACAACGGGCTGCGCCCGACCCCACTACGCGGGGGCTCGGCCCTTCGGGCGAGCGAACCGAGCTCGCAGGTGCCTTCATCAAATTAGTCGTCTCCGTTGTCGTGACATCACCGCTCTCGGCCAATCAGTCATCTCCGTTGCCGCACGTCACGTCACCACTCTCGGCCAATCAGTCGTCTCCGTTGCCGTGACGTCACCACTCTCTTAGCCAATCAGGGGCCGGAGGGGACGTGTCCCCTTGAGGGATTTCCGGTTACGGTCCTATTTAGATCGATATCAACAGGAATTCTTTTATTAGTATATAGAAACTAGTAAGTCAGATCAACTACTAGAAAACCAGTAAGTGTCGAAGGTCAATAGTGTTTGACGTCGCTACCTGAATACCTACGAAAATTACCTGGGGGGTTTTATAGATAAACTAGTAAGCCAGATGAATTACTAGAAAATCACTGAGTGTTGAAGGTCAATAGAGGTTGCTACCTGCATAACGTAACCATCGAATTCCTTCACTATTCTCGGACAAATGCATAATAGATGAGTATTGTACACTAGAGTTTGATTACCCATATTAACTCTCCAACCATGTGGTGCCAACATGGAGACAAAGGGAGATGGGGTGATGAGAAAACAAAAATAAAAATAAAATAAAATAATAATAATAATAATAAATAAACAAATAAATAAAATAAATAAACAAAAAACAAACATAAATAATGAGAGAGAAAGAAAGAAAGAGAGAAAGAGAGGGAGAGAATTTCCTTCAAAATCGAAAATTTCATAAGAGAGGAATTGAGTTTACCTTCAAAATAAATAAATAAATTGATAAGTAAATAAATAGATAATCCTTCTG
>NC_134807.1:23056450-23073950 GCF_046742065.1 Oratosquilla oratoria
TAATTTTTCCCTCCCTTTCTTCATTTTTTCTTTTTCTCCTTCATTCCAGTGTATCTGCTTTCGTTCTTTCTTTCTTCCATCTATTCTTTTAATTTTTCCTTCCCTTTCTTCATTCTTTCTTTCTCTCCTTCCTTTCTTCCTGCCGTCCTTCTTCCATTCCTTCCTTAATTTCTTAATTTTTCTTACCCTCCTTCTACCTTTCTCTTTCCCTTTTCAATTACTTCCTTCCTATCTCCCTTTTGCTTCCTTCTTCCATCCCTCTCTTTCCTCTTTCTTTCTCCTATCCCTCCCTTACTTTCTCTCTTCCTTCCTTCCTTCTTTCTCTTCTTTCTATCCTTCTCCCATCCCTTCCCCCCTTCCTTCCTCTCTTGCCCAGTCTCAGTAATTAAACAGAAAGAAACTTCATTCTCGTAATATTTACGTGGATATCTCCTGACACATGATCTCCTAGTCTCGTTTCACACGTGTCGACTTTTCGCCGTGCGCCGCCCACGACACGACGTCGTGCACTTAAACAACCACGTCACGACCACGTGTGAAAATGCCCATATCCATGGTTATTTGAGAGTACGACGTCGTGTCGTGGACGGCGCACGGCGAAAAGTCGACACGTGTAAAACGAGTCTTCCTCTAGCCCAGCGGAGGTGGCCTAGGGGTATAGATACACTCCTTCGTCTCGACTTCAAGAGGGAATGGAACTAAATAATATTGGTGTTAGGTCACTCTATCTATGCAATAAGTTGACAAATACAGTGTTTTTTTTCTTTTTTCACATCATTTTATTTCTAAACGTCTCCATATTACCCAGAAATATTTTCCCCTATGATCTAAATTAATATAAATCGTGAGTAACCACTAAGATGTTGTGCATCTTTCACAAAAGATAATAATAATAATGTTTATAATAAATAACATAAAATAAAGATAGATAAGTAAATATTCAAATAAATAACATAAAATGAATTAATAAAAAACGAATAACAACCCAAACCATAATTTTGATCAAAACCAGAACATCCTTATATATAACCATTTACATATAACAAAATACACAATCAATAAATAAATATCTATATATATATATATATATATATATATATATATATATATATTGGACTCAGAAATTTGCCTTATGAAGAGAGGCTTAGGCACCTTAACTTACACTCTCTGTGGATCAAAGGCTTTAACAAGTGTGATGCAAACAAGGTCATCATATTAGAACAACAGGGCAGGACTCTCAGTAATGGTTATAAACTGGACAAATTTAGATTTAAAAATGAAATAGACAAGAATTGATTTACTAATAGGGTGGTCGACGAATGGAATAAACTCAGTTAACCATGTAGTAAGCGCTGAAACCATCAGTTGTTTTAGGAAACGATTAGACAATTTTATGGATGGGGATGACAGGTGGTGATGGATACGGAGCTGCCTAGCGTAGGCCTTATGGTCTCTTGCAGTCTCCTTCATTCTTATGTTCTTATGTATATATATATATGTATATATATAATATATATATATATATATATATATATATATATATATTTATATATAAATATATATATATATACAGTATATATATATATTTATATATATATATATATATATATGTATATACTGTATATAAATAAATAAAAAAAATCTAGGCATTGACCTCGCCTATCCAAGGGAGGTAGGGCACGCCCATTACCCCTCCCCCTCACGCCCACTCCCCCTCCCCCCCTCACGCCACTCGTTCGGTCTCACGGTCATTACCGCGCGGATCAAGACCTCGTGAGAGAGGGAGGACGGGAGGTGGCGGCACGCGTGAGGAGAGGAGGACGGCGCGCCATCGAAGGAAGGAAGGAAGGAAGGAACGGGGACTCCTCCTCCTCCTCCTCGTATGCAGACTCACGGGCCAGCAGGCACTCCAATCAAAGCCCACCCGCCCGGAGGAGGAGGAAGAGGAGGAGGAGGAGGAGGAGGAGGAGGACGAAGAGGAGGTATGAGGAAAAGGAGGTAGGAGGAGGAGGAGGAGGAGGTATGAGGAGAAAAAGGTAGGAGGAGGTATGAGGAGGAGGAGGTATGAGAAGGAGGAGGTAGGAGGAGGTAGGATGAGGAGGAGGATAAGGAGGAGAAAGCGGAGAAAGAAGATGAGAAGGAGGAGGAAGCGGAGAAGGAAAATGAGGAGGAGGAAGAGGAGGAAGAACTAGAGGAGGAGGAGGAGGAGGAAGCGGGGAAAGAAAATGAGAAAGAGGAAGAGGAGGAAGAAGTAGAGGAAGAGAAGGAGGAAGAAGTAGAGGAGGAGGAGGAGGAGGAGAAGAAAGCGGGGAAAGAAGATGTGGAGGAAGAGGAGGAAGAAGTAGAGGAGAAGGATGAGGAGGGGAAAGCGGGGAAAGAAGATGAGGAGGAGGAGGAAGCGGAGAAGGAAGATGATGAGGAGGAAGAGGAAGAAGAAGTGGAGAAGGAAGAGTAAGAGTAGGAGATTCAAAGGCTTCTGAACTAAATTGTTTGTGGTGCTTGCGACACACAATGACGTCAGCAACCCCCCCCCTCCCTCCATCCACTTCCACCCCCTCCACCTCCACCTGGTCGGTGGAAAGGAAAAGCAAATCAAGAAATGAGTCCATTTTCCTTCTCCCCCCCCCACCTCTCTCCCAATTTGCTCTTTACATTCTTCTCTTTCTTTTCTTCTTCCTCCTCCTCCTCTCTCATTCACTCTCTCTCTCTCTCTTCTTCAGCATTCCTCCTCTCTTGCGTCCTCTCTCTCTCTCTCCTCTTTCTTCTCTCTCTCTCTCTTTCTCTCCTTCAACGCCTCCTCCTCCTCCCTAGCGTCCTCTCTCTCTCTCTCCTCTTCCCTTCCTTTTCCTCCTCCTCCTCTCTCTCTCTCTCTTCTCCAACACTTCCTCTCTCACTCTTTCCTCTTCCCTTTCCTCCTCCTCCTCTCTCTCCTCTTCCCTTTCCTCCTCTCTCTCTCTTTCTCCTCTTCTCTGTCTTCCTCTTCTTTCTTCTTCCTTCTCCTACACCTTTCTCTCTTCCCTCCATTTCCTCCTCCTCCTCCTCCCTCTTCTTCCTCACGTGCAAAGAATCACAAGCAAAGAACCCTTTCGAAGGACAGAGAAGAAGGAAACGTTTATTCTTATTTATTATTAAATCTATTTATCTAGGTATTCGTTTCAGACGGAAACGTTTATATCATAAAGATTAAAAAAAAAATGTTTCCATGTAATTAATATATCTAAGACAGAAACGTTTGTCTAATCCAGGACAGAAAAGTTTCGATTTACTTGTAAAACAAACGTTTGTTTAACTAATAATCTAAAACAAAAAAGTACGTTTACTTATAACTATATTATCTACTCATTTATCCACTTATTTATTCATCATTTCTTTTATCGGCCTATTTATCTTTAATTTCTTCATAATTTATTTCATCGACGTATTTATTTATTCTGTTAATATATTCATCATTTATCTATCACATTCTAATACGCATCGCTTCAGAGGGAAAACATTTTGCGGCCACAAGCTTCCCCGGACCTGCGAAATCAACAACGAGCGACACTTGATCTTTACAGAAGCCTCGTAATGGAACTAAGTAAGCTTGCATGTGTGTGTGTGTACGCCTGTGTGCGTGTGTGTGTGTGTGTGTGTATGCCTGTGTGCGTGTGTGTATGCGTGCGTGTGTGTGTGTGTGTGTGTGTGTGTGTGTGTGTGTGTGTGTGTGTGTGTGTGTGTGTGTGTGTGTGTGTGTGATATTTTTATCTACTTGTAATATACAGGACAAGATCTACACTTGTAGAATTCCATGTGAGTGCGTGCGTGCGTGTGTGTGTGTGTGTGTGTGTGTGTGTGTGTGTGTGTGTGTGTGTGTGTGTGTGTGTGTACTTGAGCAGCCCTCAGGCTCGAGGCAATGTTGATAAAGGCTTGCAAAATGTTCGCGTTGCAATTTGATCAGGTGCAACCTAACACCAACAAGACCAGACCACGAGCAGGATACGAAACGAAGAGAGAAAAAGAGAAAGAGAGAGAGAGAGAGAGAGAGAGAGAGAGGCAGAAAGTGTGTGTTGTGTGTGTGTGTGTGTGTGTGTGTGTGTGTGTGTGTGTGTGTGTGTGTTTCATTATGGTTTTGGATCATGTGTTAGACTCGTGATCGATAGCTATTATCCTCCCGGATGGAGCTCGGAACTCATAAATGACCGATTTATGGACAATGATGTGATCTTACACACAATTCCAGCTCCCTGCCCACGAGAGTTGGAGTAACGGCTCGCAGCGCAGCGATATTGAAATAATTTCAGCCCTGGGCTGGATTCGAACTCGGACCATTGGAGTAGCGGTTGCGAACGCTACCACTGCGCCGTCGAGCCGTGTGTGTGTGTGTGTGTGTGTGTATGTGTGCACGTGTGTGTACATGTGCGTGACGTGGAACACAGACGTACATATTTTCAATCAAATTCGCTTGAAGGTTAAGGCCAGGACAGGTAAATATATATGTAATGACAGTGGAAGACAAAAGATCACGATGGGATGTAATTATAGTGGAGGAAAAAATATCACGGTAGGATATAATGTCACTGGAGGACAAAATATAATTTTAGAAAGGGATGCCGGACATAATGTCACTGAACGACGGGAGGCCGGCGTGAATCACGGTGACGTAGGGGGACAAAATGTACAAAATAGATCGGATGACCGTAATCGACCAGATGTCCGTGATGGGGGAAATGTTAATTTTGATAGGAGAAATGTTAATGAGGCATTGAATGTCAATGAAGGACCAAATAATAATATAGAGCAAGGCATAAATAAAAAACAAAATGATAATATGAGACACGATATTGAAACTCAAAATGTGTCAAAAAGAAATAATCAGGAGTTTCTTAAAACTATGTACTTTAATGCTCGTAGTATTAGGAACAAATTTCAAGAAATACAGGCGTATGTCAAAAGCGAAAATCTCGATATGATAGGAATAACTGAGACATGGTTAAATGGTACAGAGTTCGAAGCTGAATTTAATATTGCGGGATTTAAACACTTTCATCAGGATAGAAACCACAAGAAAGGTGGGGGTGTTCTATTGTACGTTAAAAACAATGTTCATGCTTGTGTTTTAGAGAAAGTGAAACAGGATGCATATGACAGTTTGTGGGTTGAGTTAACCCAAACAAATGGACAAAAAATGAATATAGGTGTAATATATAGGCCAAAGACATTATCATTAGCAGACGACAAACTGTTATTTCAAGAACTGTCTAGTTTCTGCAACCGGGATTTATTGATAATGGGTGATTTCAATTTTACTGACATTGATTGGATGACCCTTGAACATGGCCATATAGGTAGTCGCTTGATTGATTTTCTTGGTGACAATTACTTAATTCAGCATGTAAAAGAGCCCACAAGATATGGAAACTTACTCGATTTATTGATCACTAGCCGCGAAAGCATGGCATCTGATGTAGAAGTCGGTGAATCTGTTGCAAATAGCGATCACAACTTAGTCAGATTCAAACTCCTAAACAATTTTAGAATAGATACTTGTGCTTCTAAAATACCCGATTTCAGTAAAGCTCAGTTCATAGAACTACGTCAGGAGCTTCAGCTTACAGTTTGGGAGGAAAAATTAAACGAAAGGCCTGTAGATCAGATGTGGGAAATATTTCAAAATACGCTCACTAAGATGATTCAAACTTACATTCCTTTTAAGGACAGACGTCCCCCAAATCAGGCTCGCCCAAAGTGGCTCGACAAAGAAACTGAAAAAAGTATTGCTAAAAAGAGACAGGCTTATAAGAAGTATAAGTGCTCGGGTGCATCTAATGACTATGAAAGTTATGTATCAATACAGAGAGATTTAAAAAAGACAATAAGAAAAAGAAAACGACAATACGAAATGAACATCGCTGAGAAATCCAAAGAGAATCCCAAAGAATTCTATAGTTACATTAGAGATAAAAAGGTTGTTAGGAATCACATTGGTCCACTATTATCTGCTGACGGTCAACTTGAATATTCAAATGAAGGAATGTGTAATCTCTTAAACAATTATTTTAGCTCGGTATTCGTAAACGAAACACCTCAAAGTGAATTCCAAACTGAAACCTGTGAAAAGTCTGGGGTAAACTTACTCACTACGGTAAATATAACAAAAGAAACAATTAAAAGGTGTATAGACAAACTCAAAGTTAATAAAACACCAGGGCCTGACGGTTGGCATCCAAGAATCTTAAAGGAAATGAAAAATGAGATTGTTGTTCCATTAGAAATTATTTTCAAGAAATCCATCATATCCGGAGATGTCCCAAGAGAATGGAAGCTAGCTAACGTTACTCCCATATTCAAAAAAGGTGACAAAAAGAAACCAAATAACTATAGGCCTATTAGTTTGACTTCGATCGTAGGAAAAATAATGGAAACTATCATCAGAGATGCTATCGAATATCATTTAGAAAGTAACCGTTTGATAAATGATAGCCAACATGGTTTCAGACGGAAACGTTCTTGCGTGACTAACCTACTCGAATTCTACAACACAGTTATCTCGAATTATGACAAAAGAAACAATATAGATTTAATATATCTAGACTTTGCAAAAGCTTTTGATACCGTCCCACACGAAAGACTACTTACTAAATTAGCTTTGCATGGAATAAGTGGCAGCCTATTAGGTTGGACTAGTAATTGGTTGAAAGGTCGAAAACAGAGAGTTGTTTTAAATGGAAAAACTTCTGGATGGAAAAGTGTTGCAAGTGGAGTTCCTCAGGGTTCCGTTCTTGGGCCACTTCTATTCATAGTATATATAAATGATATAGACCATGGACTAAAATCTACTCTTTCCAAATTTGCTGATGATACTAAACTGTGCGGAGTGGCAAATGATCACTCAAACCAATTAGATATTCAAGAAGATTTAGATAAATTACAGCAATGGTCTGAAAAGTGGCTAATGAAATTTAACACAAGTAAATGCAAGGTAATGCACATAGGTAAAAATAACAGCAAGTACGATTACAAGTTATTTGGAAATTCGTTAACAAAAGTGGATAGTGAAAAAGATCTCGGCGTAATTATCAGTAACGACCTCAAATCATCCAAGCAGTGTATTTCAGCCTCTGAGAAAGCAAATAAGATTCTGGGATTGATTGCGCGATCTTTTGATTTCAAAAGTCCATCACTCATTAACAAGCTATATAAATCGTTAGTTCGTCCACATTTGGAATATGCTGTTTCCGTATGGTCACCGAATCTCATTAAAGACATTGACAGATTGGAAAAAGTACAACGGCGAGCCACAAAACTGATTCCAAATATCAAAAATAAATCATACGAAAATCGACTTAAGCACATGAATCTGTTTTCCCTAAAAAAGCGTAGACTCAGAGGTGACTTGATACAGGTCTTTAAGATTTTAAAGGGAATTGACAACATCAAAAGTGACCAAATTTTCACATTGAATGAGAATCAGACAAGAAACAATGGTCTCAAACTGTCCGGAAATAGATTCAATTTGGAAGTAGGTAGAAACAACTTTGCCAACCGTGTAGTTAATGAATGGAATAAACTTCCTGCACAGGTAGTGCAATGTAGTTCAGTTCGAAGCTTTAAGAATCATTTAGATAAATACCAAAGTAAGATGCTGTAATGATTATAATTTATGTTATATTATTTGTTTTTGTTTTGTTATAATTTGTCTGTCTGATTTTCATTTATTATTAGTTATATGTCAATTTATTATCATTTACTATTTACCTGTTTGTTTGTTATTCAACTATACCAATGCATTTATGTATTTTAATTGTTATTTACATTGTTATAGTTTTAATTTATTATTAATATTTTTTTTTTTTTTTTTTTTTTTTTTTTTTTTTTTTTTCATCCGACCTAGATATGGATCAAAAGGTCTCCTGTCGGCATGCTTTGCCTTTGTAATCCTTTGTAATCCTTTATATATATATATATATATATATATATATATATATATATATATATATATATCGGCACACTTTAATGATTTTGTACTGGCTAGCGCTAGACGACTCTCGTCATCTAACTCAATTGTAGCAAAAACTATCACGACTGGGTTATGTCTCATCCTACTCCTCGGGAAGACATTGCCCACGTTTGATGTCTTTTTTTTATTTTATTTTATTTTCTATTTGTCTGACATTGAGAAACTGCATACACCGGGGTACACTGAGCAGCCCGAGCGGCATGACAACGCGACGCTGGAGGGTGGGGGAGGGGGGAGGTGGGGGGACCGGCGGAGGGGGGACGGGGGGGAGGAAGCATTTCATGTTCAACTGGTTGCTCCAGTATATTTGCAACCTATGCGGAAGTCGGGGGGCGGGTTAGGGTTGAGGGGGAGGGGTGAAGGAGGAAGGAGGGGGTCAAGGAGGAGGGGGAGGAAGCGAGCGAAGGGGGGGGAAGGAGGGAGGGAGCGAAGGGTGGGTGGGAGGGAGCGAAGGGTGGGTGGGAGGGAGCGAAAGATGGGTGGGAGGGAAGGAGGAAACCGGGCTCTCGAAACTGGAAAAGGTGGTTGGGAGGGAGTGAGGGAGTGAGAGAGGGAAAGACGAAGGGAGAGAGGGAGAGAGGAGAGGAACGACAACTATGTTGAAATACAGACAGAAACATTATCAATAAAAAGGACATTGTCTGGGGAAGGGAGTGAGAATAGAGAAACACACACACACACATATACATTTCATATGTATATAAAAATGTCAATATTACCAGCATATTGATATATTTGTAGTGATATTTCTATATCTATACATGCATTGATGAAACTATTCTTCGCATGTGTATAAATAATCTCACAGCCAAACATTACTTGTAGTGCACAGTATATATTCATAAGAAGCTTCTCAGCATAGCATTTTCCCAATTCCACACTGTTCTGATTGAAAATAAACAAACTGATAAGTAGATAATAAATAAACAAACAAATAAATAGATAAACAATTACTTGATTCTTTGAGATGTGAGGTGTTCCTAGCTTTTCCACAGTATGCCAACCCCAAACCCCTCACTCGCTCTTTATGTGAAAGACATGGTTCCTTTGCATTTCAAAATCCAAACGTAAACAGACGCTTAGAGTTCCGTGACGTCATGTCGCTCGGCCGTCCGTCAACCGTCATCCTGGCGGGCTCCATTTCAACGATTTTATTTTTAGCGATGGACGATTTCCCGTGAACCTTTGATGGGAGATAATAAAAAACACAAACTTTGTGGCAAATTTTATAGATTTTGTTTAAGTCCAGGTTCGAGTGAGATGCATGAACGTCGCCCCCAACTAAGCGAGATAGTCACCCTTCCATCATATCATGTCACATGTACTTTTTCATACATTCTTCTCACACACTAAGTTCTACTTCACACAGCCGTCCATGCTACGTTATGAGTCCATTGCAAGATGGTGATATCATGAGTCTGGTGACTCTAGGACTGATTCTGGTGGTAATCTGGTAGTAGAATCTGGGGTAGTCTGGTAGTAGACTCTTAGGTAGAGTCCGGTAGTAGAAACTACAGTCTACACATTCTGGTGGTCAGAGTCTGAGGGAAATTCTGGTGGCAGTCTGGTAGTAGAATCTGGGGGTAGAGTCTGGTAGCAGAATCTAGGGGTAGAGTTTGGTAGCAGAATCTGGGGTTAGATTCTGAGCAACAGCCTGGGGTAGTCTGATACACATTCTGGGGCAGATTCTGGTGTACGTATATATATATTATATATATATATGGAGTTAGATTCTGAGCACCAGCCTGGAACAGTCGGATACACATTCTGGGGCAGATTCTGGTGGCCAGACTCTGGGGCTGTACTGCAAACACCCAAGTCCGGCACGGAAGCTAAACGTGCGAAGTGCTTCATCCCCCCACCCCCGTCCCCCCCACGGCTGCTATCGAACACGACAGCACACGACACAAATGTACACGGAAAGGACGGAAGCAAATACGCCGCACACTGCGATGCCCTGCCCTGTTGGATCGGTGCGCGCGCGCGCGCGGCGTTTCCCGTCGCGCTATCGTCGCGTCTCGCCTGTTTCCTTCTCCTTTCTCCTCATCCTCATTCTTCATCTTCTTCGCAAGGACTTTCTTTCTCGTATGACGCATGTGTCCTCGATCTCCCTGTATTAAACTCATTAAAGGTGGAGAGCTTTATCAACCGTTTCTTCCTGGCTGTCGACAGACTTTTTTCATGGTAAGAGAACACAGTTTCTCTTTTTATTTTCCATTTTTCGGTCGAAAACGCTCCCTCGACCCTAACGTAAGGCTCACCTGCTTCACTACTAAAGGTGTCACGGACAGTTGGATGAAATGGCTTGGCGGCCGCCAGCATCCAAGACAAAAGCACCGCATGGGACGGATGAGGGTCAAGTTGCTGGATAGACCTCGGTTGTAGCAACATTATAATAGTTTCCTTTAATCGTTTTACTTTGGGTGCCGCCAGGCGATTTTATTCATCTCATAGCACCCGGTTTAAGAAAGAAGTGGCGAGGGTGAGTCAAACCTTGGGCTTGACTTAACAGCTTTTGCTCTGGCCAAAGACACATAGTCTTTCTCTCTCCTCTCTTGTTCTCGTTCTCATTCTCTACCCCTCTCTCTATCGTTTTCGTTCTCTTCCCCGATCTTCCTCTCCCTCTATTGTTCTCTCTCCCCCTTTCTCTCGTTTTCATTCTTTCTTCCCCTCTCTTGTGCTCTCTCCTCCCTCTCTCTCTCTTCTTTATCATTCATATTCTCTCATCCCCTCTCTTGTCCTCTCTCCCTCTCTCGTTGTCGTTTTCTCTCTCATCCCACCCCCTCTCTCTTTTATGGTACTTAAAGTTCGACCGAACTCATTCTGAAGAAGACCTCGATCTCTTCGTCCAAGACTTCTCCCCGTCGAAGATCTCCTTGCCGAGGAGGACCTTCGCGTTACATCTCAATTAACACCAGACAATTCCAGTCACCTGGAGAGGTGCCCTTAGGAGTGGGGAGAACAGAAAGACGCTCCCGAATTATTCAAAAAGTGATATAAAATTCCCCATTCAGTCGAGGAAGAGTCTGCTGGAAGATCCTGTCTAAATCTTTCTGGAGCATCATTAATTGGTGAGTCAACACCACGACGCGCCAGAGAGGCTTTTCCCCGTGGATATGTTTTTGTTTTCTTTTTTTCCTTTGTTTATTGTGTTTGTGTGTGTGTGTGTGTGTGTGTGTGTGTGTGTGTGTGTGTGTGTGTGTGTGTGTGTGTGTGTTATTGTCCAAAGGCGTTTGCGTCTGGAAAACGGCGGCTAAGCCGGTGCGCCAAAAATAAATAGATAAAAAAAAAAAAAAAAAAAAAAAAAAAAAAAAAATAGAAAATGAAAAATAATAAACAAATAAATAAATAAATAAATATTTTCCTTGACAATGGTACTCATAGGTTCCTCTAAACAGACTAAGATCACCTGGCCTAAAAAGAAAAAAAAAAAAAAAATCTCGATTCCTTCTAGGACTCTACGGAAGACTAATGAACAAAGTCTACAAGGCCAACATCGAAGACCATAAAAGGAGTGTGTAGGGGGGTGGAGGAGAAGGTAGGGGGGCCTTAAATTGAGGCTGAAGGGCTGTGCCAGAGGCGTCGCCACACCTGAGGGTTAAGGCTGAGGCTAATGGCGGGTCTCAATCTGACGTAAAGCCTCAATAAGGAGATTATCTTTAACCTCAAAGCTTAGCACAAGTCCCTAGCGGGTAACTAAAAAACGGGGAACTCTCTGGAGAAGGAAGTGGAGAGAGGGAGAAGGAGTGTTGGAGAACGAGGAGACTTCAAGGAGGAGAGGAGAGAGGCGAAGGAAGAAGGGAGGAGTGTGAAGAGGAAGAGATACACGAGGTCATGGAAGAAGAAAAGGAGGTAGAAAGGGAGGAGGGAGAAGAGGAAGGGAGAGAAGAGGAAGAGGTAGGCGAGAAGGAAGAAGAGTAGGCAGATGGGGAGGGGGAGGATTAGGAGAAGGAGGAGGAGGAGGAGGAGGAGGAAGAGAAGGAAAGAAAGGAGGAGGAACAAGAGGAGGATGAAGATGGGGAGGAGAGGAATATGAGCAGAAAAAAGTGGAAGAAGATGAGGAAAACAAGGAGGAGGAGGAGGAGGAGGCGGAGGAAGGAGAAGAGGATAAAGAAAAGGAGGATCAAAAGGAGGATGAAGATGGGGAGGAAGAGACGAGGAGCAGAAGGAGATGTGGGAGGAGAAAGAAGAGGAAGAAGATGAGGAAGATGAGGAAGACGAGGGGGATGAGTGAGGAGAGGAGGAGAGGAGGAGCTATAAAAGCTGGAGAAGTATTAGGAGGAAAAGCCGCTTAGTAAAATGACAATACACGCACGATATGGAGGTGAACGTGAAGGTGTCATAAGACTGTGGAGAAAGAGGAGGAGGAGGAGGAGGAGGAGGAGGGGAGGGAGGAGGAGGAGGAAGAGGGGAGGGAGGAGGGGGAGGAGGAGGAGGATGAAAAGGAGAAGGGGAGGAAGGAGGAGGGGAGGAAGGAGGAGGAGTATGAGGAAGAGGATGAGGAGGAAGAGGAGAGGGAGGAGTATGAGGAGGAGGTGGGGAGGGAGGAGTATGAGGAGGAGGAGGAGGAGGAGAAGGAGGAGGAGGAGGGGAGGTAGGAGCATGAGGAGGAGGAAGAGGAGGAGGAGGGGAGGGAGGAGTATGAGGGGGAAGAAGAGAAGGAGGAGGATGGAAGGAGGTGGAATAATAGGAGTAAAATTGGGAAATGGGAGAAGATGGATCAGGAGGAACGGCAGGGGGAGAAGAAGAAAGACGAGGAGGATGAGGAATGGAGGATGAAGGAGTAAGAGCAAGAAGAAGAGGAATGGGAGGGGGAAGAAGGAGGAAGATCAGGAGGAGTAGTAGTAGTAGTGTGAGGAGGAGACGGAACAGGAAGAGGAGTGGGAGAAAAATGGGGAAAAAGGAAGGGGAGGGGAAGGAAGAGGAAGAAGAGGAAGAGGAGGGGAGAAGAAAGGGGGAGGAAGAGGAGAAGGAGGAGGAGGGGAGAAGAAAGGGGGAGGAAGAGAGGAAGGAGAAGGAGGAAGAGAAAGACGATGGCAAAGCTGAAGACAAGAAGCTACTCAGGATGAAGAGGACGAAGAGGAGGAAGAGGAGAAGGTGGAGAAGGAGGAGGAGGGGAGAAGAAAGGGGGAGGAAGATGGGAAGGAGGAGGAGAAAGAGAGAGACAATAGCAAGGATGAAGACAAGAAGCTACTCAGGATGAGGAGGACGAAGAGGAGGAAGAGGAGAAGGAGAGGATAGCGAAGAAAGTAGTAGGATACAAGGACCATGAGAAGGATTAAAGATGGAACGAAGCGAAGAAGATGAAAGGATTGAGAATTTGCAGGATACAAGGATTTTGGGAACAGGATGTTGAGGAGGATTTTAAAGAAGTCCTCCTCGCAAAGGGGAGGGGTATCCTGCGAAGGATGATGACGCATTAGACCGCAATGCATAGTAATGCAGGTCATCATCGTGGCATGTTACTGTGTACCACGGGACAAGGGTACGTCTGTCCAAATCCAATGTCTGTGTGTTGAGAGAGCGGGAGTGGTGTACATTTCAATGCATCAATAATTTATAATTAAATTCATTGATCAAGGGTATATCTCCATGCAGATACACGGGGATACATACTTTCTGTCGCACATAAAACACACACTTCGTATTTGAGGTTAGGTGGGATAAATTGGAGAGTATACAATGAAGTGAATTAGATACACACACACACATACAGTATTTATATATATATATATATATATATATATATATATATATATATATACATATATATATATATATATATAAACTCGTATATGTATGTATATATATATACATATATATATATATATTCATGTATATATACATATATATATATATATATATATATATATATAATACTAATGACCCACTTTCGGAAAATAATAAGAGAAAGTAAAAAGATCCCTATATTTCGATCACTAACTGTGATCCTCTTCGGCAGATGTGAAGAGGATCACAGTGGTCGAAATATTCGGATCTTTTCAATTTCGCTTATTCTTCTCCGAAAGTGGGTCACTAGTATAATTTTACCAATGGGCTACGACATTACTTTGCTGTGATATATGTATGTATATATATATATATATGTATATATGTGTATATATATGTATATATATACATATGTATATATGTATGTATATATATATGCATATATATACGTATATATATGTATATATATACATATATATATACATATATATATATATGTGTATATATATATATATATATATATATATATATATATATATATATATATATATATATATATATAATACTAATGACCCACTTTCGGAAAATAATAAGAGAAAGTAAAAAGATCCGTATATTTAGATCACTAACTGTGATCCTCTTCGGCCGATGCGTCGAAATATACGGATCTTTTTACTTTCGCCTATTATTCTCCGAAAGTGGGTCATTAGTATTATTTTACCAATGTACTACGACATTACTTTGCTGTGATATATGTATGTATATATGTATATATGTATATACACGTGTATATATATACGTATAGATATATATACATATGTATACTTATATATATATATATATATATGTATATATATATATAACAAGTTTTGTCGTAGGACATTTGTAAAATAATACTGATGACCCACTTTCGGAGAAGAATAAGCGAAAGTATAAAGATCTGTATATTTCGATCACTAACTGTGATCCTCTTCCGCAGAGGATCACAGTTAGTGATCAAAATATACAGATCTTTATACTTTCGCTTATTCTTCTCCGAAAGTGGGTCATCAGTATTATATATATATATATATATATATATATATATATATATATATATATATATATATATATATATATAATACTAATGACCCACCTTCGGAGGAGAATAAGCGAAAGTAAAAAGATCCGTTTATTTCGAACACTAACTGTGATCCTCTTCAGCAGATGTGAAGAGGATCACAGTTAGTGATCGAAAAATACGGACCTTTTTACTTTCGCTTATTCTTCTCCGAAAATGGGTCATTAGTATTATCTTACCAATGTGCTACATTACCTTGTTGATATATATATATATATATATATATATATATATATATATACATACATATATATGTATATATATACATATATATATAATATATATATGTATATATATACAGGCGATAACAACGACAAAAGAATCAGTAACCAACCTCTGTAGAAAGCTTCCCATTTTTCGAAAGATATATTTCTTTGGAGTTGTGAGGAGAAGCGAAGGAGAAGGAAAATAAGCTCTGGCGTTTACTGGCAAATTTGATACCCGTATGGAACAAAATAGTTACGTAAGACGTCTTGCGGATATTTCCGACTTCATTCGCAACCATAGCCATTATTCATATACACCAACGACAACTTTACATGCATCACTTCCCACCATACACGCAACCTTACCAAGCCGGATTAGAAAGTCACTGTGGTGAGGTACAGAGGCTGTATTGTCCCTCAGGCGATAGGCCGGTCCTGCAGTAGGCCATAAAGTCTGAACTACAACTCTGTGTTTTCAGTCGAGGTGTCTAGTGACCGTTTTAAACCTTCTGTCAGCTCTGGCGAATGCTAGTAACCATTAGAAGGTAGAGTTTTACCTGATGTACTAGTTAAGTGTATTTGGCTTATGAGCTTATCTACAAAACCTACCAATATTTTTCGTAACTGTAATTAACAAAGTTAATAGAATTCTTTTTTCTATTGGTAGAAAGTGATCGCCAGGGCTGGCGAATATATATACGGCTCTGGGAGTCTGCTTCTGGAAGAGTCTGGGTTTTGGTTCTTCTTGTGGAAGTCATCACACTAGAGCTTGACCCTCATCCTATTCACGGCAAAGGCACGAGATTGTCCACGAGGATAGAAGCGACGGTGAATTACAGACCATGGGCCTAAGAGCAAACCGAGACGCAGGCGACACAGGCGACGCAGCACAGAGCAAAAACAGACTTCCTGTTGCTGACCTGAAGTAGAGTTTAAACTTCTCTCTCACTTCAAATGCTAACGTAGTGCATCTAAAGGCATTTCAACTGAAAGAGAACTTCAAACTGAAATTCATTTCAGTAACAAGAAGTCCGCCTTTGCTCTGATCTCCGTCACCTGTGTCTCAGATTTCGCTTAGACCGACATCAAGAACAACAACTACAACAACCTCAGATCGCCCCGAAGTCCAGACGACAGTCCTCAAAGAAACTTCGCTAAACTGTAAAGGTCTTCGGTTTTCCTGTGAGAGAGTGTAGGATTAATTTGACCTTCCTCCGGTAGACTCCTGTGCCGTGGATTACCCCGTTTACTCCCAATTTTTAGTTTAAGTTACCGACCAAATCATTGTACAAAACATAACACAGTATGATAACAAGTGTCCTCGTGTTAGACGCGACGAGATGGGTGGAACACGGAACAAATGGTCACCGTCCAGGCGTTATAACCTGACCGAGTACCCTTCAAGAGTGATATAAATTGTAACTTATGTAAAAAAATTCTGTAGATAACTCTGAAGAAGACCAAGTTGGTCGAAACGTTAGACTAAATTCAATTCCTAGATCATCTTCATTTTACTCCCAACACACAATCTCTCATTTGTCCTTTATTCTCTAAAAATTATATATTATACAACTTAAAGTATGGTCCAGTATACAAGTCAATTCACAAGCTGCATCACTTCTTGGAGACAGAAACCCTCAGTAAGTTACAGTACACATATATTGTATATGCACTTCCTCACAGATACAGTTACGCGCCTACAGTAAAACCAATCCACAGTTTCATGCCTGGTAGGAAGACGAAGGGGTTAAATTGTCTGTTGATGTAACCTGGTATCAATAGACAAATCAACAAACCTGACATCAAGAGACAAATCAACGAACCTGACATCAAGAGACAAATCAACGAACCTGACATCAAGAGACAAATCAACGAACCTGACATCAAGAGACAAATCAACGAACCTGACATCAAGAGACAAATCAACGAACCTGACATCAAGAGACAAATCAACGAACCTGACATCAACAGACAAATCAACAAACCTGACACCAACAAACAAATCAACGATGACTCTGTGTTTTGTAGCTCGACGTTGTATCCTTTTAAAACCGTCATTGTCTTTACTAGGTTTCGAATATCATGCGGTAATATATTTCTTCTTTATTTGAAACAGAAACACAATATTTAGAATGCAAAGTTGTTGCCGATACTCATCTGTAAGATCCGTTTCTTTGTCCGCTGCAATTAACGATTTTCCAAATTACTTCGTCCTTATTGGTATTTTTACCCGTGTGCACAACTTTACTTAATTGGATTGAATTTCATTAGCAACTTTTTGAAACCAGTGATCAAGTTTGTCTAAATCCTCTTGAACGTTCAACCAGTGGGGTCGAATGGTCATTTGCTATTCCGCATAATAGGAAATAATTAAATAAATAAATAAATAAAATTGGAAAAAACAAATGAATACATAAAAAATAAATAAAAAATATAATAAAATAGAAT
>NC_134807.1:23081450-23101450 GCF_046742065.1 Oratosquilla oratoria
TGTTAAAGCCAACATCTCTCCTGTTCTTGCCGTGCATAATCAATAGAAAATAATTAAATAAATGATCAAATAAATCAAGAAATAAATAGATAAATAATTGAATGAATAAATACATAAATAAAAGTTATTAGCTTCTGACCACCTGAGTCTTCTCTTGTGCTTGAGAGAGAGAGAGAGAGAGAGAGAGAGAGAGAGAGAGAGAGAGAGAGAGAGAGAGACGTATCAATCATGGGGAGGAAAGTTCCAAAGCTTCCTAGAGGCAGGAAGGAAGGAAGGAAAGGAAGAAGGAAGAGAGGGAGGAAGGAGGAGAGGGAGGAAGGAGAAGAAGGAAGGAGAAAGGAAGGACATAAGGAAGGAAGAAATGAAGGGAGAAGGAAGGAGGACAGGAAGGAAGAAAAAAAGAAGGACATAAGGAAGGAAGGAAAAGAGGAAGGAGGAGAGGAAGGAAGAAGGAGAGGAAGGAATGAGAAAGGAAGGACATAATGAAGGAAGAAATGAAAGGAGAAGGAAGGGAGAAAGGAAGGAAGGAAAAAGGAAGGGTATAAGGAAGGAAAGAAAGGAGGAAGGAGGAAAATAAGGAAGGAAAAAGAAGGGATATAAGGTGGAAAGGAAGGGAGAAGGAAGGAGGAAAGGAAGGAAGGACATAAGGAAGGAAGGAAGGAAAGGAGGAAGGAGGAAAATAAGGAAGGAAAAAGAAAGGATATAAGGTGGAAAGGAAGGAAGGGAGAAGTAAGGAGGAAAGAAAGGAAGGACATAAGGAAGGAGGGAAAGAAGGAAGAAATGAAGGAAGGAAGAGGGGTAGAAAGAAGGGAAGGAATGAAGAAAGGAGGGAAGGAAGGAGAAAAGGAACCAGGGAGAGAAAAATGAAAGGAGGACGAAAGAAGGGAAAGGAAAGAATGAATGAATGAATGAAAGGAAGGCAGGAAGGAAGAAGCACCCACGGATGCCTAGTCCTCCGTCTAGTCCACGAAGAACGCTTTTGGGGACAAAGAAGAGGTTGCAGAAGGAGGAGTGCGGCTCTGCGATGGTGCAACCCACCCCCTTCCTTCTCCCCCATACCCCCACCCACCCACCCACCCCCTCTCCTCGACCGCATGAAGTGACTCGCTGAGAGTAAGTAACGACCCGATGACGTGACGATCCCTCATGTTACGGTTTTTTCTCCGTGACACGTGCGTCATGTCGTGACGACCCTTCGTCCAGGTAACGTAACGATGTGACGCATCGTCGTGACGGGGTGTGACGGGGCGCTGCCACTCTCTCTTTGATGCGGAAAACCGCAAGATCACCCCCCCACCCGTCACCTCCTTACATTGGGAGGGATTAGCTGGCTGGGCGCCATATCACGCGATGTGAGGGGGCGCCGGGGGGTGAGGGGGCGAGGGGCGCCGGGGGGGGTGAAGGGGTGACGGGGGAGTGTCAGGGGCGCCGGGGGTGAGAGGGGGTGCCGGGGGGCGAGGGGGAGGGGCGCCGAGGGGCGAGGGGTGCACCGGGGTGTGAGGGGTGCACCGGGGGGCGAGGGGAGACGCCGGGGGCCGAGGGAGAGGAGCGCTGGGGGCGAGGGGGGGCGCCGTCGTCAATCCTGTTTCAGGGGCGGGTTTGATACACGGGCCAAGGACAAGGTGGGGGTGGGGAGAGGAGGAGAGGGGGGAGAAAGAAAAGAGAGGAGGATGAAAAGAAAAGGAAGAAAGAGAAAGAGCAGGAGCAAAGGAGGAAAAGAGGATAATATGGAGGAGAACAAGGAGGAGGAGGAGGAGGAGGAGGAGGAGGAGGAGAAGTAGGAGGAAAGGAGAAGAGGAGGAGAGCGTAGGAGGAGGAGGGGGAGTGAGGTGAGGGCAGGAGGAGAGCGAAGGAGGAGGAAGAAGAGGAGGAAAAGAGTGGAGGAAGAATGGGAAATTTAGAAGGATAATATGGAGGAGGAGAACAAGGAGGAAGAGAAGAAAAGAAGAGGAAAAGGAAAGAGAGAGGAGGGAGGAGGAAGTATAAAGGAGAGCAGGAGAACAAGTAGAAGGCAAAGAAGAGATGGGAAAAGAAGAGGAGGAGGAGGAGGAGGAGGAGAAATTAGGGGAGGAGTACTGGAAGGAGGAGGAAGAGTAAGAGGAGGAAGAGGAGGAGGAAGAATAGGAGAAATTAGGTAAGGAATACGGAAAGGAGGAGGAAGGGTGAGAGGAGGAAGAGGAGGAAGAAAAGGTAGAGGAGGAAGAACAATAGAAGAAATTAGGTAAGGAGTACGGAGAGGAGGAGGATGGGGAGGAGAAGAAGAAATTAGGGGAGGAAGAGGAGGAAGAAAAGGAAGAAGAGGAGGAAGAATAGAAGAAATTAAGTAAAGAGTTTCGGGAAGGAGGAGGAAGAGGAAGGGGAGGAGAAGAAGAAGAAATTAGGGGAGAAGTACGGGAAAGAGGAGGAGGAAGAGTGGGAGGAAGAAGAGGAGGAAGAGAAGGAAGAGAAGGAGGAATAATAGGAGAATTTAGGTAAGAAGTATGGGAAGGAGGAGAAAGGGGAGGAGGACGATGAAGAGGAGAAATTAGAGGAGTACGGGAAGGAGGTGGTGGAGGAAGTGGGAGGAGGAGGAAGAGGAGAAATTAGGGACGGAGTACGGGAAGGAGGAGGAAGAATGGGAGGAAGAAGAGGAAGAGGGGGAAAAGGAGGAGGAGGAAGAGGAGAAATTAGGGAAGGAGTACGGGAAGGAGGGGAAGAGTGGGAGGAGGAAGAGGAAGGGAAGGAAAAAGAGGAGGAGGAGGAGGAGGAGGAGGAGGAGGGTGTAGAGGAGAAATTAGGGAACAAGTACGGGAAGGAGGAGGAAGGAGAGTGGAGGAGGAAGAGGAAGAAGAGGAAGAGGAAGGGATGGAAGAGGAGGAGGTAGAGGAGAAATTAGGGAAGTAGTACGGGAAGGAGGAGGAGGGAGAGTGGAAGGAGGAAGAGGAAGAGGAGGAGGAGGCAGAGGAGAAGGAGTAAGAGGAGAATCAGCGTAGGAGTACGAGAAAGAGGAGGAAGAGTGTGAATCGGAGGAGGAGGAGGAGGAGGAGGAGGAGGAAGAGGAAAAATCAGCATAGGAGTACAAGAAAGAGGAGGGAGAGTGTGAATCGGTGGAGGAGGAGGAGGAGGAGGAGGAAGAACGAAGAGGAGGAGGAGGAGGAAGAAGAAGAGGAGGAAGAAAATAAGAAATCGGCATAGGAGTACGAAAGTGTGAATCGGTGGAGGAGGAGGAGGAGGAGGAGGAGGAGGAGAAAGAAGATAAGAAATCGGCGTAGGAGTACGAAAGTGTGAATTGGTGGAGGTGGAGGAGGAGGAGGAGGAGGAGGAGGACGAGGAAGAAAAGGAAGAAGATAAGAAATCGGCGTAGGAGTACGAAAGTGTGAATTGGTGGAGGAGGAGGAGGAGGAGGAGGAGGAGGAGGAGGAGGAGGAGGAGGAGGAGGAGGAGGAGGAGGAGGAGGAAGAGGAGGAGGAGGAAGAGGAGGAGGAGCGAACCTTCTTACCCTCACCCCCCGCGGCCCCCACCAGCACCACCTCTGTCACGCGGAGAAAGAAGCCGTTCCGGCCTCCACTTTCCGTTTTCTTCCCCAAGACACAATTGCTTCGAATTTCTTGTCCCCGAGGGGGGAAAGGGGGAGAGGGGAACGGGGGGAGAGGGGAGAGGGGGGGAAAGGGTGAGGGAGGAAGAAGAGGGGAGAAGGGGAAAGTAAAGGAGAGGATGGAAGAGGGGGAGAGGGGAAGGTAGGAAGAAGAGGGGGAAGAGGAAAGAGGAGGGAAAGGGGAAGGGCGGGAAGGGGAGGAGAGAGAGGAAGAAGAGGGGAAAGTGGGGGACAGGGGTGGAAAGCAGAGAGGGAGAAGAGGGAAGAGTGGGAAGAGAGAGAGAGGGGAAGGGAAGAAGTGGAGTAGGGAGGGGGAAGACGGGAAGAGAGGAAAGAGGAGAGGGGAGAAGAGAGGGGAAGAAGAGGGGAAAAGGGAGAAATGGGGAGACGGGGAGAGAGTGAGAGCGAGGAAGAGGGGAAGAGGGGGAAGAGGAGGAAAGGGTGGTGGTGGCGATGGTGGGGATGGGGGAGGAGGGGGATAGGGAGGAAGAGGAGGAAGAGGGGGGAGAAGGGGCGTGAGGACTCCCTCCACGTGACTCCCTCTTCCCCTCCCACCCATACACCCACCCACCCATCCACCAAACCCCTTACAAACCTATGAAGGCATACCTTGTCATCCACCCCATAACCTCCATCCTTTACCTTCATGAGGACGAGGAGTAGGAGGAGGAGGAGGGGGAGGAAGGGAGGGCGGGAGGAGGAGGAGGGAGGATGAGGGAGGAGGAAGGGGAGGAGGAAGAGGAAGGGGAGGAAGAGGAGGACTTGGAAGACCACTTTGTCCATAGCGACCACGTAACGTAGGTCCTCGTAGTGTTTGGCCAAGAACCACAAAACACAAAAGGTTTCCAGGATAACAGAGAGTCTCAAGTAAGCACAGGAATGAATAATCAGGGATAGGGGGGGAGGAAGAGGGGAGGGGGAGGGGAGGAAGGGGGGAAGGGGGGAAGGGGGGAAGGGGGGAAGGGGGGAAGAATCCCAAGAGGCGTAGAGAAGAAAAGAAGGAGAAACAAATTAAAAGTGAAATAAAGAAGTCTCGTAACACGACAGGAGATCTGAATGATGTGGAGAGAGAGAGAGAGAGAGAGAGAGAGAGAGAGAGAGAGAGAGAGAGAGAGAGAGAGAGAGAGAGAGAGAGAGAGAGAGAGAGAGAGAGAGAGAGAGAGAGAGAGAGAGAGAGCCTTAGTAAGGACATCTGAAGGAAGGACGTGCACGAGTGGCCTTCTCGGGAGACGAGGTAAGGACTAAGGCTCAAGCGGGACTTTTTGAAGGACGACGGAGCGAAGGAGGCACTTGAGGGCCACCACCACCTGAGAGGCGACCACCTCGGGAGGAAGAACGATTTACAGGAAGCACATGCAAGATCTCCTCAGGGAGGGAGTGGGAGGGTGGGAGGAGAGGAGGGGAGGAGAGGAAGAGAGGACAGGAGGGAAGGCGAGGAGAGGAAAGGAGGAGAGTAAGAGAGGAGGCGAGGGGAAGGGAGGAGAGGAGGGGAAGGGAGGAGAGGAGAGGATGGGAGGAGAGGAAGGGATGGAGAAGGAAGGAGAGGATGAGTGAGGGAAGGGAGGAGAGGAAGGGAGGAGAAAGGAAAGAGAGGAATGGAGGAAGGAAGAAAAGAAGGAGAGGAAGGAAAGAAGGAAGGAATTAGAAAAGGAAGAAAGAGAGAGAGGGGGAAGGAAGGATGTAGGGTAGGGAGAAATGGAGGGTGAAAAGGAGAGAGGGAGGAGAGGAAGGAGAGGATGGGAGGAGGAAGAAAAGAAAGAAGGTCGTAGGGAAGGAAGAGAGTGGGGGAGAGTAAAGGAAATAAGGAAGTAAGGGAATAAGAAAGGGAAGGAGGATGAAGGAAGGAAGGAAGGGAGAAAATGAGGGTGACAGGAATATAGGGAGGGAGGAGGGTAAGGAAGAAGGGAAAGAAGAAAGGGAGGAATGGAGGAAGGAGGTAAGGAAGGAAGGAGGTGAGGAAGGAAGGAAGCAAGAAAGGAAAGAATGAAATAAAGGAAGAAAGAAGTAAGAAAATGAGGAGAGTGAGTGTGCGAGACGCCGCCATTGGTCAATGAATGGAGGAACGGTCTGGTCAGTACAAAAGGTTAATAGTAAAAGGAGGAGGAGGAGGAGGACGGGGAGGAGGAGGACGGGGAGGAGGAGGAGGAGGAGGAGAGGGGGTGAGGAGGAGGAGGGTGAGGAGAAGGGGAGGAGGAGAAGGGGAGGAGGAGGAGGAGGAGAAGGGGGAGGAGAAGGGGAGGAGGAGGGGAGGAGGAGAAGGGGAAGAGGAGGGGGAGGGGGAGGAGAAGGGGGAGGAGGAGAGGGAAGAGGAGGGGGAGGGGAGAAGGGGGAGGAGGAGAGGGAGGGGGAGGAGGAGGGGAGAAGGGGGAGGAAGAGAAGGGGAGGAGAAGAAGGGGGGAGAAGGGGAGGAGGAGAACAAGGGGAAGAAGAGGAGGAGGGAGAGAAGAAGGGGGAGGAGGAAGAGAAAAGGGGAGGAGGAGGAGAAGGGGAGGAGGAGAAAGGGAAGGTTGAGGAGAAGGAGGGGGAGGAGGAGGAGGAGGGGGGGGAGGAGGAGGAGGAGGAGGAGGAGGAGGAGGAGGAGGCACACACAAAAGAAACCATAAAACGCCCAAGTAACTCTGAGAGGGCGAACACTTTTCCAGACCTTAGCATCGAGCAAGATCTTGAGTCTACCTTATCTTCCAGTGACTGGAAGCTGGACGAGACTGGAATCCAGTCTCGTTATTTGACATGATCTTTCACTTGTTGATTCTGGAGGTTTTTGTTTAATTTCCATTTCATTCAATTCTATTCTTTAACCTTTTAGTTATACGGCCATACATGTTTGTTAAGGCTTATGATTCTTTGATGTTTTTTGTTTTGTTTTTTTTGGGTAATGTTTATCTGTGAGTCATTTTTTCCGCGTGTTGTTTGCTCGCTGTTAAGATACCTGCATTGTTGACTTTTGTCTTTTTCCTTTTTTCTTTCTTTCTGCGCGAGGAGGGAATGTAAATGAGTGGATGGGAATATGTGTGTATGCGTTCGTGTATACATGTATGCGTATATGCGTCCGTGTGTGTGAATGCGTCCCCATATATATGTATGCATACGTATGCGTGTATATGCGTTCGTGCGTGCATGTATGCGTATATGCGTCCGTGCGTGTGAATGCATCCCCACATATAATGCATACGTATGCGTGTATATGCGTGAGTGCGTACATGTATGCGTATATGCGTCCGTGCGTGTGAATGCATCCCCACATATAATGCATACGTATGCGTGTATATGCGTGAATGTGTACATGTATGCGTATATGTGTCCGTGCGTGTGAATGCGTTCACACATATGTGTATGCATACGTATGCGTGTATATGCGTTCGTGCGTACATGTATGCGTATATACGTCCGTGCGTGTGAATGCATTCCTACATATGTGTATGCATACGTATGCGTGTATATGCGTATAGGTATGCATACGTATGCGTGTATATGCGTTCGTGCGTACATGTATGCGTATATACGTCCGTGCGTGTGAATGCATTCCTACATATGTGTATGCATACGTATGCGTGTATATGGGTTCGTGCGTACATGTATGCGTATATGCATCCGTGCGTGTGAATGCATTCCCACATGTGTATGCATACGTATGCATGTATATGCGTGAGTGCATGTATGCCACGTGCATGCGGTTCTATGTATAGAGTGGTTACAAAGTCTCTGATCAAAACATCATGTCTTACGATTCTCTCACTATCATTTCTTGTTTGTTGTTGTTTCCTAACTGGCAATGAGAGTGTCCTCATGATTGAGGAAACAGGACAATAATACCTCGTGCTTGAGCCCGTTGTTGTCCTTGGGAAAGGACAACCTCGAAGGACACACGATAAAATCCTTTTGAAAGAGGTCTTCTCCACTAGGCTATAAAGGACGGTCTCAAAGAAATAGTGCCATTAAAATGGAAAATGTCCTAAAAGCCATGGGCAAAACTAAAACTAAAAATGGAAGATGTCCCAAAAGAGATGGGCAAAAATTAAACTGTGGGTTGCCAAATAACAGAAGACATATAACGAATGTTTTGCCCAGGATTTTTGTAGATGTGCAATGTCATGTGCGTATGGAGGTAAGTAAATGTGCGTCTGCATGTATGTGTCCGATTGTATGTGTGCGTGCGTATGTGCGTGCTTGTATGAGTTTATGTATGTGTGTTTATGAGTATCTGTGTGTGTGTGTGTGTGTGTGTGTGTGTGTGTGTGTGTGTGTGTGTGTGTGTGTGTGAAAGAAATTCACTGAAATATGGTGACCTGAGAATTGGTAGACAAGTTCTCTAAGCAAGTAAGGCACCACCACTCTCGCCATTACCACCATACCAATCAATATCAGGGAAGATATGAACCCATCTGAGTTAAGATTTTTTTATCTACTTTATTCTGGTAAACGCCGTTGGTTCTCTCCAGCTTAAGGTGGCGGCACACTAGGCATTTCTCGCTAGCATGCTACTTGCTTTTGCTACTTCGTTTGAGAAGAAACGGCTTTGGTTACGATCTTTTGTTTTTCAAATTTCCAAATGTCAAATTACTTTTGCGTCATATAGAGAGAAGCTGAATGACGAACGAAGAGAAGTTAAATCTAGAATACGAATGTTAGACACAAAATTGTTGAGATGTTCTTACGGAAGCCTAGAATATTGTAACCGAAGTCGTTTCTATTCAAGCGAAGTAGCAAAAAGCAAGTAGGATGCCAGCGGTTCGACAGACACGTGTTTAAAGTGATGTGTGAACGTGTGAACGGAGTATTTGGGGTTTAACCAACGTGTTCGACAACCAAATACCCCGTTCACACATCACTTTAACCCCCCCCCCCCGTTAGATCGTGTAAACCCCCCTTTAATCCCGCTGGCCCAGTGGATGCATACCGAATATCAATTTACAAATCATCTCAAAAGATTTACATGTTAACTATTACCCCCATCCACCTTCATGGGTCCTCTCAGCTTTATAAAAACACCTTTTGCTAGATCAAATCTCAAAAATTTACTTCCGAGAGTTCGCGTTCGATTCCCAGGCGCCGGACAGTGGCTACAATGTGTATTTAACGCGTCCTTATCAGTTTTCTTCCATGAGAACCATTCCTTCCCCGAATCAGTTCCAAAATAATTAGCTAACTTAAAACTGATAAGAAAAAAATCCTAGATGACATAAGCTTAGAGCTTACAAAAAAAAAAGGAAAATTTTATTTTAACTAGTTTTAAAACGTCTAAATATTAGGGTTATTGTGTACACACAAAACAAGATAACAAGATAATCAATAATGAATTTATCCTTAATTACACAAAATATGAGATTTCGTTGGGCTTAAATTCCGCGAATAACAAATACATCCATCCCGACACACGTTTCGATCAAGTTCTCCACAGGCCCATCCATCAGCTGACATAAACCAGAAGGAAAACTACCCAGAAGAACGACACAGCAACGAAGGAGTGACGAGGGGCAGGAGACAACAATCTAACGGTTGTATTCTTAAAAAAAAAAAAAAAAAAAAAAAAAAAAAAAAAAAAAAAAAAAAAAAAAAAAAAAAAAAAAAAAAAAAAAAATCCTCTTTGGAAGGGAAAGATTCATATAAGGAAATATTTTTTAAGAATACCACCGTAAGAATCTTACGGTGGTATTCTTAAAAAATATTTTCTTGTGTGAATCTTTCCCTTCCAAGGAGTTATGAGATTCATAAACGGATTTTTTTTTTATAGAATTTTCTTGCATGAATCTTTCCCTTCCAAGGAGTTATAAGATTCATAAACAGATTTTTTTTTTTTTTTTTTTTTTTTTTTTAGAATACCACCGTAAAGGCGTTACCACACTGGGCTTCTACGGGCTTCACCAGCGTCGACTGCTGCGAGTTCGTTTGAGTAAAAACGACTTCGGTTACGATATTTTATTTTTCAAATCTCCAAATATCAAATTATCTTTCTGTCATATACAGCAAACCTGAATGATGAACTATGAGATTGTAAACCTATACGAATGTTAGACATAATATTGAAGTGTTCTTAGAGACGTCTAGATTTCTGTAAGCGAAGTCATATTCTAGTTATCCAAATGGAGGTTGGAGGTAGGATGTCGAAGGAAATACAGACCAGTGTGATAGCCCCCATATGAGGCAGTTCGTAGGAGGTGGGCAAGCTTGGTAACCTTGTTCTAGGAGGCGAAATGCAGTGGAATCTAGGAGGCAGCGGAAGAGGTAGGAGGGATCACTTAGAAACATATTAACAAGGCCGTGTGAAGCCTCATGGTGATTTAGGCGACACAGAATAACGAGTGGCGAGAAAGAGGAGGAAAAAAAGAGGCTGAGGAAGAGGAGGAGGTAGAGGGAAGGAGGAAGAGGAGGAGGAGGTACAGGAGGTGGAGGAAGTAGAGGGAAGAATGTGGAGGAGGAGGAGGAAAAAGAAGAATAGGAAGAAGATGAATATGAAGAGGAATAGAAGGAGAACAAGAAGGAGTGGAAAGAGGAAGAGAAGGAAGAGGTAAGAAGAGTTGGAAGAGAAAGAGAAGGGGGAAAAGAAGGAGGAGGAGGAGGTTTGGGAAGACGAGAAGAGGCAATAAGGAGGAGAAGGAGGGGGAGGTAGACAAGGAGGAGGTACAGAAAAAGGAAAAGAGGAAGCAATAAGGAGGCTGAGGAGGAAGAGGAAGAGGAAGAGGAGGAGGAGGAGGAGGCAAGGACGAGGGTTGGGGGTGAATGCAAAGCAAGCGGCAACGAGAGTGTGGGTGAAAAAACGTGATGGGTGAAGAGAGGGAGGGACAAAGAGACCAGGATGGGCGGCGTGCCACACTCTGGGTACGCCCGCGCTCCACGCCCACACGGGAGGCTACAGGCGGCGGCGGCGGCAGCGGCAGCCTCCACAGCTGCATAAGGAAGTATGCTATTTCGCGGAGCCTTTCCGACATAAACATATACTTACATGAGGTCCTTTGTGAGAGCATACACGGACACGTTGGGGTCCACGCACACACGCCTTGTCCTTTGTACGGCTGAGCGTGCCCTCACCTCCAGCTCACGTAGAGGCACCAAGAGAATTCCTCCTCCTCCTCTTTTCACACGACGGGGAGGAACATCCAAAACATCTGCCTTCCTCCCTGACCTGAACTTTTCCTTATTTACTTTCTCTTCGTCTCTACCCATCCGAACTCTCTCTCTGTATATATATATATATATATATATATATATATATATATATATATATATATATGTATATATGCATATAAGCATGTATGCCATCTCGAGTTTATCGATATTTATGGCTTAGAATTAAAAGAGAATTATGGTTGATAAATGTAAAAATACACACACACACACACACACACACATATATATATATATATATATATATATATATATATATATATATATATATATATATGTATATATATACATATATATGTATATATATATATAATGTATACAGTATATATATATATATACACATATATACGTATACATATATATATATATACATATATATATATAATGTATATATATATACACAGACCTACAAATGCATCTGTCAATCAAAATATCTCTCCCCCTCTCTCATCTTTTCACACTCTCGACTGCTTGCATTCCCCCGTATATCTTTTTTCTTTCTCACTTTTCTCTTGTCTTTCCTTTCCTCTTAACTCTCCCTCTTTTATATCTCGTTTTCACCCTGTTTCTCTTCTATTTTTCATTTCCTTTCTTTTCCTCCTCTCCTCTTTTTCTTCCTTTCCGTTCTCCACATTCCGTTTTCTGAAACTGATGATGATAAGGCAAGCCTTCTTCTCATCCATTCTTCAGTACTTGGCGGACTTTTTAGATTTTTCTTGTGGGAAGTGAGAAACCGGTGGTAAGGCAAAGCCCTGTCAATTGCGGCAAGCAGTTTTTTTCTTTCTTTTTTTTTTGGTGGGGCCGACATTGGGTCGCCTTCCCGCCTGGCCAGGGCTTTCGGGAACCAACGCAGCAAGCCCACAGCGGGTCCCGGGACTCGAACTCACGACCCCCTGCTCATGGGCTCGACACGGTATCCACTGGGCATGCCAGAGAGAGAGAGAGAGAGAGAGAGAGAGAGAGAGAGAGAGAGAGAGAGAGAGAGAAAGAGAGAGACTCTCTCAACTCTTCGCCCTATTACACATCCAACCCACTTCACACTCCATTAGGACGCTCCCTCCCCCCCCACCACTCATGGTAGCCCCCCATGATGACGTCACTAAACCATTGCTTTCAACCCAAGAATGTTCTCACTCACCCCACGAGTAAAAATGAATTAGATGAATAAATAAATACATGAATAAATAAATACATGAATAAATACAAAAAATGTATAAATAGATGTAATCCTTCTGAATCCAAAGTCCAGGCCATTCCCACATCGCTCATGAGACCAGACCCTGACCAAAAATGAATAAATAAAATAAAAATAGAATTAAATTAAATATACAAACCTTCCCAGCCCCCCACGACACCCCTAACACCTCCCCTAAACCCAACACCCCCCCCCTCCGGCACCTCTTTCCCCCTCAAAGGAGACAACCTCAAAACTTCGGCAACCCCCCACGATTTAATCCCCCACCCGATCCAACCAAGCCGAAGAGTCCACGACCGAGCCCAGTGCAAGAAGGGCGTATCGTCGCTTCGCCTAGAGCCGTGAAGCCCCTTTTCAAATGTCCTAATGCACGGCCCCTTACACGCGTGGGGGCGCTATTCTGTGGCCTAATGCAGGACCCTTACCTCCAAGAATGTGTGAGGATGTGTGAACATGCATCCGAGCACGGTCATCCGTCTGCATTGATGGATGCATCCACGTGGATGAAGGCTTTACTTCATTCGAGGGGGTTCTTGGATGAATAAAATCGCAGAAAGTTCGACATATAAAGACCAGTCAGATAAGCGTTCTAGGCCACTGTCACGCAAACACATTTTAACTTTTTATTATTAGTATTTATATACATATAATATATATATACATATATATATATATATATATATATATATATATATATATATATATATATATATTATATACTAGGCAAGGGTTCGAATCCCAGTGGTTGAGTCTATTTCCAAAAAAAAAAAAAAAATATATATATATACATATAATATATATATACATATATATATATATATATATATATATATATATATATATTCTATGGAACGGCTATGTCAGGTTAGGTTAGGAGATATTGGATAACGTAAGTTTCATGTAATATCCGTGTTTGCGTGATTCTAGAATTTTACGCAGAGAAGTTTGCATGAGTGATGTGGCAGGCGAGTCAGTAAAGAATTCGAATAGTTAACAGTGACAGTGAAAGTAATTATGATGGTGACACCGACAGTGATTGTAACGATGACAATGACACATGGTAACGGTAATAGTAAAATTGATTATGATGACGATGATGGTGAGTGATGAGTGATGATAATGATGATAAGTATGATAGTGAAAAAGAGGGATGGTAGTAATGATAATGATGGTGAGGGATGATAATGGTGATGAGGGATTATAGTAATAATGATGGTACGTGATGATGATGGTGAATAATTATTATGATGATAGTGACGGTGCGTGATGATTGTGGTGATGATTGTGAATGATGATTGTGATACTGACGCGACGACAATAATTATGATGATCATGACATATTCATAATGTTTGTGTGTGCCGATTCAGCCACCCCTTTGAAAGGGGGAAAAGGGTCCTTTGGTACATGGAATACATACATATATATGATGTATATGCATTATGTATGTACGTGTGTACTGTTGTGTGCGAATATACGCATGCATAATGTACATATTAATCATTCCGGTTCCAAAATGCCATAGAAAACAAACATATGGCACGGTGCCAATGACAACAGACCAAGATATGCTTCAGCTTTGGGGCGTTGGAATATATCAGGACACGTCAACTAAGGCCCTAAAATGACCCTTAATCCTACCTCCCTCAAGACATAGGATATTACACATCAATGCCCATACCTGTAACCGACACCGTTTTCTCTTGATCTTCGTTCTGAACTTGACGACTTAAGAGAAGAGCTGGCAACGCTTTTGCTAGCTTTCCTCTCCTTTTCTTCGTAGCCGGTGACAAAGGGGACGTGTCTGCTTAATAAGAGACCCTGAGAGGTGAACAAGGGACGCCACACAGCACAAACAACTCGGACGGGAGCCAAATATTACACGACGGAGCGGGAGCCGCTAAAGTGACGCTAGACACGAATTAACACCACAACTGCCAAACTTCGCCCAAGTTTAATTTTGGTATTTGCATTCTGACGCTGCTATCGGCTCCACCCAGGCCTCTCATGTTCAAAACATACTCTCTAAAATGTGCCTCATCCTCGGTACCAAGTATTAAAGGGTGTGGCAATTAAAGGTGCAATTTGTATCTGTAATTAAGTGAAAGCGTGTGGGCAAGACTCTTCATGCGTATGCATTCCAGTAAGCGCTCGAACTTGTTTTCCGATGACTAAACCCGTTGGGAGATTTATGTTTTCCAGTTCTGCCTAATACGACTTTTAAAGGTGAAAGCACAAGCCAACAGCTATATTGGGATACCGTGGATATACGCGCAAATTTGGCAATCTACCATGAATACCTAGACCCGTGCATAGGCAAAGCCTTAACGGACAATCGACGTCAGTCTGTGAGCACGTTGGATGGTGAGGCGGTGTTGCCAAATATTGCCGAGATTTTCTTCAGAAATTTCTGGAGCTTTAATGAGAATCCCTAAGTTTACGATCTCATATAAAGTTAAGGCATAACTAAAGTGAGTGATGACGTTCTCAGAGAGTAATTTGCACTAAATAAACAGATATTAAGTATTCCTTTGCAAAATTCTACCAAAAAATGTAGGAACGAAAGAAAACGATTTCGGCCCGAAAAGATGATTAATTTTTTTTATCATTATTTCTTCCATCATCCTCAACGCTCCCTTTTTATTTTATTTTATTTAGTTCACTTGTTTATCGTATTCTATCTTTTATTTTTTTGTATTTATTTATTTGGTTCATTCTTGTCGAAAAGGCCTTCAATCTGGAAGGACTAAGCACTTGCCTTGGTTGTTTGCATTCGCATTGTGTGAAGTAATTCGTTAATGGTTTCGGCTGGTGAGCGATTTCTCAACTTTATTTCTATCCTATTGCAGGCGGAAATATCCCCTTTTTCCATTGCACTTGAACGAAGAAGACCAAATCAACCTAGTCTAATCGAAATATACGAAAAAGAGGAAATTAAGAAACTCCATCTCAGTTTTTGGAAAACATAAAGACAAGATGCAATTCCCTAAGCTCTTGTGTTACCTCACATGCACTATCTTTACATGCTCCTTGTATCCACCCCAACGACATCATCTTTCAATAAACATTACATCCTGACGAAATACTGTCGCCATTGCTTGGTCACTTGAGAATGTCTATCGAGAATCCAATGTAATGTTGCTACCCAGTGTTCCCTCTGAATATTCTAATCTGGTAAATACTGACGACTATATTATGACTATATTACGACTATATATATGACGACTATATAGTGGAACACCTCGGGGCAAACAATAATTGTTTATCATTCTCATCATTACCATTATTTCAGGGCATACGAAGGGTATGCATGTATGGCCATGAAATATATATGTAATGCTTGTTTAGACATTTTGACGTAGTTTTTGTAGCCGACGATCTCCCTAAAAGAATAATGTATATATCTTACAGAATTGCAATATATAATTATTATTATCATTATTATTATTATCATACACTTAATTTTTTAAAGAATAACAGCAAATACCAAATAAAAAAAAACAGCGAATACAAATCAACGACGACAACATTTATAATTAAGAATAATGTATATATCTTCCAGAATTGCAATATATAATCATTATTATCATTATCATTATTATCATACACTTAAATTTCTAAAGAATAACAACAAATACCAAATAGATTAAAAACAGCGAATACAAATCAACGACGACAACATTTATAATTTCGTCTATAACTAATAGTTGTAATATCATGCTGCTACCATTATATATGTTAATGACCATCGGGGGTAGGGGGGGGAGAGGGGCGTTACCCCCTTCCCTGAGATCCCATCAAGAACTGAGATAAGGTACGACGGTTGGTACAGTTATGGAGATGTGGGGACGGAGACGCGATACATTATTAATAGGTGACACAGGGGGGAAAGGGGGCCGGGAAGTCTACAAGGAGTTGTTTGGGAATGTGATGACGGCCAGGGTGGTGATGTTGATGGTAATGTATATGCTAATGTAGGTGGTGATGATGATTATGATGATGATGATGATGATGATGATGATGATAGTGATGATGATGATGATGATGATGATGATGATGATGATGATGATGATGATGATGATGATGATGATGATGATGATGATGGTGGTGATGGTGATGAAGGTGGTGGTGATGATGATGATGATGATGATGATGATGATGATGATAAAGATGATGATGATGATGGTGATGATGATGATGGTGGTGGTGATGGTGATGAAGGTGGTGGTGGTGGTGATGATGATGATGATGATGACGACGATGATGATGTTGATGATTACTATGACGATAACGATGCCAATAACACTGTCAATAACGATAACTTCAACAATGATGGCGTCAACGACAATGATGATGATGATGATGATGATGATGATGACTTTAACGAAGATGATATCAGAGATGATGATGATGGTGGTGGTGGCTATAGCGATGGTAATAAAATTACGGGGAGTAGAGAAAAAGAAAAATATCTAGGAAGAAAAACTTGAAACGGGTTAGGTCAGGATAGAAAAAAAACGACAATTTTCGCGCGAGCACTTGTGAATCCTCGTCTCCTCAATATGAACCAATGAGAGAGAGAGAGAGAGCGAGAGAGAGAGAAAGAGAGAGAGAGAAGGGTTTGTTGATCGGATTCCCCTCCCAAACCTCCTGTCTCTCTTTTTCTCTCTCAATATCTTCACCAATCTACCAATTTCTATCTACCAATCTATTCATCTACTTTTTTCTTATACACACACACACACATACACGCAAATTATATATATATATATATATATATATATATATATATATATATATATATATATATATATATATATATATCCCTCTCTCCGTATAGGATATTGACGAATGCATGTTTTATGCAGTCAATATTTAGGGAACCTAATGACATCCCTAAAGAACATGTCAGTCTTTTTTTAAGACTAATCTCCAATCAAAGAAAAAAAAAATGTTGGTCACTTTTAACTTCTGATCCTTCTTTGATCTCTCCTTCAACTCTACGACTTCACTTCTCTCTCTCTCTCTCTCTCTCTCCAGCTAACTTCTTTTATTCGTCCCTAATGCTTGTGGTCTCCCATCTAATTCCAACCGCGACTCCTTTCTTTCAATTCCATCTATCTCAAGAAACCGTCTCCTTATTCGTTCACTTTTCAACAAATCTCGCCGCTTGTCTTCCGTCCAATCTCCCCACCTCCCCTCCTCTTCCCTCCCCCCGGCCCTCCCCCTCCGTCTGGAATCACGTATCATAATCCCTGTGGCAGAAGTCAGAAACCAGACAACGACGACGACAACGACATGACGTCGGCGACGCCAAGTTCCCGCCCAATCCAGGGTTTTGCTCCCCATCCCCTCCCCTCCACGCAGCAACGACAAAACCTTCCCTCCTTTATTTCCTTCCTGGGGGACTACTCTGACCAATCCGACCAGCATATATGCGTTCGGTTCCAAGAATCCTCTGCCCACCGTAATTTTTTTTTTTTTTTTTTTTTTTTATCTGTCGTCCATTGATCCCATTTGTAATTCATGGCAAATGCTACAGCATGCACGATCTGGACCGCCTTTACGTCTGCGTTCGTTTTTCTTTTTATATAAAAAGAAACTGCGTTTTCTTTTACGGTCTTTTCCCACCCAAGCTTCGCTGGCAGTCCTCGTTTCTTTTAGTTATTTTTCTCTTTGTTTTTCTCTCTCTTATCAATGATATTTCTTTCAAGCTTCTCGCAGTTTTCTTTTGTCTTCTTTGTTTCAAACGACGACTTGAGACACCTCAAAAGGCGACCCGCCATCTTGGATGACGTCGACGGTTGATTTCAACTGACCTACATTGCGTAGACTCGTTCACGAGAAGGAAATAAAAAAGAATATTGTGTTTTCGTGCAATGCACTCTGGCGGAATCTTTTGCACAATTATGGAAATATATTTTCTTTGGTTTATTCACTTCAAGAGCTCCGCCTGTCTTTGCAAAAATGTTTACAAGAAAAATATTTTCTAAACATGAACTTAGTTATTCCTCTTCAGGTAGACACAGTAATTTCATTTATCGACTTTTTCAAAACGCGGTTTTATAAGATGAATAGAAAGTAAATAAATGAATTAACAAATAAATCAGTAAACAAAAAACAAACAAATATATAAATAGAGACAACATTAAATTTGTCGACTTAGTAAAAACATCGGATAAAGTTAAATGACTGTTGATATTTGCAATCCAGATACATTTTGTCGCTGATCACTCAACATTTCTGAAATGAACAGGAGCAATTCAAAAGAACACGATAGCAAACTTCATAGGAAAAATGTGCGTTTTCTCTCTCTCTCTCTCTCTCTCTTTCTCTCTCTCTCTCTCTGAGCTCTGAGTATTTTCCATCACAGTGAGAAAAAATAGAGTGGATTTGGATCCGCTTTAAGCCAAAGTTCGATACGAGCCTAGATTGAATCGCTTCAGTCCAGTGGCGAAACAATGATACAACAAATGAATAGATATATAGACGAATAAATAAAAAACAGATAAAGAAATAAACAAATTAACAAAAGAAGTAAGCAGGTTAAAAGATGAAATGAATAATACATAACTAGGCAAAAATATAAGTAAATGAGCAGATTATTTATCAAGAGATAAATTGATCATTATATAGGTATGTGAATAAACCATAGATGCATATATATATATACATATATATATACATATATATATATATATATATATACATATATATATATATATATGTATATATATACACATATATACCGGTATATACACACATACACACACACACACACACACACATATATATATATATATATATATATATATATATATAGAGAGAGAGAGAGAGAGAGAGAGAGAGAGAGAGAGAGAGAGAGAGAGAGAGCAATGGAGCACACGAATAAAAGAAAAAAAAATCCAAGTCAGACAAGCAATTTTACGTATCCATCTCCCCGACCAGTGATCCGCCCACTTCCCGTTGACGCGCCAGGCGCCATAAGACGTTTACATACGACACTAAGTCGCCTCGGCGTCAAATGCGTCACGCTATCATCGTCTTCGTCGTCGTCTTCGTCGTCGTCCACTTTGTCGTCGTCCACCGATCGATGGTCTGATTGATTATCGGTGGGAAAGGACGACACGGCGGCAGTTGGGAGGTCGTCCTCATTCCGTTCTCGAGTGCCACTTCACCTGCCGAGGAAAGCCTCGAGGAGGAAGGGCACGAGAAGGAGGTGGAGAGGGAGGTTGAGGAAGGAGGAACGGAAGGAAGTGGAGGGAGAGGAGTTGGGGCGGAGGAAAGGAGGGAGAGTTGGAGAAATTTGATAATGGAGGGTAAAATCAAGTTTAACGTTTAAGATCGGGCGAAACTTATTCTCTTTGAGAGGGGCAAACGTTTGATAACTCTATGGAGAACGTTGGAGCTCTTGAATTATAATATAAATCGTGGAGAATGGGGGAGAGGGGTTTGGTCAGGCAAATCTCACTCAGCCTTAGCTCAGTAATCACACCGTTTCATGTTTAGTACAAGGATACTCACTGGCCGAACGGGCTAGAGCGTCGCTACTTGCGACGGAGGTCGAGGTGACGGTGGATCGAACCCTGGCGCCAGCGAGTAGGACCAAGGGCATGGTTAATTAAATTCCAAGCTACAAAGTCCTCTGTTAAGGAGCACCGTCCTAGCCAGGGAGCGCGTTGCTTGACTCACAGGCAGATACCTTTCCATCCCATTCCAAATAAATTTCGACAGGTTAGATCAATTTACCGCAGCCATGAATTCTGTGGACGTCCCCTTCTTCACCTCTTCCATCGAGGCTTGTGTAGGAGTTAACGTTCACCAATTATGCTGATAACTGGCCTAGAATATGTCATGGAGCTGTCATAAGAATGAAGGAGACTGCATGAGACCATAAGGCATACTCTAAGCAGTTCCATGTCCATTACCATCTATCATCCTTATCCATAAAGTTGTCTAACTTTCATGGTCTCTCAGGGAAAGCTTCCATGCAGATATCCTCCTCCACTCCAAACAACTCTTGTACGCACACGCATCGAGTGTCAGAAGATGAGGATGATCTGGAGGACGACTCGACGGCCCCAAGGCTCAAGGAACACCTGTCAAGAGGT
>NC_134807.1:23116450-23121450 GCF_046742065.1 Oratosquilla oratoria
TCTTGAACGCAATTTACTTGTGTCCGCGATTCTTCCGGGCCGCCGATTTTCAGTCTCACAATAAAACCTCACGCAGAAGGAGGAGGAGGAGGAGGATCTTGCCTTGGCAATACATATACTGTGTATATATACTCACAAAGGAAGAGCGACACGCCCCAATACGGCCGGGTCTGGATCCGCGGTCCCCGTCACGTCGCGCGACGCCTGGGGGACCTCTGTTCCTCACTCGGGCGAATTGTCCTTCCCCCGACACGGCGCGCCAGGAGAACTGGACCAGGATAGATGTAAGTGTGGCGCTCAGGATCGACCACCAGCTTGAACTGGGTGTGGGGCCGCTATCTCCCATGCAGTTAGTGCATGTGTGTATGTGTGTGTCTGTATGTCTGTGTGTGTGCATGTGTGTGTCTGTGTGTGTGTGTGTGTGTGTGTGTGTGTGTGTGTGTGTGTGTGTGTATGTGTTTTTTTTATTTATTTATTTATTTATTTTTTATTTGTGTGTGTGTGATTCAGCATGGTCTTGGATCACGTGTTGGACTAGTAATCGACAGCTATTTCCCTTCGTATATGACCGATCTATGGGTAATGCTGTGATCTTACACGCACACACACACCCAACTCCCCGCCCACGAGAGTTGAAGTGACGACCCGCAGCGCAGCGATACTGAAATTATCTAAGCCCTAGGCGGATTCGAACCCGGACCGCCGTAGTGGCAGGCAGGAACTGCCATTGAGTGTGTGTGTGTGTGTGTATTCACCTTGGTCTTTGGATCACGTGTTGGACTCGTGATCGACAGCTATTTCCCTCCCGGAAGAGGGCTCAGAGCTCGTATGACCGATCTATGGGTAATGCTATGACCTTTCACACACACACACATACCCAACTCCCCGCCCACGAGAGTCAGAGTAACGACCGGAAGCACAGCGATACCGAAATAATTTCGGCCCTGGGCAGGATTCGAACTGGGTACTGCAAGCACCACCGTAATTCCCAGTCCAGTGCTCTACCAACCGCACCACCGAGTCGTTCGTGTGTGTGTGTGTGTGTGTGTGTGTGTGTGTGTGTGTGTGTGTGTGTGTGTGCGTGTGTGTGTGTGTGTGTGTGTATACTCAAACATACTCAAACGTGTGCCCACGCTTACAAAATTCCATCCTACCCTGACGACTCTTCATTGATTACAAAACCTTCACAATTAAGTACACGAAACACACATTCACATTCACAGCGTGCACACAAGTACAATGCGTCAGCGTGTGTGTGAGAGCGCGCGCGCGCGTGCGCGGGCGAGTCCGCAACATCTATTATCTAAATGGAATGCATTACTCCCACACAGACCGAGGAAACTTCTGCGAATTATTTCTTGCCTGACAGTAGGATAATAATCCCGTTGAAGTGAATGAGAAAAGATGGCGCCACCGGACCCAGAATGCAAATTCTGGAGGCGAACATTATCCAACGCCAATCGAAAAGGTGCCGTAATGAACTCGGGAACACAGCAGGTCCCGTAGGAACTCGCCTGAAGAAAAAAAAAAAAAAAAGAAAGAAAGAAGGAAAAAAAAAAAAAAAACAGGAGGAGGAGGAGGAGGAAGGGGAGAGGGAGAAGGAAGAGGAGAAGTAGGGGAGGATGAGGAAGAGAAGAAGGGAAAGGAGGAGGGGAGAAGGAGTAGGAGGAGGAGGTGAAGGAAATGGAGGGGAGGAGGAAGATGAGAGGGGGAGGAGGAGAAGGAAGAGGTGGAGGAGGAGGAGGAGAAGGAAGAGGAGGAGAAGGAAGAGGAAGAGAAGGAGGAAGATAAAAAAGAAGGACAAGGAAGAAGAGGAGGAGGATAAGGAAGAGGAGGAGAAAGTGGAGGAGGACGAAGAAGAGGAGGAGGTGGAGAGGGAAGAGGAAGGGAGGAGGGATAGGAGGGGAGGAAAAGGAGGAAGAGGAGGCAGAGAAGGAGGAGGAGGAGGAGAAAGAGGAGAAGGAGGAGGAGAAAGAAGAGGATCCATCCCTGGAGGAACAGGTCGCTACGGACCAAAAGGTATACACAAATCGTTACCACTGAGCAATTCTGGCGAAACTATTCACGGAACTTACTTGAGTACCGAAATGTATTTTCCAATTCTTTCTAGATAGATACTAGACGCTAGAAAGTGTCGAAGACTGTATTTTCATGACTGTACTGCACAATCAAAACCCAAAGTTCAGCATGCAATAAGGGTAGCTATTTATATACCAAGAGATTTTTCCCCCTTATACGGGAGGTAGCCAAGTCAAAGGTATGTACCTACTCCCCCCCCATTCCACTCCCATCCACCACCCTCCCCCCTCTCCTCTTAGCTCCTCGTGGATGATATGAGGTCACCAGGGCCCCACCACCTTTGCCTTACGTGTAAGGAGAGCCGCCCCCGGGGGTGGGGAAGGGAGGAGAATCAGTAATTACCGTATTTGCCAGCGTATAAGACGCACCATAGCATAAGACGCACCCCTATTTTACAAATACATTTTGTGAAAAAAATGTTTGTTTCATCATACATTTATTGAAAGATATTCTAAATTGGTTTTGTGGGGGGAAATGTTATGATTCTGTGCATGAAATACAATATTGTGACACACGTAGAGCAATTTTTTATTTTTAATATAAATAAAATGTTAAAAATCGCGTCTTACGCTGGCAAATACGGTATGTTATTGGTAATTCAAACCGAACAGGAGGAGCATAAGGGAGAATGGGAAGCAATTAGTGGTGGGTAATGAGCTACACAGAATAATTAGTCCACTCACCACCGTGCTGCATTGTATGGATGATGTAGTGGTAAGCGAGGTATGGTGGGCAAAGGAAAACCCCAGCTTGAGCGGGGACAGTAAGAACCCAGCCAGAGCAGGGACATTAAGACCCAGCCTCAGCGGGGACACTAAGATCCTAGCCTGAGCAGGGACAGTAAGGGTCCCCATCCACGGTAAGATCTGGTCTTGAGGTCGCCGGACAAATCTGATCGGACCCAACCACCGTGGATAGGGTCTCTAGGATCCCAGCCTGAGTGAGGTCAGTTAAATCCCAGCCTAAGTGAGGTCAGTTAAATCCCAGCCCGAGTGGGGAGAGTAAGATCCCAGCCCGAGCAGCGAGCCAAACTTCAGTAGTCCTCAAAGTGAATAACCTAAAAAACAGTCTTAATTTAGGTGACCACTGAGATGAAGGTGCAGTTCGGCAAGGCAACCTTTGCCTTTAGTGTTGCGACTTCCGGACTGTACAATACCTACATCAGAAATGCATTTTTGTAAGATCCTTATGTTTTTGACATTCTTTATCGATACTACTATTAGTTTCCAAAATCAAGCGTGCCAGAGATTCACCACCTCTATATTAGAGGACCATATTCCATCTTTAACAAAGCTCTTATTCCATGCTAAGAGTCAGTAGCCCATAGTGAAACACATAATTCACTGATATCACAAACTGACACACGAGTTGGACACAAAGTGTGTCTTTATATTTACAAAACTTGTTATATTAAAAGGTGTAATGTTATCGCATGGAATTTGTAGACCTATAGGTCCTGTTCACATTAGTGGTTTCAACCGCCGCAGTTTGAGCCGCGGCAGTTCAATTTCAATGTAAGCCAACGGAGGCGTTCACACACAACCGTGCAATTTTTCCTTGACTACGGGATACCGCCGCAGTTTTGACGCCGTTCAACTGGTAGATGTGAATAGTGCCTAAATGTTGTAAACTGCACAACGATGGTACGGCCATCAGTGAGCTCAGGAGACTGAGTAACACGCATCAATCGTGACGTTATATCGCTTGTTAGGAGATGTGGTGACGTCAGCTGGGTGGAGATCCTGGCGAGGTCGCCGCGCTAATGGTGATGAAAAGGCCGAAAACGAGAGGATACATCAGAGAGAAAAACAGAGCCCCAATGACTTCCAACTTTTTTTGTAGGGCAATGGGGGAAGGGAGGAGGCGGAAAAAGTAGTTTATATGGAGAAAGAGGTAGGGAGAGAACGTCTAGAGTTTCGGGAAACTGATGACCATGGGGAGGGGGGGGAGGGAAGGGAGAGAGAGAGAGAGAGAGAGAGAGAGAGAGAGAGAGAGAGAGAGAGAGAGAGAGAGAGAGAGAGAGAGAGAGAGAGAGAGAGAGAGAGAGAGAGAGAGAAAGGGGTAAGTCTAGAGTTTTGGGAAATTGATGACCATGGGGAGAAAGAGAAAGAGAACGAGAGAGAGAGAGAGAGAGAGAGAGAGAGAGAGAGAGAGAGAGAGAGAGAGAGAGAGAGAGAGAGAGAGAGAGAGAGAGAGAGGGGTCTCCACTTCTGTGAGAGGAAAGACGGGACCCTAACACCAAGATCATATGATTGATAACAATAACGAGTGTATACGATCACGATGATACAGACGATGATGATTATGCTTTAGATGATGATTTAAATCATGATGATAATGATTTAGATGGTTTAGATGATGATTCAGATTATGATTTAGAAGGTTTAGATGATGGTTTAGATGATGATTGAGATGGTTTAGATGATGATTTAGATGGTTTAGATGATTTAGATGGTTTAAATGATGATTTAGATGATGATTTAGATGGTTTAGATGATGGTTTAGATGATGATTTAGATGGTTTAGATGATTTAGATGGTTTAGATGATGATTTAGATTATTATCTAGATGATGATAATGATGATGATGATGATGATGATGATGATGATGATGATAATATTGATGATGATGATGATGATGAAAATGATGATGATGAAAATGATAATAATGATGATGAAAATCATAGTAATGATAGAGATGAAGATGATGATTATGATGATAATGAACTACCATGGACAATGACTGTGGTAAGACAGATGACTACGACGACGACGACGACGACGACGACCAGGAGAACGACAGCAGTGAACCGCTTTTTCATATTCTGCGAATTTATCCGCAGTGCTGATTAAAAGTTAATGAGCATTTCTAAATATTGAGTCGGAAAAAAGAAAAATATGAGCATTTCTGGTTATGCTCAG
>NC_134807.1:23128950-23151450 GCF_046742065.1 Oratosquilla oratoria
AAAATGTCACAGAAGTTGAAAGCCAAAGACAACGACTTCGACGATGACGACGACTTCGACAATGACGACGACTTCGACAATGACGACGAAGACGAAGTGATGACGTGATCCTTCATGTCGATGGTCCCCAGCAGGTGGTGGGGGTTAGAGGAACTACCCTTGGAATGAGCCAATAAGACGGTAAGGCGGTAAGGATGAGGTGGTAAAACGGCGGTAAGGAGGCAGTAAACTGGAACGAGTGATTTCCATTATTCAGGGTTCAACACGACCCTCCAAACAGAGACCCCGAGTGTTTTTGTTCGAGGACAAAAAGAGGTCGAGGGGGAGAGCTTCCGACGGTCTTTGTGAACCGAAACTCTTCCTCCACCAGCGCCACCACCACCTAGCAGCCTCAGCAGGGCCTTGGTCTTCGTGTTCCAGCGAGTCGCTGAGTGCCACAGAGCCTTTGAGTGTTTCCAGATGCCATCAACTGGACCATTGGTTCTCAAACTGTGGAGTCCTAGTAGGTCATAGGGTATAAAGTAAGGTCGTCAACCGAAAGCCACAAGCAGGATGTAAAACGATTAATCTGAATCATTCCCAGGAGGTTTAAATAATAGCGATTCATAAGTACGGGGTATACGTAAAAATAGGTTTAGAACCTCGGGCTTACACGGACCAATACCTCCTCTTTCATGGTCAATACACACTCCAGCCTCTGATCTCTGCCTCCTGGTGTGTCCCTCCACGTCTTGCACCTCCATACCTCCACTCCCACACCCTCCCACCGTCCAACCTCCCCGCCCCCCTCCCACCCGCCCCAATGTCCTTCGTCTCACCTCATCCGTCCTTCATCCGTTTCCTCCTGGTTTCACAGTTGTCTTGGCGCTTCTTTCAAACTTTCGTCGATGTCATGGACGTCCATTTTCCAATACAGATCTCCTCCTCCTCCTCCTCCTCCTCCTCCTCCTCCTCCTCCTCCTCCTCCTCCTCCCACCCTCCCTCCATTACCACCATCGCCACAAATCACAGCAACACATTACAACCTTTAATACAATCATATGATCTATCTACCACCATTACAGAAAAAAGTGAATATAAAATAAAACTAAATAAATAATGAAGACAAGAACGTAAACATCTAAATACTAAATCATAAAATAGAAAAATAAAAAATGGAAAAAATTCACCAAAAATTGTCACTTTCCTCTTTTTTTTACGATGCTCTCCACCACAATCATCACCACCAGTATCATCACATCTCATCACGATCGTTCTAGTTCCTCCCCCAGCCACAGCGTCACCACTGTCTTCATCATCACCACCATCACTGGCATACACCACCACTCCCACACCACAGCTCCCATAACAGAAAACTGACAGTACGACATCACCACCACAAACATTTCATTCTTCTACCACCACCACAATCACCACCACCACCACCACCACCACAATCACCACCTACCCTAACCCCTATCACCACCACCACAACCATAAGCCTTATCTCCATACCACTATCATTACCACCTCCCTACCAACCCTTCTACCAACATCCTCCACATGACCTTCCTCTTCCTCCTCCTCCTCCCACGTCGCTACCGAAGAATGACGTAGAGTTGAACGAAATAGCCTGACGTCAGGCAGATTAAAAAATAAAGTATCACCAGGTATGGAAGGGGTGTACTTACCACTCCACTGTTACCAGGATCGTTACCGTTACCGTTACCCTTCCGCCAGTTACTCCAAATGCCGTTACCGTCTATATCCCTTCACCTTAAGGCTCCTCCATCACCGTTCCTTCCCCACCAACACCGTTACCTCTCCTCACCATCTCCCCCAAGACCTCCAGCGTCATAATCCACTTCCTCGTCTTCCTTCTCCTCCTCTTCCTCTTCCTCTTCCTTCACCAGAGCTGATTTATATTCCGCGTTTTGGGCCTGCTTACTCCGACCTCCCTCACTCTCTCCCTCAATCTGTCTCTCACCCCTCCCACTCTCCCACTCTCCCTCCCTGACCTCCACACCAACCAGGAGCTCCCCCTAATCCACCCAACCCGAGGGGTCCCCGCATTCTTCATCCTCTCACTCCTCCTTCTCGTTCTCTATCACACACACACACACACACACACACACACACACACTCACTCCAACACGACCTCCCTTCGAAGAATTCAAAACGTTTGACCTGACCTGACATGGCCTCGAATGACCTGGGATGGAGACACGAGAAGAGATATCTTCCTGCCCTCACTTTCTGATTCACTCTGACACACACATACACCCACACCGCATCTGTTATCGTGTGCGCATCACCTTCCACATGCCCTAAATTGTCCTTCAATCACATCATTGAGACTGCCGACGCCTTACGAGTGAGATTTCCAACTACAAAGCTGGTTTTACACGGAGTTTAAATCGCTTGAAAACCAGCGAAATTTTATACCAGCTAAATCTCACTCAAGCAACCAACATTCTTCGACACTAAAATGGCCCCAGCCCTCAGTCGCAGCAACGGATAAACTATCATATGTGGACTCCCTGCACATGACGTACTGAAATTAGACGAGTTCTAAAATTAATACAAACTATATTGTCAGTGTATCTCCGTATCGCTGTTAACTTAATAAACCGATTATTATTATTATCATTACTATTATCATCATCATCATTACACACACAGACTTACAAACTCTATGTACATGTACAGACATACAGTAGGTGAGGACTTTTGTGCTGACCTACATGAGTTGTTACTAATCCGACCTTATCTTTCTCTGGCTTTCCACCCTAACGCCTCTTCTTTCTCTTCCTCTTCCTCCTCCTCCTTACCTCTCTTCCTCCCTCGCCTTGCTTTCACCTCCTCCAACAGCCTCCTTCCCTCCAATCCTCCGCCCACACCCACCAGGTCCCAGCCTCCATCGAACACCAATTTCCCTAGACCCCCCCTCTGCCCCTAAACTTGATTCCTTACCAACTTTCCATTCTTAACTTTAAGCACAACCTCTCCTATATTTGGTTTCCCTAATTTTCCTCCGCCTCCGCCTCCTCCTTCCCTTCACCTCCTCCTCCTGCTCCCCGTCCTCCTCCTTCTTCTCTTTCTCTGCCTCCTCATCTTTCTTCTCTTTCTACTTTCTTTCCTTTTAATCCTTTCTCTTTATTCTTCTTCATACCTCCTCCTTCCACCTCTTTCTTTATCTTCTTGCCTCTTGCCTCCGCCTCCTCCTTGCCTTCACCTTCTCCTCCTGCTCCCCGTCCTCCTCCTTCTCCTCTTTCTCTGCCTCCTCATCTTTCTTCTCTTTCTACTTTCTTTCCTTTTAATCTTTTCTCTTTATTCTTCTTCATACCTCCTCCTTCCACCTCTTTCTTTATCTTCTTGCCTCTTGCCTCCTCCTCTTCCTCCTCCTCCTTTCACCTTCTTCTTCCTCCTTCCTTTCACCTCCTATCCAACCTTCTCCTCCTCCTGATCCATCTTACCTCTCTTTCCTCTTTTTTCTCTTCTTTCTTTCTTCATTTTTCTTAGCTCTCTCCTCCTGTCTCCCGCTCTCCTTCTCCTCTTTTACTTTCTCTTTCTCCTCCTCTTCTGACTCATTCTTCAACTTCTCCCTCTTTCTCTCCCCCTTTTGACGTTCTCTTCTTTCTTGCATACGCTTTTCTTCTTCTCCTCCATCTCTTCCTTAACTTCTTCTTCCTCACTTTCCCCCTCTCCCGTCTTCGTCCCTCACCAGGACATTCCTGCCTTTTCGCATTCCCAAACTTCACTCCATTCCAACTTCCCAACCTTCAAGTCCCCTCCTCACCCTCCCTCCTCCATCTCTTTCTTCTCGTTATCTTCTCTTTCTGTTTCGCTTTCTCTCTTTGTATTCTACCAACACGTTGTCTTTTTTATTCTCTTTGTTTCTCTCTTCCTCTCTTTCAAAATTCTTCTCTTTCTCTTTCCATGTCTCCTTTCCCGTCATTTCTTTCTCGTTTTTTTTTTCTTTTTGCTCATTTCCTTTACCCATCACCTCATCTTCATCAACCTTCTCTCCCTACATATCTTCCATTTCCTCCTCCTCCTTTTCCTCTTCCTCATACTCTCCTCTCTCTCTCTCTCTCTCTTTCCCCTTCCTCCTATCCTTTATCCATCACTTCATCCTCATCAACCTTCTCTCCTTTCATATCTTCCATTTCCTCCTCCTCCTTTCCCTCTTCCTCGTACTCTCCTCTCTCTCTCTTTCTCTTTCTCTCTCTCTTTCTCTCTCTATCTTTTTCCCCTTCCTCCTATCCTTTATCCATCACTTCATCCTCATCAACCTTCTCTTCCTTCACTTCTTCCATTTCCTCCTCCTCTCCCTCTTCCTCGTACCCTCCTCTCTCTCTCTTTCTCTTTCTCTCTCTCTCTTTCCCTTTCCTCCTATCCTTTATCCATCACTTCATCCTCATCAACCTTCTCTTCCTTCACTTCTTTCATTTCCTCCTCCTCTCCCTCTTCCTCGTACCCTCCCCCCCTCTCTCTCTCTTTTTCCCCTTCCTCCTTCTCCAAGACCGTCCACAACTTTCTCAACTTGTCACAGAAGAGCGCTCAGTCCTGCAACTTCCCTTCTCCCCTTCTCGCCTCCCTTCTTCCCTACTGCTGCTTTCTCTCCCTTTCCCATTTTCTGGCCTCATTCCCTCCCTCGGCCCTCTCCCCCCCTCCTCCCCACCACACCCTTCCCCCCCTCCCTCCTCCCTCCCCCTCCCTCCTCCCTCCTCCCTCTTCCTCCCCCCCGTCTGGCCAACTGCATCCAGAAGGGCTTCCAGCTTAACTTGAGTCTTCCAATTGCTTGGTAGTCGGGGAGGGGGGGGGAAGGGGATACGCCCCCGTGCACCAGACCAGAGCAGACCAGGGCTAAGACCCGGATGGGAAAAGAAAGGGGAGGTTGGGTTATATGGTCTGGGTTGGGCTAGGATCGATCATAACTCCCTCCCTCCATCCGTGTATAAATCGACTTCGACATCGGGTCGGTCACACATCCCGTGTATAAGTCGACACTTGTAATAGGAGTGGCCAATGTAACACTAAGTATGAATAAATTAGTAATTGTTCAGCACTACAAAGACCATACGTACTCTCACGTTGGAGACGCAAATGAATATACAATGACAATAATAGAATCAGTATACAATAATAAATATACAATACTACAAGTACGTATGTATAATATACAAGGAATGTTTAATGCTACCATAACACACTAAGGTTGGACTGGGATAAGCTGGGGTCGAGCGCGTATTCCGAGTATAAGTCAGTACTGGGGTTGGCCTGGGGTGGGCTGGGGTTAGTCACACAACCCGTGTATAAGTCGACACTAGGGTTGGCTTGGGTTAAGCTAGGTTCAAGCGCGTATTCCCGCGTATAAGTCGGTACTGGGGTTAGCCTGGCGTGGGCTGGGGTGGGTCACACATCCCATCTATAAGTCGACATGGGGTTGGCCTAGGGTGGGCTGGGGTTAATCACACACCCCATTTACAAGTCGCCACTGGGGTTAGCCTGGGGTAAGCTGGGGTCTAGCGCGTATTCCCGCGTATAAATCGGTACTAGGGTGGGTCCGGGGTCGGCTTGTGTTTGTCCCAAACCCCGTGTACAAGTCGACATTCCAACGCGGACGACGTTCCACCGTAAATCTGAGACCTACTGAAGCCAAGGGGGACGGGAGGGCACTTTCCCCTATAAACCCACCCACTGTGAAATTGGCTCACAATAAAAGGCAAACGCGGATTTTCGAATCGGATTCGAAACTCGAACCAAAAGTTAGGTCACGTAAGCTTGGCCTGGTCGGCGAACCGGACGTGGTCGACATACAAGCTGGAATCATGATAATCCGCTGGAAATCTGGAAACCAATTACGAAACCATACCGGGGACATAGGTAAAGGGTTTAGCCTTTGTATAGGATATTATACACGCGTGTAGGTGCTCCCGTGCGCGCGCGCACACACACACACACACACACACACACACACACACACACACACACACATACACACACACACGGTGCAGTAGTAACGCCCGCGACCGCCACTGCGGCGGTCCGGATTCGAATCCTGCCCAGGGTTGAAATAATTTTAGCATTGCTGCGCTGCGATTCGTTACTCCAACTCTCGTGGGTAGGGAGTTGGGTGTGTGTGTGTGCGTGTAAGGTCACAGCATTACCCATAGATCGGTTATACTTTGTGTGTGTGTGTGTGTGTGTGTGTGTGTGTGTGTGTGTGTGTGTGTGTGTGTGTGTGTGTGCACGCGTGCGTGTATGTAGACTAATTTCTATCATTTCTGGGATTGAATTCAATGTGCAAGTTCTCATTTCCTGGTCACCCCAAACCTTTTTTTAATCAATTCGTTCCTTTCATTCCTGAAAGTTAACTTAACTCTGCGTGCGCGCGCGCGCGCGCGTGTGTGTGTGTGATTCACCATGGTCTTAGATTACGTGTTGAACTCGTGATCGACAGCTATTTCCTTCCCCGAAGAGAGCTCAGAGCTCATATATGACCGATGTAAGGGTAATGCTGTGACATTACACGCACACACACACCCAACTCCCCGCCCACGAGAATTGGAGTAGCAACCCGCAGCGCAGCGATACTGAAATTATTTCAGCCCTGGGCGGGATTCGAACCCGGACCGCCGTAGTGGCGGCCACGAACGCTACCACTGCGTCACTGTGTGTGTGTGTGTGTGTGTGTGTGTGTGTGTGTGTGTGTGTGTGTGTGTGTGTGTGTGTGTGTGTGTGTGTGTGTGTGTGTGTGTGTGTGTGTGTGTGTGTGTGTGTGTGTGTGTGTGTGTGTGTGTGTGTGTGTGACTCAACATAGTCCTGGATCTATTTAACCGTATGTAGAATGGGAAGATTTCATACACTCTCCTACACGACCTGTTGGCCTCGACCATTGTGCTGTGCACCAGTAATTACACTAAACAATCCTGAACACAATTTGCGGTGCTTATTCAACGCAATATCAAGGTAAGCACTATTCCGTCATATGCAAGACTAAGACAGTTAAGGGTGAATGACACATATATTAGGCGTCTCCAAAACACACACACACACACACACACACACACACACACACACACACACACACACACACACACATACACAAAAAAAAGTGGAAATGAGAAGGACCTGGGAGTCATTATTATGAATAATATGTCTCTTGAGAAACACATAAACAACATTTTTTGAGAAACTTATAATTTAATAAGAACAATCAAAGTGGCATTTACATACTTGGACGAAGAAATGGTGAAGAAAAGACTAGTCACTTTGATAAGACCAAGATTGGATTATGCAGCGACGACGTGGTCACCAAGTACAAAAAAAATGTATAACAAGACTAGAAAGAATACAAAGAGCAATTACGAAATTGGCACCAACGCTCTCAGAACTATTATATAAGGACAGACTGGCAAAACTTGAGCTACAGACATTAGAGCAAAGAAGAGAGAGAGGAGACTTGATAATTATTTATAGAATCATGAAAGGCATAGAAATTATTGATAGAGAGGATCTAATAAAATGGGATAGCAGAGATACAAGAGGACACTGAAAGAAAATAAAAAAAGGCAATTATAGAAGAGAATTAAAAAAGAACAGCTTTCCCACAAGGATAACAGACGTTTGGAACATGTTGATGAAAATGTGGTGTGTGCAAAAACGATACACGAATTTAAAAACAGGCTAGATAAAACGGAATATGAAGACGGGACAGCACGAGCATAGCTCCCCTTCCCGTAAAATATGTACAGCTAGGTAAATACACACACACACACACACTAGAAGGTGAGGAGCATACGCCAGGAGTCGCGTAGCTGCGTCCGAAGCCGTCACCTTTGCCTTAAGGTAGGTCAATAATAGCCACTGCTGGGTATTGGAGAAAATTACGGGATTCGAACCCACAACTAATCGATTACGAAACCAGCACGCTTCAGATTACGCCATCAGCGTACGAGGTCCGTTATCTAGCTTGAGAGCCGAAATGTGCGAGAGAGAGAGAGAGAGAGAGAGAGAGAGAGAGAGAGAGAGAGAAGTGAGCAAGAGAGATTGAAGAAGATGTTTGGAAGAGGGGGACGGTTTTGGCAGACGACCAACTTGGATTCAGGAACGAAAGGTCACGTGTTCCAAATCTGTTGAGTTTTTATCCAAGACCGATCGATGTGATACAGGAGAGAGAGAGAGAGAGAGAGAGAGAGAGAGAGAGAGAGAGAGAGAGAGAGAGAGAGAGAGAGAGAGAGAGAGAGGCGCAGAGGCGTAGGTGAACTGCGTGCACTTGGACAAAGCGTTTGATAAGGTACTTTGTAAGAAAATGACATGGGAGCTGGAATATACAGAACTTCAGGAGAGTCTCCTATAAGAAGGGTTTCCTGAGGCAAAAAGTTGAGAATGGTGCTGAAAGAGGGGATGGGTGGGAAGTAGAGGAGTCCTAAAGGACTCTGTGTTTGCACCAGTAATCACCTTCATTTATGTTAATGAACTAAAGGATTAATTACAATAATCTGCAGATAACAAGATTATGGACAGAATGAAATATAAGTGAAATTCAAATACGCTCCATGATATATACATATATATATATATATATATATATATATATATATATATAAATATATATATAAATATATATACAGTATATATATATATTATATATATATATATATATATGTATATATATATACATATATATATGCATATATACATACATATATATATACACACACACACACACACATATATATGTATATATATATATATATATATATATATATATAAGCATATATATACATATATATATATACATATATATATACATATATATATATAAATACATATATATGCATATATATATATACATACATATACAGTATATATGCATATATATATATATATATATATATATACATACATACATACATGTATATACATAAATGGAGCCAGAATTAGAAAATTAATTTCTATAAATGAAAGGACAAAAGTAACACAAAATCTTCAGTAAACTCTAAAATAGAAAATTAAGCAATTATAATACCAAAGAAGGGAAAGAAAATAGGAGCAGTGATGGAAAAAAAAAAAAAAAAATTATTACATGTAAGTTCAATAAGGTAAATACTCAGACGAAATATAAAATAAAATCACATGCGCAAAAAAGACAAGACACAAACACACACACAAAATAGACAAAAAACAAACACACGCAAAATAGACAAAAAAAAACAAGCACATATACACACACACGCACACACACACAGAGAGACACAGACACACACAAACACACACACACACACATACACACACGCATACACAAATATAACGTCGTTCTCTTCAGTCCACCCGAAGAAAACGGGCATGGGTGAACGCACCCCTACGGAGAGTCGCCATTACAAAAGCAATTGATTTTCCGGGAGCCTGCATCTCCCGTGGCATTTCGTTTGACCCTTCCGACGTCTGCCCAGAGGACGACTGGACCCTTGGAAGACCCGGAAGTCGACCTCGGGGCTCCGGAGGTCGACCTCGAGGCACCGAAGGTCGACCTCAAGGCTTTGGAGATCGACCTCGAGGCCCCGAGGTCGACCTCGAGGCCCCGGAGGTCAAATTCATGTTGCCAACACTCAAGATCCCAGAGGTCGACCTCGAAGTACCTGGGGTCGACCTCGAGGTCCCGGAGATCGACCTCGAGGTCCTGAAAGTCGACCTCGAGGTCCCGGAGATCGAAATCGAGGTCCTGAAAGTCGACCTTGAGGTCCCGGAGGTCGACCTTAAATTCCAAGAGATCGATCTTGAGATCCCACAGGTTGACCTTGAGGCCCCGGAGGTCGACCTCAAGGCCCCGCAGGTCGCCCTCGAGGCCCCGGAGGTCAACCTCATGTTGCCAACATTCGAGATCACAGATGTCGACCTCGAAGTACCTGGAGGTCGACCTCGAGGTCCCGGAAATCGACCTCGAGGTCCCGGGTGTCGACCTCAAATTCCCAAAGGTCGATCTTGAGATCCCAGAGGTTGACCTCGAGTCCCCGACGTCGACCTCGAGGACCCGGAGGTCAACCTCATGTTGCCAACACTCGAGATCACAGGGTCGACCTCGAAGTACCTGGAGGTCGACCCCGAGGTCCCGGAAGTCGACCTCGGGGTCCCGGAAGTCGACTTCGAGGTCCCGGAGGTCGACCTCAAATTCCGAGATGTCGATCTCGAGATCCCAGAGGTTGACCTTGAAGCCCTAAGGTCGACCTCGAGTCCCTGGAAGTCAACCTAGATTCCCAAGGTCCTCCTCTATGGTGACAATGATTCACGTCACTTTTGGATGGTACAGGTATACTTGCGCGGTGAACCAAAACCGATTCAAAGTATCGGACCTCTGCACATGCATCACTCGTTCTGAACGATTTAATGTATTTTCATATTCTATATATATGTATATATATATATATATATATATATATATATATATATATATATATATATATATATATATATATGTATATATTACGTGTCTTCGTACTATTTCAGAGTTTTTTTTATTTAATCTTATTTTTTGTTTTATTGATTCTTCTATTCATTTATATTTATTTATTCACTTATTTGAATTTTTTATCCAGTTATTTTATTCTATTTATTTATTTATTTTTTCTTCTAAAGTAACGACGAATACATCTGCACAGTTCTCCCACATCCTGGGTCATGTACAAGTGTCCGCGACTGACGCCGATTTCCTTCACGGCTTGACAATACCCGTTGTGATCGAGAAAGAGAGAGAGAGAGAGAGAGAGAGAGAGAGAGAGAGAGAGAGAGAGAGAGAGAGAGAGAGAGAGAGAGAGACTAAGATCTGATAGAGCTGAACAGATATGGGCCACCATTTCTTTTGCTCCATTTTCGTCCCATTTCCATTCCTTCTTTCTCGACGCTTTTCCTTCCCCTCCTCCTCCTTTTCCTCCTCCTCTTCCTCCTCCTCTTCCCCCTCCTCTTCCTTTACATGTCCGACATTGCGAGGCGGGAGAAGTCTCGATGAAAGTCGTTTTCGAAAATTATTTCGGTTTCGTTTTGGCGGCAAATAAATTTTTGGTCTGACTTATCGCTCCTTTCGGTTATGGTGACTTGACTGTGTCACATACTAAGTGCCTCTTGACTCCTTCCTTGAGACCTCACACTCGAACTGACTTCTGAACCTATAGCCTCTGAGAGTCAGGTTAGACTCGAGTTGAAAATCTGAGCCTGTTCTAACGTAATTTAGAAATGGTACATAAACACGGTCACTAGCATGAAGGCAGGTTATCAAATACTGAATCCGTTCAATTTTCCTTTTTTCCCCTGACGTGCACATATACATACATACGCGCACTCTCTCTCTCTCTCTCTCTCTCTCACACACACACACACACAGACACACACATATACACACACATGAATTTAAGAACAAACTAGATGTTGAAAGATACAAAGACGGGTCACTACGAGCATAGCTCTCTTCTCGTATAATACAACTAGGTAAATACACGTACACACACACACACACATACACACACACACTACGCGGCTCTGAGTTCGATTCCCGCCCAGGGTTGTAAAGCATCACAGTACGGCAAGGGATTGGTGTGTATGTGTGCATGCGTGCGCGTGTGTGCGTGCGCGTGTGTGTGAAGTTTCCAGAAGCTATCAGATTAGATCGAGTTAAGACTAGTTGGCAAGTGTCCTAGTATGCTCTGACGTCCTTATGTACATACAGAACCATTGAGTAATCTAGCAGCTGACCCGTCCATACTTAACCTCTTCGTATGCCACCTTTGCCCGTCGTACTACGGAACAAAAAATGGATCTCATGATATACTGAGGACCTCATTTTGAATTTCGGACAAGAATATCACCATTTCATTCAGGTGCACGTGACACCCTTCCGTGCCAAATGATACTTGTGTCACCCTGACACTCATAATGGTATGGCGATCCTATTTCATCTTGAACATTGCTCTCCTTACATATCTCTTTTACTATCTTGAACATTGCTCTCCTTACATATCTCTTTTACTATCTTGAACATTGCTCTCCTTACATATCTCTTACTACCTTGAACATTGCTCTCCTTACATATCTCTTTTACTATACTGAACATTGCTCTCCTTACATATCTCTTACTATCTTGAACATTTGAACGTTGCTCTCCTTACATATCTCTTTTACTATACTGAACATTGCTCTCCTTACATATCTCTTTTACTATACTGAACATTGATCTCTTTATATATCTCTTACTATTTTGAACATTGCTCTCCTTACATATCTCTTTTACTATACTAAACATTGATATTCTTACATATCTCTTTTACTATACTGAACATTGATATCCTTACATATCTCTTTTACTATCCTGAACATTGCTCTCCTTTCATATCTCTTTTACTATCTTGGATATTGCTCTCTTTATACATCTCTTTAACTATATTCACCATTGCTCTTTTTACATATCTATTTTACTATCTTGAACATTGCTCTTCTTACATATAGCTTTCACTATCTTGAACACTGCTCTCTTTACATATCTCTTTTACTATCTTGAACATTATTGTTCTTACATATGTCTTTTACTATCTTGAACATTGCTGTGCTGACATATCTCTTTTACTATCTTCATGACTCTTCGGTGTGATAGTGTCCCGAAGTAGAGAAGTACTAATGAATTCTCAACTACAAAATAAATCTATTATTTTGGCCACCACCAAACAATTTTATTCACCTGGGAAGGGATCAGGTCACCGATCGTACGAGTGATGCGAGATTATTCGGGTTTGGGTCTCTTTCTCTTTCCCGAACTGAAATTTTATCTTCTTCCGAACTCTGCTCCCACCCCACCCCCACCTCGACCGACTTCTTTCCTTTCCTTGCCTGCTCGACGTCCCTCTCGGCGACAAAGGACACGAAAGGCGCCCCTTTTGTGTTTCCGCGGTCTTAAAGATAAAGGTCTGCCCCTGCGGGGTGACACCTGTCCACCTCTTTTTTTCGCGACACGATGTCACATCATACTGTGTCCTTTTTCCTTTTTCATTGATCCTCGGCACTTAGTATTGCATCAACCTATGCTTAGTAAGCACTTGGTCAGGTGATGCTTAGAGCAGATAGGCCCTTTCGACATTGGAATGTCCTGAGTCTGAGAAGACTGGTTAACACAGTCATGAGTTTCGTTACATGAATAAAATACAAAACACACTGATATACCTAACCTACCTGTGTAAACCTAAGCACAACCTGAGACGCAGGCGACACAGACGACGCAGTGCAGGGCAAAGGCAGACTTCCTGTTGCTGAATTAAAGTACAGTTTTGAACTTCTCACTCACCTGAAAAGGGAAAGAGAAGTTTGCGCTTAGGTTAAGGGTCACCTTCCTAACTACAGTTGGGAAATTCGCAGACTGGTCCTGCCTCCAATATGGCGGCGGTATTCACCTGTTAACTTGTACGGCCGAAGACTGACTATTGTATCCTTTGTTGGTACGCCCCCCCCCTTTTTTTTTTTTTTTTTTTGAGTAGCACACAGCGCTCCCTTTGTGACCTACAGGTCCTTTGTGGCCGTTTCCCCTGTGAAGTCGGCAAAAGGTTTGGCTGCTTTTTCTTACAGCCTCCCCCTCCCCACGGGAAGTCGGAGTTTAATATTCACCAAAAGAAAACGGGTCGAGGGATAAATGTAAACAAGAGGAACCACCAGGTAAACAAATCGGTTTTCAGGGGGGTGGGGGCATTTATCGACTTTTCGCCGTGCGCCGTCCACGACACAAAGTCGTGCTCTCAAGTAATCATAGGTGCTTATGGACGCTTTGACACGTGGTCGTGATGTACGGAAGTGCCCATAGACAACCACGGTTATTTGGGAGCACGACGTCGTGTCGTGGACGACGCACGGCAAAAAGTCGATACGCGTGATTGGTTGATTCTCTCCTGGACACCAGCTTTCGATTTTAGTCAGTTGATAGATGTCCATCGGATTGATTTGGTCATCCTAATCTACCCTTTCAATCCTAGATTTTTTTTCCTAAACCTTGACTTCAGCCCGTATACACGGCAAGACTCACAAGATTAATTGTGGTTGCCAACGAATTATTTTATTCAATTTCTACTCCTGAGATAATGATAAACCGCCTAATTCAATGTCAACAACCAGGGAAGAAGAAGAGGACGAAGAGGAAGAGGAAGAGTAAGAGCAAGAAAAAGAAAAAGAAGAAGAAGAAGAGTAAGAAGAAGAAAAAAAGAAGAGTAAGAAGAGTAAGAGTAGGAAGAAGAAGAAGAAGAGTAAGAAGAGTAAGAGGACGAAGAGGAAGAAGAGGAAGAAGAAGAGTAAGAGTAAGAAAAAGAAGAAGAAGAAGAAGAGTAAGAAGAAGAAGAAGAAGAAGAAGAGTAAGAGTAAGAAGAAGAAGAAGAAGAAGAATAAGAAGAAGAAGAAGAGTTAGAATAAGAGTAAGAAGAAGAAGAAGAGTAAGATAAGAAGAAGAAGAAGAGTAAGAAGAAGAAGAAGAAGAAGAAGAGTAAGAAGAAGAAGAAGCGTGACATTAAAAACTTATCAACGTGACGGAAACTCTGCAAAGCGAGGGAGTCCCCCACGAACAGTTTTGAGAAATGTTGGGGGCTTTTCCTTGGTTGAGGTGACACGCCATGACACATGGTATGACACGAAGCGACACGGCATAACACGGCACGATACAACACGATACGGCACGGTTGACTTGATTCAGCATGGTACGAGGTGACACACAGCATGACACAGTATGACACGACACGATACGGCACGGTATGACGCAACACAGCATGATATAACATGAATCATGACACGGAATAGTATGACACAACATGGTATGATGCGAGGGCATTTCCAAAAGTAATGCCTCCCTTTTTTTTTTTTTTTTTTTTTTTTTTCATATAAAAATTAATGCCTCATTTTTTTATTTGTAAAAAATAAAATAAAAGCTACGAAGACGGGTGTAACACCATTAAAACAAGGGGGCATTTCAGCCCTAGAATATATTTCCCCCACGTGATCACTCCCTTTCTCAATGCACTTTCGCCAACGATGAGCAAATGCCTGTGCGTGGCCTACCAGATCGCTGTTTTGTTTGTCAACACCTCTGTCGTCACTCCGGAATCGACGAACCCATCTCCTATCCCTGCTGACACTAATTCTCTCGACTCCGTAGACTTTCACCAAGCGCCGGTGGATATCAATTGGCTTACTTTTGCGTGGAGGAATTCAATGAAGCATCTCTGCTTCTGGTGCACATTCATGACAAAAGTTACTTTATTAGACTGTCACACCGTCAATATTTGCAACAGAGAGATGAAAAATTCTGGTTATGAGCGCGAAGGTTCAGTAAGTATAAATATGTCATGAATAATCCCCTCAGATTCCCTGGTTCAGAAAAAAGGCATTGCTTTTGGAACTACCCTCGTAGAAAAGGTATGCCACGGCTCAGCTTGACAAAAAAAAAAAAAAAAAAAAAAATCTCATTATTGTTATCTTTAGGCCAGAGTCTTACTCATAACTGAATGAAGCCGCATACCATTGTACATTCTGAATTAAGAGTTGCACGCATCGATGGGGGGTATTGGACGGAATATACAAAACCCACAGAGTAACATCAGAACAGATCAGTTGTGAACTTGTGGGATGTGCCTTCCAAGACGGATTTTTCTCGCTGCCTACATGGGACATACCCCGCAAAACATACAAATCAGTTTAATAGTAAATAAATAAATAAGAAAATAAATAAATAAATAAATAAAATATTAAAAATTAGATAAACAAAGAATAATGAATAAATAGATAAACTAAGGTTATAATTTTGATGTTTATTTATTTATCATTATTATATATGTATATAAGTATATATATATATATATATATATATATATATATATATATATATATATTCCACATACGACCTAGTTATGGACCAAAAGGTCTCCTGTTGGCATGCTCCTCCTTTGTAATCCTTCGAATAAATAGACAAATGAATTGTTAAATTCAACCGCCTCCCCCTACCCCAAAATGTCAGCTCCTACGGTCACTATAAATAAAACCATTGATAAAAAAATAATACATAAATAAATAAATATGTAAATATAAAGACAAATGTATATAATTATATCAGTTCGCAGGCAAAATTAGTATAACCTCCAATAAATTGGAAAATAGATTACTGATTAACTGAAAAGTAAATACAATACAAATATTTAAGCAGATAATTAGTTATAAATGAAAATAACCAAATAAATAGATACACAAATCATCAAATGAATAGATTAAAAAATAGATAAATAAATAGATAAAAGCACACAAACGAACGAACATATTATGGTAAAAATAGTCACTTGTCTTGGGACTTGTGGCAACTCCAAACGGAAGTACTTTCGAGAAGACATGCGTCTGTGACAGCTGGAACAAAAGGTGACCCCAGCGGTATCTATCGGGACAAAAAGAAAAAAAATACCTTGTCACCTGTAAAAGACAGACAAAGAAAATATAGAAAAAATGGTCTATAGGCAGCTATCACAAATGCCGTCGAGTAAACGGTCCAAGTGCATCAAAATAAAATTGCAGTCGACTCGCGCACTCGAACGCATAACCGACAAAGCATGCCCATGAACGCACGGACGGCACGGCCCTAGATTCACTCATAACACAACTCTCAGTGCATATACACGCAATCTCAACAAACAGATCCGCGAGAACACATACATACATACATATACCAAAGGCTTTTTCACCCTTACAAGGGAGGTAGCCAAAAAACAAAGGCATAAAAACCACTCCCACCCATTCACAACTCGAAAAAATATATATATACAACGGAGACAAGCATAAACACGAACTCGAAAAGCCATAACGGATACAACAAGCGCTCTACAATCACTCGGCTCTGAGGCCACCAAAACAAACTACAACTGCATCCTACATCTAGCAACTGCATCCCGAAAGCACAAAACAATACAGGCAGTAACTACTCGACCCTGCATCCTTCCACTGGAAGAGAGATGGAGAGGAACACTCGAATGGCGGTGTGGTCTACGTGATGCGAGAAAAACGACATTGAACAATGATCAGACTTAAAAAAAAAAAAAAAAAAAAAAAAAAAAAAAAAAAAAGAGGATGGGTATACATATAAAAAAATTAAAAAAAAAGGAAGCGAAAAAAAATTTCGCTGTTGGAACAAGGAAAAAAATAAATATAAAAAGGGACTTCTCCAAAGGCAATATGTGACCACCGAAATGTCCAAAGGTAACTGTGGACATAACTGACGTTGATGTAATTGAGTGAGAGTGCGAAAGCAGGAGACGAGAAAAAAGAGGAAAAAAGAGAGAGAAAAAGAGAGCAGGAGCCAATATCAGCGACAATTGAAAAAAAAAATCTGAAGGAGAAAAAAATTAAATTTTGAAGAAAAAAAAAGAATTGCGGCAACTACGTACCTTTACTTACACAAAACCCCTCCCAGGATCAAACAAATGCATAGAACACAAAGAAAAACACATCGAAAGACTCCAAAAATAACAGAGTCTGGGGAAAAATAAGAGACCTATCCCAAAAAAAAAAAAAAAAAAAAAAAAAAAAAAAAAAAAAAAAAAAAAAAAAAAAGAGAGAGAGAGAGAGAGAGAGAGAGAGAGAGAGAAAGAGAGAGAGAGAGAGACTCGTACTCGAAGACCGTGAAAAATGCGAGCAGGAACACGGCAAAATGGGGAAACCGACGCAAAACGAAGTAAACTAAAACGGGCAAAGAACACGAAGCCTGGTTAAGCAGAGCAGACAGGAAGAGGGGGAATGCCACCCTCCCGCCGCCCTCTTCCTCTCGGCCGCTCACATCACAGAGAGACGAAGGAAACAGGACGAGACGGCACGGGGAGGTGAGGAGGAGGGAGGGACAAGAGGGGAGATGAGAGAGTAGGGCAAAGGAGGAGGGGAGGGAAGAGGGGAGATGAGAGAGTAGGGAAAAGGAGGAGTAGGGGGGGAAAGAGGGGAGATGAGAGAGTAAGGAAAAGGAGGAGAGGAGGTTAGGGAAGAGGGGAGATGAAAGAGTAGTGAAAAGGAGGACAAGAGGGGAAAGTAGGAGAGGAGGGGAGGGTAGGGAAAAGGAGGAGAATGGAGAGGAGGGAAAGAAAGATGAGACAGTAGGGAAAAGGAGGAGAAGAGGGGAGAGTAGGGCAAAGGAGGAGGGGAGGGAAGAGGGGAGATGAGAGAGTAGGGAAAAGGAGGGGAGGGGAGATGAGGGAGTAGAGAAAAGAAGGAGAAAGGGGAGGAGGGGGGAAGGGAGAGGGTAGAAGATAGGAGAAGAGGGCACGAGAAAAGAGGAACAGGGAGGACCCTGGTCTGCACTCATCAGATGTCCATCCAAGTTTGGATTACACGACCTTGTATTGCTGCAGCTTATTAGTAGCAAACCTTCCCTCTCCTTGTTCCGTTGGGAAGAAGCCTACCCAATCCCCGCATCCCATTACTGAAACCGAGGGGGGCACATTGGCCCACCCCCGCACGGACTTAATGGTCACCACCTGCCGCCACTGCACTGTTGCATCATTGCAATAAACGTAATTGAAAATGCGCAATATCATACCAAGGTCATTACAAGCTAAATGCATCTGGTGTATGATCGTTTCGTGGGGGATTTTCTCTTTGGTCTGATGGTATCTCATTAGGAGTGCATGGGACTCAATGAGGGTACTCCAGCCCGCTAGAGAAAAAAAAATATATATATATATATTTGGTATAAATAAACTTCTTCAAGTCTCATACCACCTTATACCATCAAGAAAATCTAAGGATATTTTTTTTAATGTCGGCATCACAATCACGACCCATTTCAGACACAATTACCTTTCCCAGTTCCCTTCCCTTTGTAAGAGGTTGCTATTTAATACAGCATCCTCCTTCCACATTGTACTACTGAAGAGGGTTGCAGTTAGCAATCGAAATATATGGTTTCGCTTACTCAACTCTTTCTTTCGTCTGACTGTGGTATTAGTTGTGATTTACAAATGTGTCACTACATCTCTCACCAGTGACAATTGTCTTACTTTTGCCATGTAACGCCATTCATGGATACATCATCCATATCTCCGGACTTCATCCTATTCCGTACCAGTTGGAACTTTTCCAGGCGCCCAAGGTTATTGTGTTTATTTCTGTGAAACCGTCCCCCTCCCTCTTGATAGTAAAGGGGCTTATTATGAATTACAATGATAAATATATATAAACACACAGATCTCAATATAGACAATAAGACCACCTTAAGACATAAAGAGAATGGCTTAAAGAAAAAAATATATATACATACATACATACATATATATATATATATATATATATATATGTGTGTGTGTGTGTGTGTGTGTGTGTGTGTGTGTGTGTGCGTGTGTGTGTTTGTGTGTGTGTAAAAGAGGGGAGCAAGTTTTCATTGATACAAGTACTATTATATATGATAGCATTCTTCCAGTTATTCAATTTCTTCTTAGTTTTTTTTTCAATTTTTCTGATTAATTATTTTGCTTCGATCGGGTGAGAGTAAACAAGGTATTCATATTCTTTCATTTGTTTTTTTAACTTTTCGTTAAATTCCTGAAGATGTTTTATTAATGACGTAACGTTGAAAAATAAATGAAAGAATACGGAATCCTTGTTTACGCTCATCCGATCGAAGCAAAACCATTAATAATTAGAAAAATTGAAAACACTAAGAAGAAATTTAATAACTACAAGAATGCTGTCGTTTATACAAGTTGAATAGTATATATATATATATATATATATATATATATATATATGTGTGTGTGTGTGTGTGTGTGTGTGTGTACATATACATACATACATACATACATACATATATATATATATATATATATATATATATATATATGTTGTTTCAATTGACACGTCCCCCTCTCTGGCTGACGCCCAATCTACTCTATTCATCCCCGTGCCCACCCCCCCTACCCTCCCTACTCCCCTCTCCAGCGAAGGGGGTGAACACCACCCTATCCTAGCGCAAAAGTCCATTTTCGAAATATATTGGATCGCAACCTATATCGACGGATCAAAATTGCATTACATCAGGATGGGTACGGGCGCACGCTACATAACACCCAGGACCACGTGTAACCTTCCACACTCGCTCCCAGGTCAGGCCACGCTGGGTCACGTCATACATACTCATGCGCTTCGTCATGCTGATCCTTAGGTTAGGTCACGTCTTCCCTTGGGTCTTGGCCTCGCTTCTACCCGGGTCACGCTGAGACACGGGTTAGGTCAAACTGAATCACTGTTCGTACTTCAGATCGTTTTCTCTTTTGGGAATCTTTCACATTCGGGTGTCTCCAATATTTAGAACGAAAATGTATACAGGAAATATAATAGTAAATGTGTCCGGTACCTTTTCATTTTAAATATTTTGGAAACTCAGTTCCGAAATTTTGAATATTTTCGATTTTCTGACCTTACCGAAAGTGCCAACTCGGACCCAACTCTAAAACTGCCTAGTGTAGGCCTTATGGTCTCTTGCAGTCTCCTTCATTATGTTCTAGCAGGACTAAGTGAGCTACGGTGTGACCCAAGGCCTTATTTTTTTTAAGCTGAAGTCCTACTTTTTTTTTTAGTTGAAGAACGATCACAAATAAAAAATGAAACCATCTTCCGAAAAATAAACCAAATTATGTCCTTATCTAATTAACTAAACATAAGGATAGAAGCGCTGGTAAGCTAGAGACCAAAACAACAACAACAAAAACAAAAACAAAAACAACAGTAACAACAACAAATTGCCAGAACTGGTCGGGCAGAATGTCATCCACTTCAAAAAAGGCAATTTGAAACCCCCCCACGTCTGTGCAGATTAATAAACTAACTTTAGACTAACCTATTCAAACCGTCTAGAAGCCATTTCCATTAGCCCTCTTTCAGAATTTCCTTCAAGCCAACACCAAATTATTTCTATTCATTTTTGAAGAAAAAAAAATCCTTAGATTGACAAGATTACAAAATTCGCATATAATTCACCGTTCAATGACACCACCTATGAACGAGGGATATTTACCTTATAAAAAAAAAAAGTATGAATCGGTATAACATGCTAAGAAACATCAAACCCAACACCCAAATACCTATACCACACACAAATACTCTCTAACCTTCTTCCACAACCACCAGACACCAGACTCCAGAACCATATCCATAACCATATCGCTCACAGCTCCATCAACGAACTGAAAGACAATACATTACTACATGCCTGACCCCCTGATATCCATCCCTCTGAATCCTCTCTACCCCGCAGGGGCCACTATCCAGCCCTTCTGAGCTACCAGAAGCCGAATGACCTCACTGTAGACCATGAAGCAACACTTCACCCCATACTATACAACGCACTATGGAAGACTGCATTGTACACAATCACGCGCGCCAACAACACAATATACAATCTATAAGGGATTTGTGGGAAAACCCCGATCCAGCCGTGGGGTTCCTCAGGGAGGCGGGACTGATCGGCCAGACAGTTTAGGGAACAACAACAACAACAACAACAACAACAACTAAGTAGTTAAAATAAACACCTAAATAAACAAACAAACAAAACTAAAAACTAAAACTAATCGATAAAATAAAAAAGTAAAATAATAGAACTGTAAAAAAAGTAAAATTAAGTAAAATAAACAAAAAAATAGAAAATAAAAACATAATAGGATATGATAAAAGACACCGCAAAACAAAAGGAATCAGTGTGATGACGAACTATGTAATGAGGTGGGTCGAGCCCACTCATCACCAACTCCCTCTCACAGCATCACCATTCCGTCTCGTGACGATACACATCACACCACACCACATCACATCGTTATCTCGCCACGAAGAAGAGGGGGCCGCCTCATATTCTCCTTCTGAGCATAGTTGTGCCACATTAAAACCTCGTTACTTCATTCCATTCCATCAATTTCCTCATTCGGAACTGGAACCATTAGGAAATGAGTCACTGTGTAAGCGTGTGCATATGTGTGTATGCACACACTACACACGCACACACACACATACACACACACACATATATATATACACACCAAGGATTTTTCCCTCTCATAAGGGGGTTAGCCGAGTCAAAAGGCACGTAACCACTCACATCCATCACCCTTTTCTCCCTTTCATCTTAGCGTGCGCGCGCGCGTGTGTGTGTGCGCGCGTGTTTTTATCTAGTTATATATTATGAGACAATGTTTATTCTTGAGTTGCTTTGCAGTTTCGTTGTCGTTGATTGTACAACCATGAACACCCTGATGAGTTTTTATTCCATTTAACTGTAACTGAACTCGGAAAATAGATATATTAATTTCATCGATACGATGGCGCCTACGTAGGCGGCGTCATGAGGAGTGAGCGGGTATGAGAGGCTACCGACCTCGGCGTCTTGTTCATATTTATTTTGTAATTGTAGTTGAGTGACCCCCACATTCTGTGAACTGGTCTGATCATGTTTTCTGTGGTTATTAACATTCAGAGTGAAAGGGAACA
>NC_134807.1:23158950-23161450 GCF_046742065.1 Oratosquilla oratoria
TTTGACAACCCCACCCCGGACAAACTTGCTAACCAATGCTTAAAAAAAAAAAAAAAAAAAAAAAAAAAAAAAAAAACCCGAGAGTATTTTCGTAGATCTCTCCGTCTAAATATCCTTTTCCGTTTCTCTTTTCTCCATGCACGTTCCTTCCCGTCGCGAGCTAGGGTCTGTCGGGGTTCTGAATGCGCCTCATTAGGCCCCGTCGCTGTCACAACGATGCTTTATCATCAACTGACACGATGCCCGAGAACGATGCGTGTAATGATGTGATGTGAAACACGACACTGACGCAGGTAAACATAAGTGTGAGGGTTCGAGTAGGGGGAGGGGAGGGGGAAGGAGGAGTAGGGAAGACACTCTTCCATACACAACAGACACCTACACACGATTGTAGACGTTCTACGCGAGTTCGTGACGAGCGCGTCTTCATTAGCCCTCAATGGACACACTCAGGAGAGAACATTTTCTTCAGACTCAAGCTACAGCTGTAGAGGTACAGGATTCTTTTTTTTTTATTAATTAGTTCTCCACCAGGGGACCTGGAATATCCCTGGTCCACCAGGGACATCCCTTGGGGAACTAGAGGGTGTCTCAAACGAGGTCAGTGATAACAATGATATAATTTAGTGTTTACGTGGTTTCCATAGGAGGTCAATCAATAGCAACGCATAACCATACGAGATGCACGAGAAGCGTAGAGGCACTGTCAAGTGTTCGACCCCATCAGGCGGGTTTCTGTTCTGTGATTAGACAGAATAAAGTTTCTAAGGAGATTTATCGACCTCCTTAACCTCTTCCAATGCCGGTTGTCCACTCACAAAGCGAGTAAAAGATCGCCTGATGCTAACAAGAGTAATGATGATAAAGACATTCACCCTTCACCTGCCGTTAGGGTGTCATTTACTTTGTGGTGGTGGTGATAGTAGTGGTGCTGGTGATAGAAGTGGTGCTGGTGGTAGAATACCTCCAGCAGGCTGTGCTTGATCATAACCATATCTGTAAAAAAAATGATCATAACCATATCTGTAAAAAAAAAAAAATGGTCATAACCATGTCTGTAAAAAATAACTAAATAACTAAATAAAAAATAAATAAAACGAACAAGCAGAAGTAAGGATTTATGTAACTGCAAGCACAGGAAGTTATAGAACAAATAGCAATACCAACATTAAGTTCACTAACAATAACAAACCGTAACAGCAATGGTAGTAAGAGATCTAACAACAACATCAATACCGGCAGTAGCAATATCGTTACTAACAACCTCAACAAATAACAGTACCAGCGGCAATAACAACGACGGCGGCCGCTGTAATCACGGTAATACCAGCCGGATAGACCTCCTGGAAATTCGGAATGAACCTGAATTTGAAATGTGTCGACTGTTGACCAAATTCTACCGGCTCTGGTGTTTCGTCACATTTGCCTCGACATTTTCGGGGAAGCTCATGCAGGAATCGTACTTACTAGGTAGGTGTGTGTCAATACGTGAATATGCTGAATATGCTGTATACAGAATACACACGTATACAATTCATACTTGCATATGTATGTGTTTACATATATGTGTGTGTATATGTGTATGTGTATACGAGTATGTACAGTATATATGTATATGTATATATGTATATGTATATGTGTATATGTATATGCATATGTATATGCACATATCTATGTATATGTGTATATGTATATGTATATGCATATACATATGTACATGTACATGCATATACATATGTACATGTACACATATATAGAGAGTATTTTGTCAGCAATAGATAGATATAACACCGAAGAGAGTGAATCCTACAGGTGGCAAAGGAGATTTTTAAGAATGATAGCAGAAGGAGGGGATAAAAGAATTATCAGCGATCTTTTTTGAGTGGTGGTTAACCTCAAATTATAAAAGAGTACTGATTAATTCTGGTCCGTAGGGAGAGAGAGAGAGAGAGAGAGAGAGAGAGAGAGAGAGAGAGAGAGAGAGAGAGAGAGAGAGAGAGAGAGAGAGAGAGAGAGAGAGAGAGAGAGAGAGAGAGAGAGAGAGAGAGGGAGAGAGAGAGGGAGAGAGAGAGAGAGAGAGAGAGAGAGAGAGAGAGAGAGAGAGAGAGAGAGAGAGAGAGAGAGAGAGACAGACAGAGAGAGAGAGAGAGAGAGGGAGAGAGAGAAAGGCGGGTGGCAACAAATGAACTTCATTTTATCTGCCCATCTCTTTACTGGGGACACATACGCACACACAAACACACACACACACACACACACACACACACACACACACACACACACACACACACACACACATAAGAACATAACATAAGAATAAAGGAGACTGCAAGAGACCATAAGGCCTACACTAGGCAGCTCCGTATTCATCAGCACCTGTCATCCCCATCCATAAAGTTGTCTAATCGTTTTTTAAAACAATTGATAGTTTCAGCGCTTACTACATGGTTACTAAGTTTATTCCATTCATCGACTACCCTATTAGTAAACTAATTCTTGC
>NC_134807.1:23171450-23188950 GCF_046742065.1 Oratosquilla oratoria
ACAAATACCTGGATAAATGCACATACATATACATACACAAACATAAACGCACACAAACACACACACACAATATAGGCTTACATACCTGTATACATGCACACCCACATACGCACTGCATACATATACATACACAAAACATGCACACACACAAACACACGCACACAATATGGGCACACATACCTGTATACATGCACATCTACATACGCAGTACATACATACTGTATACATACACAAAACATGCAAGCACACAAATACACACACATACATGTATATGCACAGCCACATACACACTACACATATATACATACACAAACATACACGTACACAAACACACACACACAATATAGGCACACATACCTGCATACATACGTACTACACACATATACATACACAAACATACACACACAATATAGACACACATATCTGTATATGTGTACATCTACATACATACACATACATGTACGCACGCACATGCACATACACAATATAGATACACGTACCTGTATACATACATATCCACATACGTACTACAGACATATACATTCACAAACATACACACACACATATACCTCTATACATACACACATATACACACGCACATCCATATACACAATATAGACGCACATGTATACATACATATCCACATACGTACTACAGACATATACATACACAAACATACACACACACAATATAGACACATATACCTGTATACATATACACATATACACACGTATATCCACACACATTGATATAAAACGGAAGAGGGGGAAACATGATTAGATTTTATAAATACCAAAAGGGGGGAAATTTTACTGACAAAAAAAGACTGTGTAATCACATCAATGGGTTGAAAATACAAAGAAAAACTTTAAAGAATAGAGAAACAAAAATGCGGAATCAAATTCCACCAGACGTAATACAAGCCCAAACCACAAATATTTTGACAAAGAGACATGACGACTGAAAAAAAGTGAAAAAAGAAAGAAAAAAGAAAAGGAGGGGATGGATTCAAAACTATCACACCAGAAAATGAAAAGAATGAGATTAAACAAACACATGTTTTTGATCAAATAATTCACAGAAGAGAATAAACACGTGTAACCGCAGAGGGGTCCTAGGCTTTAGGGACGACATCAACCAAGCACTCACAGCGTCCAGAGCAATTAGTGGTCGGACTCTGGGACACTGAAGTATGAAGGCGTGACGCAATGTGGAGGGCCTTTTCTCCCCGGCACGACGGCGCAGTGGTACCTTTCGCAACCGCTAATCCAGTGGTCCGAGTTCGATTCCTGCCCAGGGTTGAAATTATTTCAGCATTGAGCGTGTTGTCATTCCTTCTCTCATAGACAAGGAGTTAGGTGTGTGTGTGTGTGTGTGTGTGTGTGTGTGTGTGTGTGTGTGTGTGTGTGTGTGTGTGTGTGTGTGTGTGTGTGTGAAATCACAGCAGTACACAAAGATCGGGCATATACAGTACAAGTACAACACGTGATCCAGGACAAGGGTAAGTCACACACACACACACACACACACACACACACACACACACACACATACACACACACTCACACACACACACACACACACACACACACACACACACACACACACACACACACACACACACACACACACACACACACACACACACACACACACACACACACACACACACACACACACACAATGGAATTATAATGGCGGAGCATGCCGACAGGAGACCTTTTGGTCCATAACTAGGTAGGATGACAAAATATATATATATATATATGTATAATACATATATATATATATATATATATATATATATATATATATATATATATATATATGTATAATACATATAATGATAGAAAAAGATAAAATAAAATAAAATAAAATTTATAATGATATAAATAATAATAAATAAAAAAAATGCATAGGTATAGTTAAATGATAAACAAACAGGTAAATAGTAAATAATAATGAATTGACAGATGAATAATAATAAATGAAAATCAAGCAAATAATAAGCAGACAAATAATAACAAACAAACAAAATAATACCAAACAAATAAATATTCAAAGCATCGCCAAACTTTTTATTCAGCTGAGGGGAAGCCATCTGCCGCTTGGGGAACCAATGCCCTTTATTTCAAATTTCTTGGAAATCCCATTTCTTTACGATGTCCTCCTTTGGTTGGGTTGAACCAGACGATTATCAGTTTCCACAGAAACCTAATGGGCATCATCTGTTCTCTAGTTCTGAACTTGGCACTTCTTAACCTTGGAAAGGTCTTGAATCTTGTCACATATGGTCGCTTTCCTTTTTTCTCTGTTTTTTTTTTTTCTGAACCAGACGATTATCAGTTTCCACAGAATCCTAATGGGCATGATCTGTTCTCTAGTTCTGAACTTGGCACTTCTTAACCTTGGAAAGTTCTTGAATCTTGTCACATATGGACGCTTTCCTTTTTCTCTGTTTTTTTCACTTAACAGATTAAGTATTTAGGCTTTCTTCCAAATTACTTGGCACCAAATAATTCCTTAGGGATTTTCTTTTTCTTACCGACATTCTTTTTCAAATGCTTTCAGTGGCAAGTTGTATACATCCAGAGGTGTCTTCCGTCTTCTTCGCCGAATCGGTCATGAAGTCCGGGTGGCTGAAGTCCTTGCTGAACATCTGGCACAATCCTCAAAGTCAGGAAACATTGTGACAGGAATCAACAAAACCGAAGACTCTCGAGCTCTGGTCTCATTACTGTAGTCGGGGAATACGCGTTCATTAACATTTCTATCGCCTCTTTCTTCCTTGAGGCTTGTCGTCCTCTTCCGAATGGTCTCTTTTTCTTCCATTCTTCTTTGAGATTAAAGGGACTTTTTTGGGCTTCCTCTGAGGTCTTTTCTTCTTCGGGTTTCTTCGGGCGACGTCAGCTGTTTCAAGCTCCAATTCGGCATTGTAATCCGTGTTTCGGTTCTTTCTCATGGAGCGGCAAGATGAGTGACCCGCTAACCACGGATGGGACAGAATTCCGTGGAGTGAGAGACGGGCCCAAGGGTCTTTCACGAGGCAACGCATTATAAGGTCTCGGCAGAGCCTCGGAACGTTCTTCGGGAATGATGGACTGGCCCTGCATATGGAGGCATCGGTGGAGAAAGCATCGTCGCGGCAGGCCATGTAGTAAAGTAGAGTCCCCAGGCTCCACACTGTGGCTGGTACGTGCAGGAACTAACCTCCTTTAATGTATTCAGGGGGCCAGTAAATTCGTGTTCCTCCGGTATGCGTTCCTTTGTAGCCTGTAATGCGTTCTCCACAACCAAAGTCAATTACTTTCATATCAAGCTCACCTGAACTCTTGTCCCTGAAGAGCAGTATGTTTTCCGGCTTGATATCTTTATGAGAAATCCCTTCTTGAATACATCCTTCTATTGTTGTCACAATCGTCTTAAACAACCTCTGGACCTCTACAGTGGATAAGTCGTTGCCGTCTTCTATATAGTCGTACAACGACATCGCTGACGGAATGAGCTCCATTACCATATAAAAATTAGTAGCTGTGGTAAAACAATCGTAGAGCTTGATGACTCCTGGTACCTTCTGTACCTTCTCCAAGAGTGCAGCTTCCTTTGAGACTTTCTTCCCGTTTCGGCGTCCCCATGAATCTATCCGTCCTAAGGGCACTTCCTTTATGGCGACCTACTTGCCATCGACAATCCGCTTCGCTCGGTATACGCAGCCGAAGCCTCCTTCACCCAATGGTTCCTGTACGATGTACTCCTTCAGCCTTCTCATCCTTCCCCAAAAGAGTCTCCGCTTCTTAATGTCCCAATTGCTTGTCTTGAATGAAGGTCACATCACACATTAACGTAAGCACCTGAACTGACTGAAGTTCATGTTAAGCATACGAATACACACCTTAATATACGCTTGTATCTGCATATAAAAACTTATGTTCTCTTAAAAATTGTCAATATCTTTAGTGTCAAGAATAACATTTTAGTCTCATTGTTGAAGGTTTGAACTTGATTATTCATGATTTCAATATCATGTGCAAGTGTTTTGTGATATGCGCAGGTGAATGCCAACGAAAACTCAAGTTTTTTCCCTTCTCTCAGAGGCTTGTTCAGTGTGAGAAGAACTATAACTATCTATCCTGAAGGGTTACTGTAACTATCTGTTTTGAAGAGTTCACTATAAATATCTATCTTGATAGGTTACTATAACTACCTATCCTGAAGGGTTACTATAACTATCAATCTTGAAGGGTTAACCTTAACTATCTATCACTGTGACCCCGAGAGGGTCAAAGAGTTTCAAGTTATTTCAATCGTTGCTTACGCAGACTCCAAGAAGACAAACTGTAGTATTACATAACGATATTATATAGATAAAAAAAATATGATGGCAGACTGCCGAAAAAAAACACATAGAAACTCATAGACGTTACAAGATTTGAAGTCTGAGAATTCTTCAATATATATATATATATACATATATATATATATATATGTATATATATATATATAAACATATACATATATATATAGCAGTAATTCACAAGGCACACGTGAAAATAATATACAGAAAAAACACTGGGAAATAAGAAGCTTAGTCCGAACGTTTTCGTCTATTTAAGACATTATCAAGGAATACACAGATACAGAGACATAGGTGGATATAAAGATACATAAAGTAGAAGACAAGCTAGGAACATGGGGAGGACACACAAGATGCTTCATAATCAGGTAGGACGTTTGGTCACATGACGTTACGTCACATGGCGTTACGTCACCCCGGCCTAGTAACATTTGGAGAATTTTTTACAATTTTATCAATAATAAAATCATCAAGTTTAAATATTCCTAAACTTAAATTTATATTATGGTCAAAGGTTTGCTTAATGTGACTGGATTCGATAATATTTCTTTCTAATAAAGATCTACAAGAAATTATTACATTAGAATTATCCCAGTCAATAGGATGGTTGTGGTCTCTTACATGGATAAAAAGACCACTGGAACTTTGCCCACTCCTTACACTATATTTGTGCTGATTTATCCTAGTTTTTAAGTCTTTACCAGTTTGGCCGATATAAAATTTGTTACATTTAAGGCATGGAATAGAGTAAACACAACCCTCATTTGCTTCAGGTGAATTTTTAATGAGCTTACTTCTTATAGTATTGTTATTTTTGAAAACCAAGTTGATGTTGAGTTGTTTGAGAATATTAGGCAGACCAACTAATTTCTCACTGTAAGGAAGAACCAAAAGGTTCTTTTTGTCAAATACTTTTCTTTCGTGTGAGGTGTTATGGAAAGTTTTGTAAGCCATTTTATGAGAAGTGTCTACAAAGTATTTTGGATGTTTTAATTCAGAAGCTATGCTATGTATCTTCCTCAGCTCATCATTCAAAAATTCCGGGCTACATATCCTGTAAGCTCTAAGAAACATAGAACTAAAGACAGAAAGTTTTGTCTTATGATGAGCCGAGTAAAAGTGGACATATGATGCGACATTAGTTAGCTTTCTATAAACATCATATTCAAATTGTCTACCATTTCGATGAAGTAAAATATCCAAAAATGGTAATTCATTCTCTATTTCTATTTCAAAAGTGAATTTAGTTGGTCTGCCTAATATTCTCAAACAATTCAACATAAACTTGGTTTTCAAAAATAACAATACTATAAGAAGTAAGCTCATTAAAAATTCACCTGAAGCAAATGAGGGTTGTGTTTACTCTATTCCATGCCTTAAATGTAACAAATTTTATATCGGCCAAACTGGTAAAGACTTAAAAACTAGAACAAATCAGCACAAATATAGTGTAAGGAGTGGGCAAAGTTCCAGTGGCCTTTTTATCCATGTAAGAGACCACAACCATCCTATTGACTGGGATAATTCTAATGTAATAATTTCTTGTAGATCTTTATTAGAAAGAAATATTATCGAATCCAGTCACATTAAGCAAACCTTTGACCATAATATTAATTTAAGTTTAAGGTTATTTAAACTTGATGATTTTATTATTGATAAAATTGTAAAAAATTCTCCAAGTGTTACTAGGCCGGGGTGACGTAACATCAAGTGACGTAACGTCATGTGACCAAACGTCCTACCTGATTATGAAGCATCTTGTGTGTCCTCCCCATGTTCCTAGCTTGTCTTCTACTTTATGTATATATCCACCTATGTCTCTGTATCTGTGTATTCCTTGATAATGTCTTAAATAGACGAAAACGTTCGGACTAAGCTTCTTATTTCCCAGTGTTTTTTTCTGCATACATATATATATACATATATACACACACACACACACATATATATATACATGTATACACTTATGGGTGATTTGATCGAGGTTTTTAATATTCTAAAGGAAAGTGACATCATAAATGACGACAATTTTACAATGAATGCAATTCAGACAAGAAATAATGGTCTCAAACTGTCAGGAAGTAGATTTAATTTGGAAGCGGGTAGAAACAATTTCGCCAACCGTGTAGTAAACGAATGGAATAAAATTCGTGCAGAAGCAGTGTAATGTAGTACAATTCGATGTTTTAAGATTCATTTAGACCAGACACCTAAGCACACACACACACACACACACACACACACAGTTGGCAGAGCGCTGAACTGGGAAGTAGAAGTGCTCCCAGTACCCAGTTCGAATCCTGCCCAGGGCAGAAATTATTTCGGTACCGCTGCGCTTTGGGTCGTTACTCTGACTCTCGTGGGCGTGTGTGTGTGTGTAAGGTCATAGCATTACCCATAGATCGGACCTACGAGCTCTGAGCTCTCTTCCGGGAGGGAAATAGCTGTCGATCACGAGTCCAACACGTGATCCAAAGACCAAGTGAAAGACCAAGTGAATACACACACGCTGACCTTGGCCCATCCCGGGGATCAGGTCCAGTTGACTCATAATGTGGACTCGCCTAAATGACCCTAACTTTTCATTCAACGATTGGTCTGAAACAGGCACCTTCCTGCCTCCCTCTCCTCCCTCCTTCCCTCTCCTTCCTCCTTCCCTCTCCTTCCTCCCTCCCTCCCCTCCTTCCTCCCTCTGCTTTACCACACAACTTTCCTACTCCTCCTCCTTCCTTCCTCGTTCTTTTCCTCTTCTGTTCTTCCTGTTATTTCACCTTACTTTTCATGTTTCCTTTCCTTCCTCCCCGTCCTCTTTCTTTTCGTCCTCTCTCCTTTGCTAACCCCCCCCCTCCTCCTTCTCATTCTTTTCCCTGTACGTAGCCCCCGCTCCCATCCTCCCCCCCCTCCTCTCCGTCCCCTTTTCTTTCTGGACAAGCCTGCAGGGACCTCCCCGGTATTTTCCTCCCGGTTTCTGAGAGGCCACCGCAGCAGCTTGAGCCTCCCATACCAAAAAAAAAAAAAAAAAAAAAAAAAAAAAAAAAATCATATTTTGCCTCTATTCTTTCTATAGTCTATGAGACTTGACTGGAGCACCTTTAAGACCCTTCAAGGCCCACCTTCGGTCACGAGGGAGCTTCCGCGCTGATTAAAATTGCTTGTCGTTGCTGAAGAAACGCATTGAGATGATTGGTTCATTCCAGATTGGATTGATATTTGTCCCGGTAAGATCTCCTTGGGTCTAATAGACGTCTGTTCCGGTATGAAGGTTAGAAGTATGCGGACATCCACCCCCCCCCCTCCTCACTCCTAATCCTCTTTCTTTTTCCACTGGGTTCTTTCGGTGCGTTCTTTGGCAGACTCTTCGAGAGCTCGAGGCCGCCTTCCACAACGATATCCCTGTTTTTTTTTTTTTTTTTTTTTTTTTTTTTTTTTTTTGAGGGGTGGGGTTCTTTCAGTGCGTTCTTTGCCAGACTCCTGTTAGGTTCTCTTTGGTTCTCTTCGAGACCTCGAATCCGCCTTCTACAACGATAACCTTTTTTTCCCCCCATTGGGTTCTTTCGGCGCGTTCTTCGGCAGACTCTTCGAGACCTCGAAGCCGCCTTTAACAACGATATCCCAGTTTTTTTTCTTCCCTATATTTTTTTTTCCGTTGGATTCTTTCGGAGCGTTCTTCGGCAGACTCTTTGAGTACTCGAAGCGGCCTTCTACAACGATATCCCTGATTCGTTGTTTTTTTCAGCTACTTATCAAATTATTTATATATTTCTATTTTGTTCTTTCGGTGTGCTCTTCGGCAGACTCTTCAAGACCTTGAAGCCGCCCTCTGCAACCACCTCGCTGAGGCCAAAGCGCCACGAGGTTCTCAAAAACGATCCCAGTCATGCGACCTGCACGTACGCACGCACGCACACTCGAATGTAAACAATCATCCAAAAACCCATTTTGAAAAAAATCCGCTGATGTTCGATCACGCGGCGAAGCGGGACAATGGCTTTTCGTGATGGTTGTGGGAGACAGAGGACCAGATCCCGCTGCAAAAGACGATCTTTTTCGAAATTGACAAGACTATATATATATATGTATATATATATATATATATATATATATAGATAAATATATATATATATATCTATATATATACATATACATACACACACACACACACACACACACACACACATATATATATATATATATATATATATATATGTGTGTGTGTGTGTGTGTGTGTGTGTGTGTGTGTGTGTGTGTGTGTTGTGTGTGTGTGTGTGTGTGTGTATACACATACGTATGTGTATTTGAAGGGGTCTGGTACGTGACAGTCAAAGTTGAGGAGGTCTGTGGGCGAGCGACTGCCTGGTTGCAAAGGAGCTTCAAAGGAAGTTGGAATCAAGAGGCAGAAGAACGGCGGAGGTCACACGTGGTGCCTATTTAATTTAAAAGGAGAATGGTGGCCAGAATGAATGAAAAATGAATAAATAAATATATAAATATATAAATACCTACATAATAAATAACTAAATAATTAATAAAACAAATAATTTAAGGGTTAGGTCTCATTGATAATAAATGAATTAACAAATATGATAAATAAATAAGGCAAATAAACAAATAAATAAAATAAATAAATAACAAGACATAAAATAAGGAATAATTATTCTAGCTTTTAGGGCGAGACGTGTAGAATGATTCATATAAAACTTACAACAACAGATACGAAAACGGAAAACGAGACTGAGGAAGTTTGGTAGAATCCGACAACAAGCCAGTCTGAAAAAAAAAAAAAAAAAAAAAAAAAAGGAAACGGGCGTGTGGACAGAGTTATTAGCTAAATTTATGAATAAAGAAAAAATCATGCTACAGTCTGACAAAAAAAAAGATAGAAAACACCAAAGATATATGAAGTGATAAAAGAGTTCTTGTAGTAGAAGTTATATGAGAATGGAAAGGGTAATTCAATTGTGGGGATGTGCATTGGAAGTAGGGGTGAGTCAGTGTTATGTGATGTTACCGCGATAAATATAACAGTGATAGAATTGTGGCTGGAATATAAACAAGTGGGGTGGCGTATTACTGAATAAGGGGAATAAATAATAAGTAATATAGTAATATACCCCTAGCGGTTAGCAAGACACTGGTGGAATTATTACAGGAATACAGACAAGTGAACTGGTATACTACTAAGTTGAATAAATACTAAGTAATATAGGAATATACTCTTAGCGGTTAGCAAGACACTGATAAATACTAAGTAATATAGGAATATACCCTTCGTGGTCACAGAAGAGTGAAGAAATTATTCCATGAATATAGACAAGTAGACTGGTGTACTACTGAGTAAGGGTATACTTAGTAATATAGTAATATACCGTCCGTGGGCAATGTAGCATTAACGAGATACAACAATAGCTGAAGGAACTAATTACAACGGTTGGGAGATATGTAAAACTCAAACAATATGGAAGTGAGTGTTCACAGGAACAAAGTAATGAAGACAAGAATGAAAGTGGGAATTTCATTTAAAATTCTAATTAGTAGGAAGCAGGTGGGAAGAGATTTTTTTTTTTCTCAATTTGGTTGCGGATGGAGAGCTGAAAAAGAATTGGTATTCAACTGCATCGTATGCTTAACTAATTGGTTAACTTTTATGCAAACAACAACTTAAGGATTTTAGTGACTCCTCCACGACCCACAGTTACGCAACATTCTCTTGTAATTAGATACTAATCTCAAGATAAATCAGCATGAATAGAATATATATATATATACGAGGGAGCTTCAAAAAGTTCGTGGAAAAAGTCCATAACTAAAAATTATATGGAAGGAATTTGATTTTATCGCACCTGGACATTCTTGTACCAACGTGTTATAACAAGTTCAAACATGAACCCATAAATGCAGGTAATGACGCATCGACGCCAGTTGGAATGCAGGCACCATTCAAACAAAATGGAATTCACCAAAATTGAGGCCAGGACTATCATTAAATTTATGGTAAAAGTCTGTTAGGAGAATATGCAAATCATTGACGCTCTGAAACAAGTTTATGGTGACAATGCCTTAAAGAAATCAACAACATACAAATGGATAAGTCTGTTCAGAAGTGGAAGAAACGAAATTGAAGATGAGCCCCGCAGTGGCAGGCCATCAACGTCAGTTTGTGAGAAAAACAGTGATGCTGTCCGCGACATGATTGAAAAGAATAGACGAATAACCACTGAATCAGTAGCAGATACATTCAACATTTCCGTGGGTACTGCACACACACAATTTTGGTAAAGAGTTTGGAGCTAAGCAAGCTTTTCGCTCGATGGGTACCTAGGTTGTTGCGCCCAGATCAGCAGCAAAGAAGGGCAGATCTTTCAATGGAAATTTTGATCAAGTGGGATGAAGACTCTAAAGCTTTTCTGCAGAGAATGGTGACAGGGGATGAACCTTGGCTCTATCAATACGATTCCGAGGACAAAATTTAACCAAAGCGGTGGTTGCCCCGGGGTGAAAGTGGACCAGTCAAAGCAAAATCTGAGCGTTCAAGAGGAAAGGTCATGGCCACTGTCTTCTGGGATGTAAAAGAGATTTTGCTTGTTGATTTCCTCGAGAACAAGAAAACAATTACATCTACTTATTATGAGTACGTTTGGAGAAAACTGTCGAAAAAAGTCTCGGAAAAACGCCCTGGAAACCTGCATCAACGCGTCCTCTTCACCACGACAATGCACGCGCTCACGGTGCTCGGTAGACAAGAGCTGTGCTACGTGAATTTCGATGAGAAATCATCCAACATCCCCCTTACTGCCCCGATTTAGCCTCATTCGACTTCTTTGTTTCCAAACTTAAGAAAATAATGGAAAGATATCAATTTTCCATCAATTGAAGATGTAGAAAGAGCTGCTTTGATATGGTTCAGATCACATGATCCTCAGTTCTACTCAGACGGACTTTGAGGCTGATATCAACGTTTGCTGAATTGTTTTGATCTTAATGGGGCATATGTTGAAAAATACACATCATAACTGATTTTTTTTTATACTGTCCTTTTCCCAGGAACTTTTTGAAGCCCCCTCGTGTGTGTATATATATATATATATATATATATATATATATATATATATATATATATATATATATATATATATATATATATATTATATATATATATATATATATATATATATATATATATATCACTTGGACAAAATGAAGTAGCACATTTGTAAAATTAAAATCACGAAGCACAGTTGGAATAAAAGGAAACTTAGAAGAAAGTATAACTTCTATATTTCGGCTAATAGCTATAGCCCTCTTCAGGAAAGAGGGTAATAGCTATTAGCCGAAATATAGAAGTTCTACTTTCTTCTAAGTTTCCTTTTATTCCGACTGTGGGTTCTTCGTGAATACACACACACACACACACACACACACACACACACACACACATATATATATATATATATATATATATATATATATATAAATATATATACGTATAAACATATATATATATATGTGTACATATATATATATATATATATATATATATATATATATATATTCTTGAACACAGTTTATTTTGTGCAGCGCCACAGAATCAAGAAAGCTTTTTTTTTTTTTTTTTTTTTAAGTAAAGGGGATAAAGAGCTAAATGCACCAAGCCAAGGGTGAAGTAAATGACGGAGGAAAGGCCGAGAATTGCTGGCACACAGAGAATAATGGATGTGTAAGGGAGGGTAGGGGCTTAAAAAAAAAAAAAAAAAAAAAAAAAAAAAAAAAAAAAAAAGGGAAGAAGGTAGGGGGTAAAGATTTCAATTAAAGCAGAGGAGGAATGACGGAATCTGTATTGTACGGCAGTGAGTTGTGGACGATGGGGATATTGGAAGAAGGCAATAATTGAACAAATACGATCAAGTAAAATAAATAAGTAAATAAATAATAAATGATAAAATAAATAAATGAAAATAAAATAAAATAAATTACGAATATTAAGATGAACTACGTACATATTGTTGATCATATAAGGAGTTTACACGTTTCGTTTGTACTAAGAAATGTGGAACTGAAGCAACGAAAGAAACTAAGTAGGTTTACGAAGAAAATAGACAAATCGTTATTTTAAGAGAAGATTAGATAACAATATGGACAGGTATGAAAGGTGATAAGGGACATGGAACTGCCTAGTGTAGACCTTATGGTCTCTTGCCGGCTCCTCCATACTTCTGTTGTTCTTATGTTCTTAATGTGGAACAATGAGTCAACTCTTGTTTTTTTTCGGATGTCTAGAGAGAACGAATGGTAGGTTACCAAAGCGAATAATTCGAACTCTTAACAAGGTCGGCCGCAAGGACTCGAACCTTTGCATTAGCAACTGGTTATTACGAAGCAAAACCTATAACACTTGATGGTCCAGGTAGCTCAACGCTATCGTCTTTGCTTCATAATAAGCAATCGCTAATGCAAAGGTTCGAATCCTTAAGGCGGAGTTTTTTAATCTATTTGTAACAATGATACACAATTCAATGTCTGCAGGAAAAGGAAACATTAGTATTTTGTCGGTAATATCCAGCGTATCTATCCTTGAAGACGCTCCTACACCAAAAAGGTGAAGTCAAAGAAGAAATTCGAAGAGGACAGAAGAACGTAAATACGGGGTTAAAAAGAAGCCACTCGCCCCCCATCCACCCCCGGTGCCATCTCCCTACTATCCCATTAATCCCCCCTTCCCCTCTACCCCTCTCCCCCTCTCCCCAGCACCGGGTATAGAATAATCCCCTAAGGCCTTATTCTTATATCCCTCCATCGTTACAGACAAATACCCAAACTCCCCTTTTCCTCTCCCCCACTTGGCACTTCCGAGGACTCCCATCATCTTGGCACTCCAGGAAGATCTCCAAGACTCTTTGTCTTCGCCCCCCCCCAAAAAAAAAAAAAAAAAAAATCTCCTGTCACCCCTTCCTTCAGAACAACAATGAGCATAAGAACATAAGAATGGAAGAGACTACAAGAGACCAAAAGGACTATACTAGGCAATTCCATGTCCCTTACCACCTGTCATTCCTATCCACAAAATCTTTAACCTTTAATAACATGAATTGTTCCAGTGCTCACTACATGGTTACTAAGTCTATTCCATTCGTTAACCACTCTCTTGGTAAACCAATTCTTGCCTATTTCGTTCTTAAATCTAAAGTTGTCCAGTGGGGAACTTTATATATTTTGTTTTATCTAACGCAAACGGATTTCCTTTACGAGCCCGTCCGTCGCTGAAGATTTGTGAGGCTTGAAAGAATAAAGATTATAAAGAGTGTCACATGGTCTGGAAAGGTGCCAGGAACTTGGGCCTTCTCAGAGTTTTGACCTGCCACGATGACAGTCTTTACATATTCTGTTCTGGCTAAAGACGCCAGGCGAGTTTATTTGGCCCAGGATGATGCCCCACTTGTGTGGTAAACATATTATGTCACTGAAGATGTGACGGACCGTCTCTTGAACGCTTCATCGGCAGGTCGAGACCCTGTGTAGGCCAGAGACCTCAGTGTCTCTCTAATCCCCCCCCCCCTTTTTTTTTTTTTTTTTTTTTTTTTTTTAAACATTCTTCCACCTTATAAGGAGACATACACTCGCCCCAACCCATCTCATTCCCATTTGTTTCCCTTTTTACCTAAGCTCCTTGTGGATGGAAAAACATTCTTATTCTTCGCCAACTTTCGAACACCGTCGTCATGCATCCTTTCACAAATTCTTCTCGAAATTTTGTGTTTCTCTCGTCGCCATAATATGAAAATTCCCCTACCCCTGCCTCCTCACGGCCCTCCACCTCTAACTTAGACTACTGGTGAGTTGGAATCGAACTTTTGACATTTTTTCCAACCCCTCAACCCCCCCTCTTCTACCCGTCCAACCCCCTCCCTTCCTCCCTACCTCTCTCTCTCCCTCTCCCACATCCCTCCGGCTTCCTAAGTTTTTCTCGAAACTATTCTAACTACACCTCCCACTATTCAGAATTTTTTTATCTCTCTGCTTCCTCTTTTATTCCTCTTCTTGTTCTTCTGGAGTGTTCTTCCTCCCTACCCCCGCTCCCCTCCAACCCCCCCCCCCTTCCCGCCAATTGTGGAAGCTTCTTCTGCCATCTGAAGAAACTTCCTCCACCATTTGCAGAAGCTTCCTCTGCCGTCTGCAGAAGCTTCCTTCACCTTCTACAGAAGCTTCCTTCAACATCTAAAGAAGCTTCCTCCTCCACCTACAGAATCTTCCTATACCATCTACGAGTACAAAACCTTCCCCCACCATTTGCAGAAGTTTCCTTCACCATCTGTACAAGTTTCACCAGCCATCTGCAACATCTTCCTATGCCATCTACAGAAACTTCCTCCTCCATCTAGAAAAGCTTCCTCCATCATCTACAGACGCTTTGTCTATCACATGCAGAAGCTTCCTCAGCCATCTGCAGAAGCTTCCTCTACCATATGCAGAAACTTCCTCAGCCATCTGCAGAAGCTTCTTCCGCCATTTACAGAAGCTTCCTCCACCATTTACAGAAGCATCCTCCACCACCTGGAGAAGTTTCCTCCACCATATGCAGGAGCTTCCTCCACCACCTACAGAAGCTTTCTTCACCATCTACAGAAACTTCCTCCACCACCTACAGAAACTTCCTCAACAACTTGTAGAAGCTTCCTATAAAATCTGCAGAAGCTTCTTCCACCACCTGCAGAAGCTTTCTTTACAATCTGCTGAAGCTTCCTCCACCACCTGCAGAATATTTCTCCACCATCTATAGAAGCTTCCTTCCCCATCTGCAGAAGCCTCCTTCACCATCTGCAGAAGCTTCCTCCTCTCCCGCTAATCCCAACAGCCTTCGGACTCCTTCCTCATTCCCTTGAAGCCTCTTGGACGTGTCCCTCCGAGGGTCCATTACTCTCTCCTTTTGGAACTCTGAAGGGAATCCACAACATCTGGCTTGCTCTAGTACCCGTTCTATTGTACAGGAACCCACCGGTTCTTGCCACTCCTGTCTTCAGTAAGGCTTAGTCATTGTTACATTTTCACTGCTGCTTTCTAACTGCTGTCGGTATCAACATATTCATTCTGACTGTCAGGAGTCTATTATATTCAGAAAAAAAAAACAAAAAAAAAACGCCAATCTCTTGTACCTCGTTTGCACCAGCGATGCGACGCTGCAGGTTCTCTCCGTCATACTCTTGTGAAAATGGCAAAGATTTTATTGAACAATGAAGAAGATGTCAGTAGTAAAGTACTGTAAATATGTGCCAATAGGCTTCCCCCCTTATGAGGAGGGTGGCAGAGTACAATAACCATACTACATGACTCATACATATATCTCTGTCATTTGACCACCTCGGAGGGGATATGAGGGGAAATTGATAGAGAGAGAGAGAGAGAGAGAGAGAGAGAGAGAGAACTCCGATCTCTTAAAGACACAAAAAAGTTTACATATGAACCATTTCACTACTTTAATGGTTTTATTCTGTTTGTCACCGGACGGCTTTATTCAGCTCAGGGAGGAATTTTTTAAGTCAAGGAAATAGAATCTCAATTAATCGTTTCATTTATATATATATATATATATATAATATATATATATATATAATATATATACATACTGTATATATATACATATATATATATATATATGCATATATATATATATATATATATATATATATAAATATATATATATATATATATATATACTCTTGTGGTGACGGGAGGGGGTCAAAAATTACATGCACACATCCATCAAAAAAAAAAAAAAAAAAAAACTCTGCTCATTAAAAGCGTTATCACACTGGGCTATTTTTCCTCCGACTATTGGAGGAGATTTGCAGCTCGTATCTTCTGGGAAGGAATCTGATATGCTGGAGGAAAATTATTTACCTCCAGCATATTAAACGAATCTATGTAAATTAATGAAAAAAAAAAGAATAGCCAGCGGTATTTTACGGCGGAAAAAGTGCTGGAAGTGGGTGGTACCGCCGACCAATTGTTGGAGGAAGAACGGCCCAGTGTGATCAGGCCTGAAGTCACTGGATGAATAAAGATATCCTTCCACAACCCACAAGTCTTCCCTAGTTCCTTTATCAATACATTCTGATGTCTTTACTTTTATGTTTATAATTCTAACTCGTTATGATCTATGTGTGATGAACTAAATTAAGCTCTCACCATTTTATGATTAATCATGGTTACTTTGTTCAGGACACGAGTCCTAACAGTTGTGACAATTAAGAATATTAATGGTTACCTTGTTTAGGGAACTCCTGAATTATGGTTTATTCAAGTCTTAATTGTTGTGATGCAAATAATACAAGCGACACTCAATCACTCAATCAATCCTTCACATCCTTCAACTCCCCCTCAAACCACCTAACCCCTCATGAACCTCTCAATCTTTCAGAATCCCCTCATTCCTTCTTGGCCTTCCTCCTCCACGCCGACCTTTCCCCCTCAACTCGTCAACTTTCCCCTCATCCACCATTGCGACTTCCCTTACCTTTCCCCTTTTCCACGCCTCTCTCTTACAAGCGTATACATTACCCCGGGTCCTACACGTAACCAACCCACCCTGGGGCCATCATCTTCCCCCTCCTGTTATCAATCCCTTCCAGTGGTACTCTCGCCTTCGCTGACAGGATGCCTGGGGCCTATCTGTAGAACCCGGAGTACAGCCGCAAACAAATGTGCTGCAGCGGTCAAAAGATACGTACTATGTTTTACAGTCCCCCAACACCCGAAGGGTGTCAATCCTTTTTTTTTTTTTTTTTTTCTTTTTTTTTTTTTTTTTACCACCTCGAATCCTCTGACTCGGGCGTGCTTCCACTGTTCACTGCGTCGCGCTCTCCCCAGCGTTCTCGGCTCTACTCAAAGAAATTACTATTTTAACTTCTATATCTCCTTTTTCCTGTCCCTCTTGAATCTCTCCTTTAAAACCTCAATGAATCTACCTCCTTCTTGCGATAGCGTCCTTAAGGAGAGAAGCGCTGGTTAATATATAAAGACGAAGAAAATAAGGTTTAGATTTAGCATCACTCTTCATGAAGCTCCCAGTCGACACTCCGCGGGGCATACCCTTAACCATAGTATCAGTGAATGGTCAGATTAGACACCATATGAGGATGGAACGTTTATCAAATG
>NC_134807.1:23201450-23206450 GCF_046742065.1 Oratosquilla oratoria
TTCCTTTCCTCCCTTCTTCCACCTACCTCCTACTCCTCCTCCTTCTCCTCCTCCTCTTCCTCTTTTTCCTTTCTTTCCTTCTTCCACCTACCTCCTCCTCCTCTTCTTCCAATTATTTTCCTCCTCCTCCTACGCCTTCTTCTTCTCTTCTTCTTTTTCCTCCTCTTCTTTTTCCTTACTTCTTCATATTTCTCTTTCTTCATTTTCACCTTTTCCACCTTCTTTCGCCTACTTTCGTTTCTCTTCCTTTCTTCTTCATCGTCCTCCTCCCTTTGCCCTCCTGCTCCATCTCATCCTCTTTTTTCTTCCTTGTCCTCCTCATCCTCTCACTCTTCCTACTCTTACTATATTCGTCCCCTCGTTTTCTCTTTTCCTTCCTCCATCTCCTCCTGCTAATTTTTCTTTCTTCTTCTTCTTCTTCTTCTTCTTCTTCTTCTTCTTCTTCTTCTTCTTCTTCTTCTTCTTCTTCTTCTTCCTTACCCCCCATTTCCCCTCCTACTCCTCCTCTCCTCCTTCCCATCATTTCTTTCAATTTCCATTTTTCTTTCTCCTCCTCATACTTTTCCATTCTTATTCTTCCTCCTCATCTTTCTCCTCTCTCTTCTTATCCTCTTCTTCCTTCTCTTCCTCTCCTCCTCCTCTTACTTTTCTATTATCATTATTTCTTCTCCTCTTACTCATCCACCTCCTTCTCCTCCTCCCCCACTACCTCATTCTTATCTTTTATCTTCTTCCTCCTCCCCTTCCTCCTTTCCTCCTCCTCCATCTCCTTCTCTCCTCTCCCCCTGGTTCTTCTCCTCCTCCCTCATCTCCTCTACCCCTGCTCCTCCTCCTCCTCCTCCTCCTCCTCCTTTCCCCTTCCTCCTATCTTCCTCCTCCCCTTCCTCCTTTCTTTGTCCTTCTCCTCCTCCCTCATCTCCTCTCACCCTGGTCCTCCTCCACCTCTTCCTCTCCCCTTCATCCTATCCTCCTCCTCCTCCCCCTTCCTCCTCCTCCTCCTCCTCCTCCTCCTCTTCCTTTTCTCCTCTCTCCTGACCCTCTTCTTCAGAGGCAACTCAATAGTGTGCTATTCAGTAACCTTCTTTAATAATTTCTTTTTCGACACAAGGACACTCCTCTTGAAGCCTCTCCATCTTGTTCTCCTCCAGTTCCTTTCACACGATCCCTTCTCCTCCCTCCTGCCCTTCAAACGACTCCATTTTCCCTCCACTAAGCTACTCCATTCAACTCCCCTTCACAACAATTCCCTCCACAAAAAAAAAAAAAAATGGTCGTCTTTTTTTCTTAAAACCTCCACATATTCAGTCGAACTCCCTCCCCGTGGTAAATCTTCATAAGCTTCACATCTTCTCTTCTAAGGTCTTCAGCGGAATTTTCTTTTGTTTTTCTCAACGCAATTTCCCTTCAGTTGCCCCTCCCCCCATATCCTCTCCTCTATTCCCCTAAAAAAAAAAAAAAAAAAAAAAAAAAAAAAAAAAAAAAAAAAAAAAAAAAAATTATCCACATTTTTACAACCCATTTCAAACATCCAATTTCTTCCACAAACTCACCTTCGCTTCCTCCGCTTACTCCCTCATGAACCCCTCTCAACACATTTTTCAATTCCCCTCTACACAATTCCCCTTCAATCCCCTCGAGAATACTCCCCTTCACTCTCTCCACCCTTCGTCCTCTTACTCCATTCTAATTCCCTTGTTACTCCCATCCACTGAGGTCTTCCTATTCCCCTTTCCCCTCTGTTCCCCTCTCTGCATCCCCTCTTTCGCATAACTCCCAATTCTCCTGCGTCCTTTCTCTCAGCGGCACTATTTACTTCTTGGCACCCCATGCTGGGTTTTATGGCACCCTTAAGCAAACCCCGTGGCGTCACACAAAAAGCCCCGCCACTAAGCCTCCTGGAGCTCATTAGGAAACCCCCTAAAAATTTTCTTAAGGAACCCCATGGCACGCCTACACAGGAACCCTGGTATCCTTTAAAAATCCCCTAAATTTTCCTTAAGGAACCACATGGCATGCCTACACAGGACCCTTCGCATCTTCAGATATCCCTCTAAAATTTCCTTAAGGAACTACATGGCACGCCTCCACAGGACCCCTGGTATCCTTTAGAAATTCCCTTAAATTTTCCTTAAGGAACCACATGACACGCCTACACAGGACACCTGGCTTCCTCAGAAATCCCCCTAAATTTTCCTTAAGGAACCACATGGCACGCCTACACAGGACCCTTCGCATCTTCAGATATCCCTCTAAAATTTCCTTAAGGAACTACATGGCACGCCTCCACAGGACCCCTGGTATCCTTCAAAAATCCCCTTAAATTTTCCTTAAGGAACCACATGGCACGCCTCCACAGGACCCCTGGTATCCTTCAAAAATCCCCTTAAATTTTCCTTAAGGAACCACATGGCACGCCTACACAGGACCCTTCGCATCTTCAGATATCCTCCTAAAATTTCCTTAAGGAACTACATGGCACCCCTCCACAGGACCCCTGGCATTCTTCAGAAATCCCCTAAATTTTCCTCAAGGAACCACATGACACGCCTATACAGGACCCCTGGCTTCCTCAGAAATCCCCTTAAGATTTCCTTCAGGAACAACATGACATGCCTCCACAGGCCCCTGGTATCTTCAGAAATCCCCCTAAAGTTTCCTTAACCCATTCAACTCCGATGACAAGATGTCTTGTCATTTGGTCAAATAAAACAAAAAATCATAATAAAACAACAAAATGTTTGATGATCAAACAGCACCAGAAAAATATGACGTCATCAGTCCTCCTCGAGGAGGACTGATGACGTCATATTTTTCTGGTGCTGTTTGATCATCAAACATTTTGTTGTTTTATTATGATTTTTTGTTTTATTTGACCAAATGACAAGACATCTTGTCATCGGAGTTGAATGGGTTAAGGAACTACATGGCACCCCTCCACAGGACCCCTGGCATTCTTTCACAAATCCTTTGCAAAGGAGCCATTGGAAGACTAGTGCAAATTTGGCTTTAAGAAGGAAATAGACAAGAATTGGGTTACCATAAGTGGTTATCGAATGGAATAGACTTAGTAATCATGTAATGAGCGTTGAATAAACTGGTACTTTTAAGATTAGATAACTTTGTGGAAAGGCATGACAGGTCGTATGGGACATGGAACTGCTTAGTGTAGGCCTTATGGTCTCTTGCAGTCTCCTCTAATCTTATGTCCTTATATCCCTGAGCGCCTTTGACAAACAGCTTGGCACTTGCAAGCCAACCTTTTGGCACCGTGTCCCAAACACTTTGGCATTCTTAAAACAAACATGGCATCTTTCCCTCTAAGCCTAAACCTCCTTCAACTCTGAAACATTTTACTACGTTCAGTGTCTCCAGTCTTTCGCTCAAACTACCCCCAGACGATTTTATTCAGGTTTGGCACCGAGTCCCCAAGTCTTCGCGATTCCCTTTTGGCATCTTTCACAAGACCCGTGGCACTCGATTACATCCTTTCTGACATCTTGGCAAACACGTAAACATAACCCTGGCCCGCCTTAGCAAAGTCCATAACAATTCTTAACAACTATAGATTCCACTTTAAGGGAAAAGAAGGAACATTGTACTAAGATACGTATATTACGTATAAAAACGTATATTACATCCTTTTCTACGCAAGTGGGATCCATGGCTCATCTGACTGCCTTAGGACATTTCATTCGCTTAAGGTCTCAACAACTTTCCTCAGACCCTTTTACTAAACCCAGCCTTCTTATCTGCCTCCTTGGGTCTAACCCCTCGACAACCTCCTTCCCAACCTCCTCCTCCTCCTCCTCTTCCTCCCTCCAGATCTGTGCACATCACTTCAAAGCCATTGGAACATAACTGAAACGCTATGAATAATTCAGTACATTTACTTTCCTCTTCTTCTTAGACTACTCCTCCTCCTCCTCCTCCTCCTTGTCGTCGTCCTCGTCGTCCTAGTCCTCCTCCTCCTCACCCTACTCCCCTACCTCCTCCTCCTCCTCCTCCTCGTTCTCCTCCTCATTCATTATTATTTTCTTAAATCCTTTCTTAGGTCCTTAAGACAGTGAGATCTTCTGACAACACTTCTTGAGCTCTGATCCCTCGACACCGTGCCGCATTGTATAACTGGTACTGTGTTAAACGCTAGAGGATTCTATTATGCAAAACAGAGATGGACACCGGCTTGATAGGGGGCTTGAGTGACCGAGACCCCTTGAGCCGGGTTCAGACAATGAAAAATTTAAATAATTTTGCTTTTACTAGAAGGTAAACACAGTAAGAGTTGTAATTCGAAATAACAATATAAGAGGAAAGCAATTAAGTCCGATACAGACATTAAAACGCTTAGGGGGGTTGGATTATCAAAATGGGGTTGGGTTATTTTTAATGGGATTTGATTTCCTCTTTAATGGGCTTGGATTCCTCTTAAAGGACCTTAATCCTCTAAAAATAATCCACCCCCTTAAAGGGGAACCCAACCCCTTTAGGAGGGACCCAATCCCTTTTAAGAAGGACCCCCTTTAAAAAGGACCCAACCCCTTTAAGAGGGACCTAATCCCTTTAAGAGGGACCCAACCCCTTTAAGAGGGACCCAACCCCTTTATGAGGGACCCAACCCCTTTAAGAGGGACCCAACCCCTTTAAGAGGGACCCAACCCCTTTAAGAGGGACCCAACCCCTTTATGAGGGACCCAACCCCTTTATGAGGGACCCAACTCCTATAAGAGGGACCCAACCCCTTTAAGAGGGACCCAATCCCTTTTAAGAAGGACCCAATCCCTTTAAGAGAGATGCAATCCCTTTAAGAGGGACCCAATCCCTTTTAAGAGGGACCCAACCCCTTTAAGAGGGACCCAATCCCTTTTAAGAGGGACCCTACCCCTTTAAGAGGGACTCAACCCCTTTAAGAGGGACCCAACCCCTTTAAGAGGGACCCAACCCCTATAAGAGGGACCCAATCCCTTTAAGAGAGATGCAATCCCTTTAAGAGGGACCCAATC
>NC_134807.1:23211450-23213950 GCF_046742065.1 Oratosquilla oratoria
TGGGTGGAGGAGAGGGTGTCAAAGGACGGTGAGGACCAGAGAGTCGGGGGACAAATATATATATATATATATATATATATATATATATATATATATATATATATATATATGTATATATATATTTAAGATTATTTCAGACAAATGAGAGAGAATGCGGGTGGGGAAGGGCAAACGAAGATGTGTTAGGAATAGAGTTTATTGCCCTAACGTTGCGACCAACTTGGTCTTCTTCAGAGGACTACCTCTGAAGAAGACCAAGTTAGTCGCAACGTTAGGGCAATAAACTCTATTCCTAACACATCTTCGTTTGCCCTTCCCCACCCGCATTATCTATCATATATATATATATATATATATATATATATATATATATATATATATATATATATACATATATATATCACTGGTGAGAAATGTAGCATCACATTTGTAAATCGCAACTAACACCACAGTCGGACGAAAGAAAGAAACTGCAATCCTCTTCAGTACTACTGAAGAAGATTCCAGTTAGCAATCGAAATATATAGTTTCGCTTACTCAACTCTTTCGTCCGACTGTGCTGTTAGTTGTGATATATATATATATATATATATATATATATATATATATATATATGTATATATATATATATATATGTATATATATATATATATATATATATATATATATATATATATATATATATATATAAATGGTTCCCAGCACATAGATATCCATTTCAACCACATTATTTTTCAATTTAATTCCATGCCATCACGGTCGAGACTGACAAGGAATTCGATGGATGCATATACAGACACTGATAGGTAGTCAAGCTATGGACTCGAACTAAGCTGAGACGTAACAAGTGAACACTGACTTAAACCATTGCGCTATCATAAGGGATAACGCAATGGTTTAAGTCACTGAAAATTAATGCGGTTGAAAAAAATTAATATAGTTGACTGAAACGTTAGAGAATTATATTCTTAAACGTTTCGAAGTCCTAAACGTTACCAAGGTTTTGGTTGAAACGTTAGAGGATTATATTCTTAAACGTTTTGTAGTCCTGAACTTGACCAAGGCTTTTGTACGAAACGTTAGCGAATATATGCTCTAACGTTTTCAAATCCTGAAGATGACCAAGGCTTTTGTACGAAACGTTAGAGAATATATGCTCTAACGTTTCGAAATCCTGAAGATGACCAAGGCTTTTGTACGAAACGTTCAAGATAAAAGTTATTCCAGCTCAGTCTGCTTTTCATCATCCTATCCTCCTTTCACAAGTCATGGAAGTTTGGTTGTGGCGTGTGCACAGGCTCCCCCCCCCATCTTCTCCCACTCCTAAATGGGGGGGGGAGGAATGGGGGAGGAATGGGGGAGAGGGGGAAGCCCCACCTTTCTTCCTTCGCACAAGGCTGGGTCGTAACTACTCTCTCTTTATCTCCTCTGATCTTCATTGATGTTCTCGCCATCACTCTTGCTTGAGTGTTCCGTCTCTCTCTCTCTCTCTCTCTCTCTCTCTCTCTCTCTCTCTCTCTCTCTCTCTCTCTCTCTCTCTCTCCAGCTGCCACCACCACTTCTAACACCAAATGTTTGCCACCACAACTCTCTCTCTCTCTCTCTCTCTCTCTCTTTCTCTCTCTCTCTCCAGTTGCCATCACCACTTTTACTACCAAATATTCTCCACCATAACTCTCTCTCTCTCTCTCTCTCTCTCTCCAGCTGTCACCACCACTTCTAACACCAAATGTTTGCCACCATAACTCTCTCTCTCTCTCTCTCTCTCTCTCTCTCTCTCTCTCTCTCTCTCTCCAGCTGCCACCATCATTTTTACCATCAAACATTTCCCACCATAACAATTACCCTTAAGATAGCTACCAACACCATATCATTCTCGCCACTATGGTCTATACCACCAGTGGCTTCATAACAGTATCCCAATAGCGCAAACACCTTTCATCATCACAAACATCTACACAATCGTCACCTCGAACACCACGCCAATCGTCTACACAGGTACTTTCACCAACTCCGACATCACCTCCACTATCTTCACCACCACTATCACCACCAACAATACCTTTTCCACCACTAACTCCAACACAAACACCTCATCACGACCATCACCACTAAATGTACAAACTCGCCTTCCTCCTCCTCCACCTCTTTCTCCACCATCTCCTCCATCAGTTAGAACACCATCAGCATCACCAACAACCTTTCCCCCCTCCCCCCGTCTCTTAACGGTGATAACCAGTACCGGGAACCGGGAACCGGTTTCCACAATCGTCAGACTAATTGCCCTCATTGCCCCCAGTACTTGGAATACAAAGGCTTGAGGCCTTCCCTCCACTCCCCTTCTCCCCCCTCCCCTTCTCCCCCCTCCTTAACCCTTCCCTTCCCCCTCTACAATGTCCATCATCTTTCTTCTATGTGTCCCGCGCCCTCTTCTCTTGCTGTTCCTCTTCCATCTTCTTGTACTGCATATCTTTGTTCCTCTTCAATCTATTTCCTCCAA
>NC_134807.1:23223950-23226450 GCF_046742065.1 Oratosquilla oratoria
AAAATTTCGTCACACAGAGGATGTCTGGGGATTCAGGTAGGTTAGGTTAGGTTAGGATTGGTTAGATCATATTAGGAAAGGGAAGGGAAGGTTAGGCTGAGTTAAGTTAACGAAACATCAAAACAAATACTTACTGTTCTCCTTAATCTCTAGTCTCGATTGCTTGAATTTGCAAAACCGTCCTGCCAAAACAAATAAATCAATTAATATATAAATAAACAATTTATATAAATGAATAAATAGATACATGAACAGATAAATACATAAATGAATTGATGAATGCATTTGTGCATACATAAATGAATACATATGCGGTGCTCTCAACGAGTCGCGACAGATGCATGACTTTCGGTTTTCATCGAAATGTGTCTTTGTTTCAGTGACGTATTCTACACATTTTCTTCTGTGTAATTCCCAGACGATCTCCTTGAGCTAAAGGGACAAAAACGCATCAAAACGGGATCTCAATCAACCAGACCCTAGTTCCAGGTTCGATTCCATCATCACACAAACATATTTTTCACTTCTTTCGTTTCTGCATTTGAAAAGATCTTTTTTTGCCATGGAGTGGTTAAGTTAGGTTTAGTTAGGTTAAGTTAGGAGGTATTAGACAATGTAAAATTCATATAAATTTTTCGTGTTTGCGTGATTGAGGAATCATACCCAGTTCTACTCTAAGTCCATTTGGGATTACCACGGTGGACATAAATACTATTCTAGCAGCCGTCAGGCGTTTTTATTTAGCTGAAGAGGAACTGTAGGCAGTCAAGCGTGGTTTCAGTCTGTTTCATTTCAAAAATAAATAAATAGATAAATAAATAAATAAAACAGATCTTCATCTTTACAAAGACCAGTGAATGACTCGTGTTTTGCTTGCTCCATGTTCATTCATTTCCTCTCCACGTACTCTCGAACACATTCCTTTCTTCGTGTCTTCCCATCCTTCCTTTCCAAAACCCTTAACAAGCACTGCCTACTTAAGGTCTATATATTACAATCTATTGTGATCTTTAGTGACTCTATTATTAACCACAGCCACGCAACGTTCTCCTACGAACGAAGCTTAATCTTCATTCAAAGAAGATTATTGATCACTTTTGAATTCTTCCATTCCTTCATCCCGATATCCACCTTAAACTTCTTCCTTTACTACTTCTATGACTTCACATCTTCGGTACGATGTATCCCAAAGGATAGAACCGTTGGTAATGTATGACGAAATACAGATCGTGTGGATTTTGGTGGAGTGGGTGGAATGGGAGTGGAGTTGCTCAAACTAGGAACCAATCCGATTTAAGCCTAAAGGACGAAAACCTAACAAGTGACCAATCACTTGACGCCGTGATATTCTACGTGTACACCGTTTCGTATCCAATGCCCTTATATATCTCTTTAATGGACTTCATGGTCAAGAGAATCTTGCTGACCGGGCGTTCTTCGGCAAAGGGGAGGATCCATCGAAGGCGCTTGCGGAAGCTTTCTGACCCCAGCCAAGAGGGTCCCCCGCGAAGTACCCAGAAGCCAATGTTAACTGTGAGTTTATGTACATTTGTGTACATTTATATACATTTATGTAGCGATGGCTGTCTCCTACTTATATGATAAAAGAGGTGGCAGAATTCAAATATACACCCACACACATAAACGCCTACGAAACATTCGGTCTACATAAACAACCACTCACCCAAACCTCCCATTCCTGTGCTCTTGGGAGGAAGAGGAAGAAGAAGAGAAAAGAAAAGAGAGAGACAGAGAGAGAGAGAGAGAGAGAGAGAGAGAGAGAGAGAGAGAGAGAGAGAGAGAGAGAGAGAGAGAGAGAGAGAGAGAGAGAGAGAGAGAGAGAGAGAGATTTCGCTTCATAACAAAGTGGGATGAAAAAAAAAGAAAATAAACAAAATAAACAAATAAGAATATAAACAAATAAGAAAATAATTATACAAACACCTAGACCAACAAATGGAACAAGCAAAAATTAAAAATACTACGTTATTTTGCTAAGACGTTCTTCAAAGTAAACATGTAAACTTCGAACTGAACTTCCTTGTATCAACTCAACTGGAAGTTTATTCCATTCACTGACTACGCGGTTTGCGGGGTTGGATCTTCCTTTCGCCTCCAGCGCCCTGACGCCAAGAGGCTATCATTTCTCCTCTGATTACTAATTAATAAGAAAATTATTTCTACAATGAGGTTATCAATTTGTTTAAGGCTTTGAAGGCTTGTATCAAGTCCCTCTATTCCCCTCCTTTTCCCGTCGCCAAGGGTTAGTCGTGGAAAAGCCTAAAAACATTCCCTGTACGTATGTCCATTACTTATGTATTTCTGTTGTTTAACATCTTGGAGAGAACCACTTTTAAGCACTAAATATCACTAAACATTCACTTAAGGTGGCGGTACACTAGGTATTTCTCGCTAGCATGCTATTCGTTTTTGCTACTTCGTTTGAGCAGAAACGACTTCGGTTACGATTTTTTGTTTTTCAAATTTCCAAATGACAAAT
>NC_134807.1:23243950-23258950 GCF_046742065.1 Oratosquilla oratoria
GAGAATGGGAGAGAGGGGGAGATGAGAGAAATGAAAGAGAAGGGGAGAGAGGGGGAGATGAGAGAAATGAAAGAGAAGGGGAGATAGGGGGGAGGTGAAAGTAATGAGAGACAAGAGGAGAGGGGGGAGATGAGAGAAATGAGAGAAAAGAGGAGAGAGGTGAGAGAAATGAGAGAGAAGTGGAGAGAGGGGGAGGTGAGAGAAATGAAAGAGAAGGGGAGAGAGGGGGAGATGAGAGAAATGAGAGAGAAGGGGAGAGAGGGGGTGAGACAAATGAGAGAGAATGGGAGAGAGGGGGAGATGAGAGAAATGAGAGAGAAGAGGAGAGAGGGCAAAGGTGAGAGATATGAGAGAAGAGAGGAGAGAGCGGGAGGTGAGAGATATGAGAGAAAAGAGGAGAGAGGGGGAGGTGAGAGAAATGAGAGAGAAGTGGAGAAACTAAGTTGGATGTGTGTGATGCGAGCGAGACTAATATGAAAGGATGAGGCAAACGGGAGCCGTATGTAGTCGGCGCATTCAGAAGGACCTGAGATCACCCAAGCGTGCATATTACTTGAGACAATGGGATGGAAGGTACAAAGAGAAAGAACTGCAAGTTCATGTGGAATCATTGACAGAAATATAGGAAAATACTTTGCAGATGAAACACAATAATGACTGGGATACTGATGCGGTTAATTAATGTCAACAATGAAAAGGAGAGAATGATGAAAAGAATGCAAGGGAATACATGGAGGAATGAGGCAAGATTACGATAGAAGACGGACCGATGTTGCTTGGTTGAATGGAATATTACTGAAAGAACCAAATAATAATTGAAAACACAAAACCCGATGAATGGTTGATAACAGATGGACAAGGAAAGACTGGAATGGTGAAGTGATGTCACAGTTTTGGAAAAGGAAATGGCTTGTTATAGTTAAGTACAAAACATGGATATATGTTAAAGTCAATAACCTATTTAGGGAATTAAAGTTTAAGTGACTGTGATAAGCGTCGAACGATCATGGATACTATTAAGGTTCTGTTCACGCTATTGGTTCCAACAGCGGCGGTTCAATTACAATGTAAGTTAATGAATGCGTTCACGTCCAACCGCACATTTTTTCCTTGACTATACGGTATCGCCGCTGTTTCCGGGCGCTTCAAACCGCTAATGTGAACATATACATACATACATACACACACACACACACACACACACACACACACACATATATATATATATATATATATATATATATATATATATATATGTATTCACAGTTGATAGAAATACAATTTCATGGTATGCAAAAGGGCAGATTTTGGATAGGCTGGCATATACAAGGACCTTGCCCGGAGACACTCAAGTCTTATTCTGAGAGAAATTGTGCAGCTTGGAAGCCGAAACTGAATGACATGTGCAGAATATTTACACATCGCGAAGAGGTGAAGAAAGTGATTTCTACATTGAGGAATTAAAAAAGAGTGAAAAGAGGAATGTATTATAAAAGAGACAAAAATCACGGAAAAGAGCTGCAACTTGGTGACGCACTTTACTGATTTTTTTCTGGTTAGTGTCAGTAATTTTGGACTACATAGGCTCCTTTCACACGTAACGACTTTTCGCCGTGCGCCGTTCACGACACGACGTCGTGCTCTCAAACAATCATGGGGGTCTATGGACGCTTTCACACGTGGTCATGAAAGCATCTATAGACACCCATGGTTATTTAAGAGCACGACGTCGTGTCGTGGACGGCGCACGGCGAAAAGCCAATACGTGTAAAACGAGCCATAGACATCATTCATTCTTAACCAAAACTCGATATATCAAGTACGTCACTATATTGATGGTATTATCAAGTTTTTACATTGTCATATGACATAGAGGCTTAAATAATGGATCGGAATTGAAGCATAGAAAACCAAAGAGAAACAAGATATATAAACAAACAAAAAAAGAAAAATGTCGTAACTGGATTGATATGTGCAAGGAGGCATAAATTATGGAGGAAAACTTTTGAGGAAATACCATACACAAGCAGGTCTCATTCAGGGATATATAAAAGAGAGAGAGAGAGAAAAAAGAGAGAGAGAGAGAGAGAGAGAGAGAGAGAGAGAGAGAGAGAGAGAGAGAGAGAGAGAGAGAGAGAGAGAGAGAGAGAGAGAGAGAGAGAGAGAGAGAGAGAAGATGCCGTCCAGAGACTCAACGTGAGGTCGCAGACACTGCCAAGGATGGATGGATGGATGGATGGATGGATGGATGGACCATCAATGTGGAACAGGACAAAAGTTAAGCGCATGGAAGACACAGTTGCTGAGAGAGTGGAGGAGTGGAAGAGGTGGAGTGGCGAAAGAGGGGGAACTTGCATTCACAGCGGAAGGAAGAATTTGCGGTAAAAAGAGGGACGAGGAGGAGGAGGAGGAGGAGGAGGAGGAGGGGGGAGGGGAGTATCCAAGGGGGCGAAAATAAGATGGCAATTGAGAATGGATAGAGAGAAAGTGGAATACCAAATGGAGGTCATTTCTAAATGAAACGAAAAGAAAAGAGGAGAGCGAAAAGGAGGATGAAGAAGTGAAGGAGGACGAGGAGCGAGATGAACACGAGGAGGAGGAGGAGGAGGAGGAGGAGGAGAAGGAGGAGAAAGAGCAGGCCGAGGAGGAAGAAGAGAAAGAAAAGGAAGATAATGAGGAGAAGGAAGATGAGGACTGAGATGAAGAACAGGAGGACGAGAAGGAGGAGAAGGAGGAGGAGGAGGAGCAGGAGGCGAGGGAGGAAGAGAAATACCAGGTCGAGAAGGAAGAACAGAAAGAAAAGGAAGATGATGAAGGGGAGGAGGACAAGGATTGAGATGAAGAAGAGGAGGATGAGAAGAAGGAGGAGGAATAGGAGAAACAGCAGGACGAGAGGAAGAAGAAAAACAAATGGAAGAGAAGGAAGAAAAAGAGGACAGAGGACGGAGAGGAGGAGGAGGAGGAGGAAGAGAAAGAAGAGAGAAGATAAGAAAGAGCTTAAGGAGAAGGGATGAGAAGATGTAAGACATTCCTGTTGTAGGGAGACGACAGGGTGAGGTCACAGTGAGGATGATGAAGACGACGAGGATGGAGAGGATGAAAAGGAGGAGGAAGACGTGGAGGCAGAAGAAGAGGATGGAGAGCAGGGCATTGGAGAAGAGGTAGGAGGAGGAGGAGGAGTAGAGGAAGGAGGAGGAGGAGTAGGGGTAGGAGTAGGAGGAAGAGGAGTAGGAGTAGGGGAGGGGGAGGAGGAGGAGGAGGAATTGGAGTAGAGGAAGGAGGAGGAGTAGGGGTAGTAGGAGAAGGGGAGGGGGAGGAGGGGGGAGGGGAAGGAAGGAGGAGGGAAGGGGGAGGGGAGGAGTTGGAGGAGGGGAGGAGGAGAAGGGGAGGAGGAGGGGGAGGAGTAGAGGAAGGATGAGGAGTAGGGGTAGGAAAAAGAGGAGGAGAAGGAGGGCCAGAAAGAGGAGGAGGAGGAGGAGGAGCAGGAAGAAGAGGAGGAGGAGAAGGAGGAGCAGGAAGAAGAGGAGAAGGAGGAGGAGGAGGAGGATGGGGAGCGAGAGGGGCTGGAGAAGCAGATAAAAGGAAGAACTGAAAGAAGTGCGGATTATCAAAGAGGCCGGGATGAGAACTGGAGGGGGGGGGGTTACTGGAGTGAAAAAATCAGCAAATAAAGGCGAGACCAATTCTATAAGATAAGGGGAAAAAAGGGGGGGAAAGGGGGAAAGGAGAAGGAAGTAGCTAAAGGGAGGAAGAAAAGGGGAAAAAGGTAGTTTTTGCTCCATGCAATTATAATCATTAGCGATGCGATTAATTATTGGCCGGCCGCTGACAATGACGGGTGACGCATATCCTACTACCTGGCAACTATTGATGCCATGAACGATCATCGTTGAACAATAATCGTACCGAGCAAGACGTAAACGTTAAGCGATAAAAACCAATTACGAGTATGAAAATCTTTGTCAGGAAGAGCTGTGCAATATCGTAAGTCTAGTAAGGAGAAAATAAGGAGGAAGTAAGGAGAAAGTAAGGAGGAAGTAAGGAGGGATTAAGGACTAAAACAGGCATGGAACTGTTTAAAAAAAAAAAAAAAAAATCTGTTCAATGGAGAAGCAAGCTGTGCCACATCGTAAGTAAGTCTAGTAAGGAGAAAGTAAGGAGAAAGTAAGGAGGGATTAAGGAGGCATGTAACTGTTCCCAGAAAATGAGAAAAGCTGCTGAATGGAGAAGCAAGCGGATGAGACGAAATGAGTAAGTTTCTTCCTCGAAGGAACAAGCGAATGAATGTGGAGGAAGACTAAGCGAGGAAGGTTGACCCCTCTTACTGGAGGGGCAGCAGAAGAGAAAGAGGAGGAGGAGGACGAGGAGGAGGGCGATGAGGAGGAGCAGCAGCAGGAACAGCAGCAGAAACAGCAGTAGCAGCAGCAGCAGGTGGAACTAGGAATAAGAGAAAGAGTGAATGAACAGACTGAAACGATTGAAGATAAAGAAATGGTCAGGTGGAGAGTAAGGAAGACTGTAAGGAGAGGAAGGCGGGAAGAGGCAAAGGGGAAGGAAGGGAAGAAGGACTGTAAGGGGGGGGGAAGTGGGGAGAGGTTGTAAACCTTTCTACCACAAGGGTTGACACACACAATGCCCCCAACAAAGAAAGAATCAATTTGAGGGCTCTTCGTAGCTACAGCCACTGACGTTCGGTTAGGAGGAGGAGGAGAGGAGAGGAGGGGGACGGGGAGGAAGGGAGAGAGAGAGGAGGGAGGAGATGGAGGAGGGGGATGGAGGAAAGGAATGGAGGGAGGGAGAGAGGAGGGAGGAGGGGGAGGGAGAAAGGGAATGGAGGAAGGGAGAGAGGAGTGAGGAGGGGAATGAGGAAGGGAGGGAAGAAGGGAGGAGGGGAGGAAGGGAGAGAGGAGTGAGGAGGGGGAGGTAGAATAGGGAGTGAGGAGGGGGAGGGAGAAAGGGAGAGAAGGGAGGAAGGGGAGGAGGGGAGGGAGGGAGTGAGGAGGGAGAGGAGGAGGAGGGAGGAAAGGAGAGATGAGGGAAGAGGGGGAGGAAGTGAGAGATGAGGGAGGAGGGGGAGGGAGGAGGGTAAGGGAGGAGGGAGATGGAGAAAGGGAGAGAAGGGAGGAAGGGGAGGAGGGGAGGGAGGGAGGAAGGGGAGAAGGAGGAGGGAGGAAGGGAGAGGGGAGAATAGGAAGAGGTCCAAGCCAGTATAGCCTCCTCTGACCCCCCTACGAACCCCTAAATCCTCCCTAGTAACTCCCCCCCTCCACACACCCTTCGCTTGCCTGGATCCCATCCCTAATTCAACGGTCCCTAAGACACCCTAGAAGCTTCCTGACCTTAGATGAGGGAGAGTGGGAGCAAAGGAAGGGAAAGGAGGAGGAGAAAGAGGAGGAGGAGGAGGAGGAGGAGGAGGAAGAGGAGGAAGAAGAGGAGGATATGAAGTGAAAAGAGACTGAATTCGAGAATAAAAGGGGGAGAGGGAGAGATTGGAAAGAGAAAGAGAGAGAGAGAGAGAGAGAGAGAGAGAGAGTCATCATCACGATACGTGAACCTTCTTCTTCAGTCATCATCACATTCATCATCGTTAGCACCACCACCATCATCATTACTGACATGTTTATTGTTACTCTTTTTGTTCTGTGTGTCATTATTATACAATGTGTGCATACATTACGAGAAAGTCGGTAGCGACAATGGCATTGTTGAGCTCATACTGTAGTCTTTCTTTAGCTCTAATAATATCCTTCAGGTAAGGCGTAAGAAGAAATTCTAATTATAATTTAACCTAGTTATTCCTTTTAATTCTCCTAGATGTCTTATCGTCAACAATCTTTCGCCTTCTGTCGACGGAGCTGCCTAGTGTAGGCCTTATGGTCTCTTGCAGTCTCCTTCATTCTTATGGTCTTATGACGTCAAAATAAGGAAAAAAACACTAGGAAGGTAACTGCCAATGCACAAAATGTCACAAATGAAAAAAGATAAATCTTAGAGCATAAAACAAATCACCAAATTACTTTTGGTCACTAACAATCTGTATATACAGCCCTGAATTCAGTGGTGAGGAATCTTGAGCATTTTGTTAATGTTGGTTTGGGATTAACGTACCCTAGAAGATATTTAGATAACGCTCTCGCTTTAGGGGAAAAACCTATAGGATTCAACCCTCTCCCCCTTTTCACACAAAGAACCTTTTAGTATTACCTTTCAGTAACGATCTTTCTCAAGTTCCTCATCTACCTAAAACATGGAATATTAAAGTAGCTTTTATTGTCTTTGTGGCCGTGCGGGCAAAGGCATTGTAAAGGTAATCTTAAGGGTGGTCGAAAGCAGTGGGTTCGAATCCTGCAGGCGACTGTCATAATAATTATAATTTTATTAACCCATGTACATTTAAGAAATTACTTATTAAGAATTCACCTGTTGATTTAGATGGCTGCATATACAAAATCCCATGCAGAGATTATGAAAAGTATTACACTGGGCAAACGGGTACAAGAATCCAATTCTTTATTTGTTCATTTGAAAGATTTCAATCATTGTATTGATTGGACTAATAGTTCCTCGTTTTATTTATTGTTAATTTCTCAACAGAAACATTATGGAAAGTAATCTTAGAAAAATATCTAAAGGTTCTAATCTTAATATCAGTTGTGGCATTTTTAAATTGGATAACTTCATCATCAACAAAATTTGTAATCAGAATGTCAATAACCAAAAGTAATTTGGTGATTTGTTTTGTGCTCTAAGATATAATATTTTTCATCTGTGACTTTTTGTGCATCGACAGTTCCTTCCTAGTGTTTAGTCTCTTGTCTTTTAAACCTTGTTCCATTACCATTTTCATATGTATTCCCCTAAAGATGTGAATAACACGAAAGCGCTTCAAAATTCTGGTTCTTTCCGATTTCCATTGCGATTTGCAATTTTTTATCACGTGTTTATCTTAGTGATCATTTTGCATATATATATATATATATATATATATATATATATACATATATATATATATGTATATGTATCATTATTGTGTGATCGATATGTATAATTATCGATCACACAAAATGGCATCGGTGATTGGCCAAGCAAGGGGGAAAGTGGCCACTCGGAACGATGAAAACATGGGTCAAAACATCACCGAGACCTCTTGGCCAACAAAAGTCAAGCCTCTCTTCGACTTCCGAAAGCTCTTGAGGAAATTTGCCAACCGCCGCATGATTCACCAGAGTCTCGGACCACGTGCTGAGCGCATGATCGACAGCTTTTATTCCCCCTAATGAAAAATCCGTTTATAGACTGATTTGTGGGTTGTCCTGTATCCTTTCACACACACACACACAAACACACACACACACACACACACACACACACACACACACACACACACCGCCCTATTCGATTGTTCAACAGAGACAGTAACGGATCGAAGTGTTAGTGACCCTTTCAACCCTTCATCGGAACTTGATCTCTCGTGTGTGTGTGTGTGTGTGTGTGTGTGTGTGTGTGTGTGTGTGTGTGTGTGTGTGTGTGTGTGTGTGTGTGCGTTTGCGCGCGCGTGTGTGTATGCGTGTGTGTTCCCGTACTTGAATGCATATGCGCGTAAGTAATATAGACCAAACCTTTTTAAACGAAATTGTGTAATAACGGCTGTATACACACACACACACACACGTTTAAATAACACGTGTATACACACACACACACACACATATACACACACGTGTACCCTGCTCACGATCCGCTTGGACGTTGGATTGGGAAACGACGACGAATGTGATGAGGCAGAAAGACCCAAAGAGACAACTCCGACCCCAATCGCACATAAATACAGCTCAGGCAATCAAGTGGCCATTTCTCTTCATTTCTCTCCTTTATTTATGATCATTATCTACGTGATAGGGAGGAACGGGGGGGACACCCCCCTCTCCGACGTCCCTGGTCATGGTTACGTGATATTTCTGGAGTTTCGGAAGGATCTCTGTGTCGGGAATAATTCGACCTTTTTGGATCAAATTTTTAGAATCGTATGTTTAAGGTCTGGCTACCTCCCTTACAAGGGGGAAAAATTCTCTGTGTATAGATACATAGTCTGCCGTCAGGTGATTTTATTCAGCATAGGGGGATTCACCTAAGCGGTCTGGTATTCACTAGGATTCGTATAAAGAATCAAGTCGCCTAATGAGAACCATAATAATGTTCATCAAGTCTGTTACTACGTTAAAGAGCTTTATACATAGTACATATGTAAAGGAAAGCATGCACGTACATAATTATATAAACATGTATACACAAATGCATACATATATACACAAGCACAAATACACATGTAAACAAGCACACGCGCAAACACGCAAATACACAACTACTCAAAAACTTACACATCCTTGAACACGCACGCACACACACACACACATACACACACACACACGCGCGCACACACACACACACACACACACACACACACACACACACACACACACACACACACGATTGGACTAATTGAGTTCAGAGCCCTCATTTAATTGGATATTGTTGATGTATATGATTCCAGTACGTGATCCAAGACCATTGTAAAACACAAGCAAACACACACACACACACACACACACACACACACACACACACACACACACACACACACACACACACACACATACACACACACACATACACGACTCGGTGGCACGGTTGGTAGAGCGCTGAACTGGGAAGTAGAAGTGCTCCCAGTACCCAGTTCGAATCCTGCCCAGGGCCGAAATTATTTCGGTATCGCTGTGCCTCGGGTCGTTACTCTGACTCTCATGGGCGGGGAGTTGGGTGTGTGTGTGTGTGCAAGGTCATAGCATTACCCATAGATCGGACCTACGAGCTCTGAGCTCTCTTCCAGGAGGGAAATAGCTGTCAATCACGAGTCTAACACGTGATCCAAAGACCAAGTGAATACACACACACACACACACACACACACACACACATACACACACACGCACACACACACTCGCACACACTCATCTATATCATATACAGGCAGGATGAATATGTCTGTGAGGAAGTAAAACGTGTATGGAAAAATTCAGAGAAAAGTATTTTGTCAACTGAGAAGGGGGAAGAGGAGGAGGAGGAGGAGGGGAGGAGAAGTAAAAGAAGAAGAAGAAGAATAAGAAGAAGAAGAAGAGGAGGAAGTAGAAGAAGGAGGAGAAGGAGAAGAAGCAGATGGAAAAGAAGGAGAAGGATAAGAAGAAGAAGAAGAAGTAGAAGAAGAAGAAGGAGGAGAAGTAGAAGGAGGAGAAGGAGAAGAAGCAGAAGGAGAAGGAGAAGAAGAAGGATAATAAGAAGACGAGGTAAAAGAAGGAGGAGAAGAAGAAGAAGAAGAAGTAGATGGAGAAGAAGAAGAAGGATAAGAAGAAGAAAGTGAAGAAGAAGGATAAGAAAAAAGAGAAGAAGAAGAAAAAGAAGAAGAAGAAGAAGATAAATAAGAGGAAGAAGAAGTAGAAGAAGCCAAAACTTATTGAGGGCCAATAACTCGGTGATATCTGACGTGTCCGTCTCCAAAAATATGGAGACTGTCTGGAGATGTGGTGTCAGGGATTTCGGAAATGAAGGGGGGAGGGGGGAGGGGGAGGGGAGGACATCAAGGTGGGAGGGGGGGAGGAAGGAGTCTAACATACGAAGTCAAAGAACGTGAAACGCAGAAAGAACGTAAGGATGGATGATGCAAAACAGGCCCTACATGATCAATAATATTGCGCAATATTCCGTGATGCACAATGTTATTGAAGTTGTAGTATTGTATTGAAGATTGACACAATATATTGAAGACATTAAGTGTGCAGGCTAAACACATATACCTCTTCAACACCATCCTACACCGTCAATAAATTTGTACAATGCAGAATATTGCGCAATAATATTAATCGTGTAGGGCCTGCTTGAGACGCAGTTGGAGGGATTATCCTATAAGCTCTTCCTTCCTTCCTCACGAGGTAATATTTTGATTAATTTAGCAACGAAGCGTTCATACGAAGTGTACCAGCCTATGAAGAACGCGTCTCCACATGGAAGGGGCACTGGAAGGTGGAGGGAGGGGGTGGTGGGGAGTATATGAAAAGAAGATTAAAAAAGGACAGGAAAGTAAAAGGAAGGGCAAGGACGAAGGCTCCGGGGGAGGAGGAGGAGGAGGTACGAGGGAGGTTGATGAAATGAAGAAGAAGATGTGAAAACTCATCTTGTTCGAGGAGACGCGAGACCAGAAGAGGTATGCAGTCCTCCTGGGACCACAGGATTCAGATTTCTTTTCTCTTTGTACAGAATCAACCGGAGTTCCTTATCAAGCGCCCGCTGCTGCTTTGCAAAGGCAGGGAGAGAGTCCCTTTGCTTTGCTAGAAAGAGAAAGAGAGAGAGAGTGAGAGAGAAAGAGAGAGAGGGAGAGATATGGAGTGACGTATGAATTTCCAAATCAAGTGACTCGACACATTCTGTGTGTGTGTGTGTGTGTGTGTGTGTGTGTGTGTGTGTGTGTGTGTGTGTGTGTGTGTGTGTGTGTGTGTGTGTGTGTGTGTGTGTGTGTGTGTGTGTGTGTGTGTGTGTGTGTGTGTGCGTGTGTGTGTGTGTGTGTGTGTGTGTGTGTGTGTGTGTGTGTGTGTGTGTGTGTGTGTGAGAGAGAGAGAGAGAGAGAGAGAAATCACATGAATTGGTGATTCTAAATATGCAGAAAAACCACAAAGGAAAATATTAAATGATGACCGAGCGCTTTCGTCTATTTAGACATCCTCAGGGTACATGTGTGTGTGTGTGTGTGTGTGTGTGTGTGTGTGTGTGTGTGTGTGTGTGTGTGTGTGTGTGTGTGGGTGCATGAGAAATCACATAAACTCGTGATTCTAAATATAAAAAACACCAAGGAAAATAATGAAATGATGACCGAGCGCTTTCGTCTAAATAGACGAAAGCGCTTGGTCTTCATTTTATTAATTTCCTTGGTGGTTTTTCTGCATATATGTGTGTGTGTGTGTGTGTGTGTGTGTGTGTGTGTGTGTGTGTGTGTGTGTGTGTGTGTGTGTGTGTAAGTGTATTTAACTAGTTGTATTTACCTAGTTGTATTTTTCGGGAGAAGAGGCTCGTAGGGGCCCGCAGTTGTATCTTTCCGCATCCAGCTCTTTCTTAAAGTCGTGCATAGTTTTAGCACTCACTGTTTTCTCTTTCAATTCATTCCAAGTATCTATCACTCTATGTGGAAAACTATTCTTTTTCAGATCTCTTTTGTAACTGTCCTTAAGTTTCTTCTTATGTCCCCTTGTATTTCTTGCAATCTTGAGTAAAATCATATTAAGTTTGTAGTACATGATCTTCCACTTCTAAATCCAAGTTGGTTGGGGATTAATTTTTTGTGTTTTTCCAAGTGTTTAGTCCATTTGTTTTTAATAGCTCTTTCGCATATTTTTGAAATTGTGCTTGTAAGGGATACTGGTCTATAATTTGTTGGATTTTCTTTATTTCCTCCCTTATATATTGGTACAATATTAGCATTCTTCCAGTCTTGTGGTACTTTTCCTTCTTTGAGTGAGAAGTCAATTATCTTGTGTATTTTGTCTGCAAGATCGTCTATCCATTCTTTTAATATCCAGTTCGCTAATCCGTCTGGCCCATGTGACTTTCTGAAATCGAGTTTCTTTATTTGGTTCCTTATTTCTTTCTGTGTCACAATTATTTCTTCCATTTTAGGGGATCCTTCCTGGTGACTATCATCCCACAATTGTGAGCTTTCAATTGTAAAAACAGACTTAAAGTGTCTGGTCATTACTTCAGCCATTTCTACATCTTCTGTGTATTCTTGATTTCCTTCACGCAGTTTTATCATTTCGTGTTTGTCTTTTAGTTTGTCGTTTACATATCCGTAGAACAGTTTAGGTTGATCTTTCCATTTTGCTATTATATCTTTTACATAGTTTCTTTTTTTCCTCTCTTCGTATGTCTACGTATTTATTTCTCAGCTTAATGTATGTTTGCCATCTAGTCTCTTTTTTTTTCTTTTCCATCTTTTCCAAGCTTTGTCTCTTCTATCTTTAACATCGCTACACTTTTTCTTATACCAGAACTTTATGTACTCCCTTTTCTGTTTCTGCACATATTTGTCTGTTCACCTGTGTGTGTGTGTGTGTGTGTGTGTGTGTGTGTGTGTGTGTGTGTGTGTGTGTGTGTGTGCATGTGTGTGTGTGTACACACACACACACACACACACACACACACACACACACATATATATATATATATATATATTATATATATATATATATATATATATATATATATATATATATATAAAATTGAAGGTGAAAGAAGTTGATGAGGAGAAATGGGAGAATTTTAACGTTTCGACCCGCAGGGTCTTGGTCACAAAGCTCCCATTTCTCCTCATCAACTTCTTTCACCTTCAATTTTATTTGTCATAATATAGTCAATATATATATATAGTACATACACACACATATGTATGTCTATATGTATGTATACTCTATATGTATGTATGTTTCTACATATGAATGTATAAACGTACGTATGTACTTTTGTATGTATAAGTACACCAATTTAAGTCTCAACAGATAAGAACTTTCTCAAAGTCTGCTATACTTACTCGCCAAAGAAAGAGAAACCTCACAACACCTCCACCTCCTCTTCCTCCTCCTCCTCCACCTCTTCCTCCTCCTCCTCTTCCTCCTCCTCCTTCTCTTCCTCCTCCTCCTCCTCCTCTTCCTCCTCCGTTTCACCTTCCTCCTCCTCCTCCTCTTCCTCTTCCTCCGCTTCCTCCTCCTTTCTACTCTTCCTCTTCCTCCCCCTCCGCCTCTTCCTCCTCCTCCTACTCTTCCTCCCCCTCCTCTTCCTCCTCCTCCACTCACGGTTGAGTTTGAACTGAGTTAGGAGTAATCATCATTTTCCTCCTTACAAACCGTTTCTTTAAGAACATTTTGTTTTCTTTTTATTCCGGCATTTTCACCATTTTTCGTTATCTTAGAATGAAATGAGAAAAATTGTGACATTTTGGCAATAGAGCAGTACAAGTTGATTTTGCCCATTCGTTGCTTACTTTTAGCCTTTCTGAAGAAGAGAAGATGAAAAAGGAGAGGAAAGAGGTTTGTTTGTTCCTCATTTTGTATATTTATTGACTAAGAGTCGAAGGGCAATGGCTTGTATGTGGATTAGAAAAGAAAAGAGAAAGAGAGAGTGAAAGAGAGAGAGAGAGAGAGTAAAAGAGAGAGAGAGAGAGAAAGAGAAAGAGAGAGAGAAAGAGAAACAGGGGTTGAAGAAGTGCAGGTAGGCACAGTTGCCTCTATATCAATCAACCCACGCGGCTTCCTGATCTAAAGAAGTTTCCACGAATCCACCAGTACCCAATGGTCACCTTTGGAGATTTTATTCTGGCAGGCATCAGAGGATTTTATTCAGCTTGGAGTTAACTCCTGAGAGTTAAAGGGCTCACTACAACGAATTGGAGTGAAGCACTCCAATCTGTGACGTCACACGATCCGGATGATTTGATTGGAGAACACTTTCTGACGTCACGGTCGTCTTTCAAAGACCTTTTAACAAATGTATTATAAATGTAGTCTTTATTCTGGCTGGCGCCGGGTGATTTTAATCACATGGAGACTCACTGTGGAGTGAGATCATGGACAGGTAATGGAGGGTCGCGGTCCATTAGAATCTCGTTCAAAATGGGGTCCCGGTCATAAACTATGTGCAGTGTCCGGAGGTTCCAGGGTCTCGTTCCGGACAAGGCGACAGGCTGTCCCGGATGATGGTTCGCGGAATTCCGGAGACTGACTGACCGGAATCGGAACGGATCGACTGGAACGGTATCCGGTGGTAATTCCTCTTGTTAATAACTTGCAGCTGATTGTGTGTGTGTGTGTGTGTGTCCGTGTGTGTGTGTCTGTGTGTGTGTGTGTGTGTGTGTGTGTGTGTGTGTGTGTGTGTGTGTGTGTGTGTGTGTGTGTGTGTGTGTGTGTGTGTGTGTGTGTGTGTGTGTGTGTGTGTGTGTGTGTGTGTGTGTGTGTGTGTGTGTGTGTGTGTGTGTGTGTGTGTGTGTGTGTATGTGTTCATTGTCTTTTTTTCGGTTCTTTATTTATCATTTTTTCTCTTTTTCATTGCTCTTTAGTTTTAATGTTAATTAGTCTCCAGATAAACTAGTTTTGTCACAGTTTTGTCATAGTGTCAGTTTTCATCTATGATCAATACTACAGCGATTTGCAGACTATATTGAAATTAAAAAAAAATCTCTCGTGGATGTCCATTGACTCAAGTCAACAAAACTCTTGTGATCAGAACTCAACGTTTGACAACGTTGCCATCAACTCCGACATTCTTCCTTCGCTCCACACTAAATAGGGTATCACACTGGGCTTTTTTACCTCCGACATCCCACCTCCAACTTCCATTTGAATAACTAGAACATGACTTTGCTTACAGAACCCTAGACTTTTCTAAGAACATTTCAACATTATTTCTAACATTCGTATAGGCTTAGAAACTCTTAGATCATCACTCAAGTTTGCTGTATATAACGGAAAGATAATTAAATATTTGGAGATTTGAAAAATAAAATATTGTCACCGAAGTCATTTCTACTCAAACGAAATCTCAATTGTCGGCGCTGGTGAAGCCCAATGTGATAACCCCTTTTAGCTGCCTTTTCTAGATTGTCTTTACAAGATTTGGTTCATCAGTGCCTGGCGATGCAATAACATACGTGCACGTAGATTCGTTACGTTCGTCGGCATTTTTTTCGAAACGGGAAAGACTAACACGACCGTAAATTCAAACGAAAGGAGTAGAATTCGAGATCACACATCATTTAAATAATGACTTTATTTCGTCTGAGCATAAGGTCGGTAATGCCTGATGCTATGTCGTGTTGTCTAGTCCGCCCTGAATTTTGGCTTAAGCATAGGACTCTAAGTTTAGTTTATCTATTCAGAAAATATATGAAAAAGAGTGCATCATTATACC
>NC_134807.1:23263950-23268950 GCF_046742065.1 Oratosquilla oratoria
GAAGAGGAGGAGGAGGAGGAAGAGGGAGGAGGAAGAGGAAGAGGGAGGAGGAAGAGGAGGAGGAGTAGGAGGAGGAAGAGGAGTGAGCTGGAAAAAGAGGAAAGAGAGGAAGACTGGTAGGAAATAGAGAAGACGATGATGAGAGGAAGAGAATATGAAAGAACAATGTACAAATAAAGAAGCAAAAGAGGAAGGGAAGGAGGGAGGGAGGAAGGGAAGGAGGAACGAAAAAGGAGCGAATGAAAAAAGTGAAGGAATGAAAGGAGGAATGAAGGAATGAAAAATGAACGAGAAAGAGGACAAAGTACAACAAGTGCCAACAAAAGAGATGTGAAATTAAGAGAGAGTGAGAGTGAGAGTGAGAAAGAGAGAGAAAGAGAGAGAGTGAGAGAGAGAGAGAGAGAAAGAGAGTGTCGCCAGCCTATTTTATTCACCTAACCAAACCAAACCGAAACCAACCTAACTTACCCTAACCTAACCTAACCTAATCTAACCAAACCTAACCTTTCCATGGTACTCTTAACACATGTTCGTCTGACTAATACTAGACCATGTTTGAGTCTGGGACAAGATCTTGGATTGAGGAGAACACAAAGAGGTGAATAATTGCACCTGCGAGAAATTATGAGTAATTGTTAGCGTTCATGTGTGGGTTATAGGTGAGAAAGCCAGTGAGGTACTTGGGCGAGGGTCTGGGTGGAAATAAGAGGTTGAGTGTGGGTAGACAGACAGACAAGTAGACAGATAGACAGACAGACAGAGAGGAGAAGCTGTAGGAGGTGAGACAGATAGACACATAAACAGACAGACAGACAGACAGACAGATAGACGGAGAGAAGAAGCTCCGTAGGGCTCATGTATAGACAGACAAATAGACAGACAGACAGACAGACAGACGAAGAAGAAAAGGCTGTCTGTGTGGCGGGGGAGGGGTGAGGTAGCCAAACAGACACACAGACAAAAGGACAGGTAGATCTCAACAGCCGTCAAGAAACATAAACACAAGAAACAAAGACTTTGAAGACTTCCACAGACGGCTGTGAGGCGGGCACACTTTCCCGTTTTCTTAATCTCAAAATTACATTTTTGTTTTCTTAATCTAAGTCAGTCTTAGTCAGTTAAGCCCCTTGGTCTTAACCCAGGTGCCACCCTCGAAGCTGGTTACATCGTCTTGCGTTCACCAGAATCAAATCTCTAAAGTGGTTTATGAGTTTTGATAAGTTCAAGAATTCCTACTGTAGTACTTATAAGTGAAGCCACCAGCGATGCGAAAGTAAAATCCAAAGGAATTTGGAAAAATGTAACAGTAGCTGAGAACTGTGTGTGTGTGTGTGTGTGTGTGTGTGTGTGTGTGTGTGTGTGTGTGTGTGTGTGTGTGTGTGTGTGTGTGTGTGAATGTGTGCGCGTGCTAGTATATGTGTGCGTGCTAGTGTGTGTGTGTGTGTATTTACCTAGTTGTATTATACGGGAAGGGAGCTATGCTCGTGATGCCCCGTCTTTGTATCTCTCAGCATCAATTTTCTTTCTTAAAATCTTGAATAGTGTTTGCACACACTGTTTCTTGGTCTAATTTGTTCCAAGTATCTATCACTGTGTGTGTGTGTGTGTTTGTGTGTGTGTGTGTGTGTGTGTGTGTGTGTGTGTGTGTGTGTGTGTGTGTGTGTGTGTGTGTGTGTGTGTGTGTGTGTGTGTGTGTGTGTGTGTGTGTGTGTGTGTGTGTGTGCGCGCGCGTGTAAGTGCGAGAGTGAGACGCGGCCGACAGCATAAAGCCGAAGCTCCTGTCGTGAGGACCCAAGGCTGAGCTCGGGCGTGGTGCTCCTCCTCCTCATTCTCCTCCTCCTCCTCCTCCTCCTCTTCTTCCTCCTCCTCTTTCTCATGACCCTCCTGCTCCTATTACTGCTCCTCTTCCACCTCCTCTTTTTCCTTCTCCTCCTCCTCCTTATGACCCTCCTCCTCCTCCTCCACCTCTTCTTCTTCCTCCTGTCCCTCCTCCTCATGACCCTCCTCCTCCTGTTCCTCCTGTTCCTCCTTCTCTTCATCATGTCCCTCCTCCTCTCCCTCCTCACGCCCCTCCTCTTCCACTTCTTCTTGTTCCTCCTCTTCCTCTTCCTCGTGACCCTCCTCCTCCTGCTGATATTCCCTCCTCCTCCTGTCCCTCCTCTTCCTCCTTCTCTTTTTCCTTCTCCTCCTCCTCCTTCTCCTCCTCCTCCTCCTCACGCCCCTTTCCTCATTCTCATACCCCTCATCCTCCTCCTCCTGTTCCTCCTTATCTTCATTATGTCCCTCCTCCTCTCCCTCCTCACGCCCCTCCTCTTCCACTTCTTCTTGTTCCTCCTCTTCTTCTTCCTCATGACCCTCCTCCTCCTGCTGATATTCCCTCCTCCTCCTGTCCCTCCTCTTCCTCCTTCTCTTATCCCCTCCTCTTCCTCCTCCTTCTCCTCCTCCTCCTCACGCCCCTTTCCTCATTCTCATGCCCCTCCTCTTCCTCTTCCTCCTCCTCCTCCTCCTCTTGCACGAGTGTGAGGCGACGGCGTGAGCGTGGGCGTGTGAAGGGCTGGTAAGCACTTCCACGTGGCGAGGCTGAGGACGATTGGGCGTGTCCCGCTAGCGACAGTTAAGGAGGAGACGGAGGAGGAGGGAGGGAAAAGGAGGAGATGGAGGAAGAAGGAGTAAGAAAAAGAAGAGGAGTAGGAAGAGAGAAAGAGGAAGAGTGAGAGCGGCAACAATAGCAGAAGAAACAATGTAAATAAAAGAAGAAGAAGAGGAGGAGGAGGAGGAGAAGGAATGGAAGAGGAAGAAGGAAGGAGGAAAAGTGGAGAATCAACATAAGTAATAGAGGTAGTATTAAAAGAAGAGGAGGAGGAGGAGGAGGAGAAGGAGGAGGAGAAGGAGAAAAGAGAGGTGGCGCCAGAGGAGGAGGTGGAGGAGAATAAGGAGGAGGAAGAGGAGGAAGAGGAGGAAATGAAAGAGAAAGAAAAGTTGAAGTAGGAGGAAGAGCACGCGAGGCTACAGCAAAGGAGGAGGAGGAGGAGGAGGAGGAATTAGAAATTTTAGAAAAAGAAGAGGAGGAAGACGTGGTGGAGGAGGAGGTGGAGGAGGAGGAGGAGGAAGAGTAGCAAGAGGAAGTAGAAGTTTTAGAAAAAGAGAACGAGGAAGACGTGGTGTAGGAGGAGGAGGAGGAGGAGGAGGAGGAGGAGGAAGAGTAGGACGAGGAAGTTTTAGAAAAAGATGAGGAGGAAGACGGGGTGGAGGAGGATGTGGAGGAGGAGGACGAGGAGGAGGAAGAAGACTAAGAGTAGGAAGAGGAAGTGGAGGTTTTAGGAGAAGAGAAGGAGGAAGAGGAGGAGGAGGTGGTGGAGGAGGAGGTGGAGGAGGTGGAGGAGGGGAGGAGGAGGAAGAAGAGGAAGGGGAAGAGAAGGGGAAAGTGGAGATGGAGGGAGAGGAGGAAGTAGGAGGAGAAAGAGAAGATGAAGCAGGAAGAAGAGGAAGAGAAGAATAGAGAGGAAGGGGAGCAGGAGGAGGAGGAGGAGGAGAAAGTGAAAACTATAGACAGGAGAAGGAGGAGGAAAAGAGGAGGAAGAGAAGGAAAAGGAGGAGGGGGAAGAGAAGGAGAAAGAGGGGAAAGGGGAGGATGAAGAGGAGGAGGGACTGGAGGAGGAGAAAGAGGAAGAGGAGAAAGAGGAGGAGGAAGAGAATGTAAGGGAGGAAGAGAAAGAGAAAGAGAAGAAGGAGAAAGTGGAGGAAAAGGAGGAGTAGTAGGACGAGGAGGAGGAGGAAGGGAATAAAGAAGAGGAAGAGGAGGAAGCTGACGATAAGGAGGAGGTGGAGCAGGACTAGGAGTACGAGGAGGAGGAAGGGGAGAAAGAGGAGGAAGAGGAGGAACAGAAGAAGGAGCAGGAGGAGGAGGAGGAAGAGGATGATGAGGAGAAAGAGGAGGAGGAATGGGTAGGAAGAGGAGAAGGAAGAAGAGGAAAAGGAGAAGGAGGAGGAGGAGGAGAAGGGAGAGGAGGAGGAGAAGGAGGAGGAGGAGAAGGAGGAGGAGGAGAAGGAGGAGGAGGAGGAGGAGAAGGCTGTACAATTAATCTGTAGCAGTCTTGGCTTTTTGCGTTCCTTTCATCTAATTTGGTGTTTCGTTGTCCCGCTGCTTGTCGTCGTCGTCGTCGTCGTCGTCGTCACAGCTGTCGTTTTCAGGGACTTCGTCGTCATCGTCGTCATCTATGGCATCGTCGTCATCATTGTTGTCGTCATAATCGTCGGTACAGTCGTCATCTCTATTGCTGTCGTCGTCGTCGTCGTCGTCGTCTTCGTCGTCGTCGCCGCCGTCGTCGTCGTTGTCCGGGCGGATAGTATGCAGCGGCTTGTTCCCCGTGCGTTTAATCTCGCCCGCCGTAAATACTTAACCCAGTGTTCGAGGCTTTTTTGTCCGGGATTTCTGCCATGTTGCCGCCACAAATGTCCCAGCCTTTTCTCTCCCCTTGTGTGACTCTGCCTACGTTTCATCTTATCTGCCAGTAATTACTTGGCGTAATAGCTCCCTTCCTCCACTTGTGTAAGCGTGCATCCACGTCCCTGGTTGCCAGTGGTATTTATAGTGGAGTGGGGAGATCACAAACATATCAAACTGATTCCAAGTATATGCACATGCACACACACGTATACACGTATATATATATGTGTGTGTGTATATGTGTAGGTGCTAGCAGTGCATATTACAAAAGAAGCCTTACCTTCTTTGTAAATTAATCTGATGAAGAAGGTATTTGTTGAGAGATTAAAAGATATAGAGCCACTGTTTCTCCAAGTGTTTCTTCTAACATACATACACACACACACAAATACACACACACACACACACACACATATATATATATATATATATATATGTATATATATATGTATATATATATATATATATATGTTTATATACATATACACACACATGTTTTTAATCGTCTCAAGTGTTGGATTAAACGACTCTTCATATGGAACTCGAACCCTAA
>NC_134807.1:23283950-23301450 GCF_046742065.1 Oratosquilla oratoria
CGGCGAGTTGGACCAAGGGCACGATTTATTAGATTCTTTGCTACAAAATCCTATGTAAGGGGTCTCGTCCTAGCCACCTAATAGGGGGAGTTTCATGACGTTAAACCGATTCATATTACATAATATCATATTATATGACATCATATATCATATTACTATATTCTCACTTTCCCACCAGATGTCAGGTAGATGTTATTATATATTAGTCGTCGGTATTTAGATTAGAGCTCTCCAGCCGTCACGATCTTCGTACAATCTCTCTAGATTTATTTCTTCTAGTGTTAAATTTCCTCTCTAAGTTCATCTTTACACAATCTAACCATCTCTTTCTAGGTCTTCCCGCCGGCCTCTTTCCTCTAGGTTGCCACTCCATATATCTTTTAGGATATCTATTCTCTTCCATTCTTTTTACATGCCCATACCATCTCAAGTTGTTTCTTCCTATGATTTCTACAATCGGTTCTACTTCCGGATGTTTTCTTGTTCTCTTCTTTCTTACTATATTAATGTATTTACTACATTTATATATTTATTTGTTTATATTATATACTTATATATTATTTTATTCATTTATTCATTCATCTATTTATTCGTTTATACATATGTTCTGTCTAGTGACCGAAGCATTATGGTCTTCGGAGAAGATGTTCCCTTTGAACTGGCGGTGGTTGTTGTGTGTTGTTGCTGCTGCTGCTGCTGCTGCTGCTGTTGTTGTTGTTGTTGTTGTTGTTGTTGTTGTTGTTGTTGTTGTTGTTGTTGTTGTTGTTGTTGTTGTTGTTGACTACATTTCACCAGCGCTTCTATTCTCACTAACGATTAAATATTCGCCTATTCTGTGACCTGGCACTGAGAGAAAGCCTTTCTTTGAAGACTGAAGACTCTTGACCTGAGGTCAAAGAAACAGAAAAAAGAAATAAACACAAATAATTGTGTATTAGGTCATAAAAAGTTTTATTCTATTTTGTTCATATTTTTTACTATTATCATTATCATTATAATCATCATTATTAATTATTATTATTATTATTATTACTATTATTATTATTATTACTATTATTATTATTATTATTATTATTATCATTATTATTATTATTTTATTATTATTATTACTATTATTATTATTATTACTATTATTATTATTATTATTATTATTATCATTATTATTATTATTATTACTTTAGTTTTGCATGACGTGTACCAATAAGTAATAATAAATAAAAAACATAAATAAATAAATATAGAATAATTTGTCTAACTGTCCCGGCCCAATCTTATCCGGACCCAGATTGGTCCGGCAATTCGTCCCGACGAGTCGTTACCCGGACGAGATATCCCGGATCCCTTCCCCCCCCCCCCTTACCAATCACACCAGCTCCGGGCGTTGCAATTAAATATCAAAGAAAATGTAATGAGGTTTCACAGCTCATTGGACAAAAATCGTAGGAATTAATCGAAATTGTGGAAACGTGTTTCGGAAGCAGAAGAAGCGTTGCCAAGTAATTTCCACGTTTGTGCTATTTATGAAAAAAAAAAATATTTGTATGGAATCCCGAGTGATTAAATACACTAAGTGATCCGCGAAATTTTGTCAACGCTTGGACTGGTATGATGGATTTGTGGTTTAAGTTTGTGAGTGGACAACTGATGGATATGTATGTGTAATTCTATCTGAGCTTTTTGCCTTAATGTATTCACGTGTAGACTACGGCCATAGTTAATTAGTTATTGTACTTTAAATGCATCTGTACTAGTGCGAAAATCTAGAGTCGTGAGCCCTGGCCATTCTGAGCTGACCCAGTGATTTGCTACTTTTCGGTACGCACTGGCTATATATATATATATATATATATATATATATATATATATATATATATATGCAATAAAAACACTAGGAGCGTGTGTTCACAAATGCGTAAGTAACCACTAGGAAAAGTAAACTAACGAAGCAGAGCGCTTTCGTATAATTACATCTTCAGTGCAGATACAAAGAAGGAATTAAAAGATGAAGAAACAAGGTACAGAATATATGACATAGTGAAGAGGGCATTCGGAGAGGTAGTGGAAGAAGTACACGTGCCGGACGTTTGGGCCGTCCTGGTAGCCAACAAGTAAGGGACGTTTGGGCCGTCCTGGTAACCAACAAGTATGGGACAACTGCTCATAATTTATATTACAATTTAAACAATTTTGAAATTTTATGAGAAATAAAACTATCTAATTTGTACAAACCTTGATGAAGATTAACATTTATCCCCTTACTAGATTTGATCAAACTGCATCCAATTAAATTTCTTTCTGTTATGTTGTTGTTGTATGTGATGACATACGTGGATCGAAACGTCTCGATTTAAATATTCATCTCATCTATGCCACCCTTATGCGTCAGCTCCGCAGTGCAAATGCTTACTAGAGAGGTTGATATCGGGGATTTGGGATGCAGGTAGGACATAGCACGTCTGGCAAGATAACACATTGTTTCATGCCCGACACCCTGATATCCATCCTTCTGGATCCACTCTTCCCCCGAGAAGAGAGAGTCAACCTGGCCACCCTGCGGTGCAGCCATGATCAAACCCTTCTGTCGTAGTCATGAATGTTTGACTACAAAATTTGATGGAAAAGGATACACTGTGGTCTCTTAAAGGCTGTTTAATTAACGAGTATTTGTACACAGTATGCCGTATGCACTCACCGGCCTATTCAAATAGTCCTTCGCTAGGCCTTACTGTGAGTGTATACTGTATACTGTGCATAAAGACTCATTAATTAAACGGTCTTCAAGAGACCGTAGAGTATCATTTCCCATCAAATGTTGTAGTCGAACATTTACGACTACAACACTTCTAAGTTACCAGAAGAGGCTGGATGACCGTATCACCTCACCCCGTAGTATACAGCATATTATGGAAGACTGCACTGTACACAGCCATGCACGCCAACAACATAATATACTATCTTATAAGGGATTTGTGGGAAAACCTCGTTCCGGCCGTGGCGTTCTTCAGAGAGGCGGAACTGCTTGGCCAGACAGTCTTGGGACCGACAACAATAACAAGTGCTGCGCAGCAAATGACGCAATTAGTCGATGTCCTGATACACACCTCTACGTCAGTGGTTCCCAAACTTTTTTTTTTTAGTTTTACAATTATACGTACTAAGTTAACATAAATCCCAATGCCGGGTACCGTAATGTTTTCTTGGTTTTATTTTATTTTATTTTATTTTCAATTTTTTTGTCAGCCCTCCATTACCCCCGAAAATTTGTTACCTCCCCGCCAGGGGGTAATTTACCCACAGTTTGGGAACCACTGCTCTACGTGGACATACACGCGAGACAGTGTGTAACGAACAATTAGATCTTTCTGTAGCTTTATATTTCCTGCGTGACCGTAATTTAAGAGTTTCATTAACCTGTATTGTGAGACCCTCAATAGTGAAATACTACGCGGGATATTGTCCCTTATATTGTCCCTTTTGTACAAACAGGAGACGAAGCCACATGACGCAGTAAGTAGTATTCTTTTGTAAATCGTTCGTGGTGTGGTTGATAGCGATCTAACCTCGCGCTGGTCTAGGGAAATGGCCCCCAAGGAAAACATGACAAAAATTTAGGGGGATCATGGGCTGCTATTGCAAATTATATATTTCTACATAACGTGAGGAATTTGAATATAAATAATAAATCCATTACTATGTCCTGTCAGAAGAAATATAATTATGGTTGTCAACTCTGTAATAAAGCAGTTTCTCTTCACCAGCATTTTATCATTACCATAATTATTATTATTATAATTATATATAGATATATATATATATATATATATATATATATATATATATATTGCAGTACGTCACAATGACTCGTGAAAATAAAATAACAGATATATATATATATATATATATATATATATATATATATATATATATATATATATATATATATATGATATTATGGAGAGACGGGAAGATCAGTGGAGCTACGGACATATGAGCACAAAAATGACGTCAGAGCTCACAGAACCTCCAACTCGCTAGTAGTTCATTTAGACCAATGTGGTCATCTTCCAGATTGGAAAAAGATAGAGGTGCTCCACAAAGGTCTAGAGAAAAAGAAAAGAAAAATAGTAGAGGCAGCCTACATTACTTCCCACCCCTGCATCAACCATAGGGAAGGGTTTATAAAATTAGCAGGAGCGGTAAGTACTCTGATTGTCAAGGAGGTAAAAAGGACAATTGAGAACGGAGGGAGAAGTGACATAGTCGGAGTCGGGTAGAGGACGGATGAGAGTATAGAAGGAGGGGAACACGGCAAGGATGGATTATATAAGCTGTTAATTTTCTGAAACTGTATGTACTTTGAGAATGTCCTGGTAAGGACGAAACGTCAGTGAATAAAACTCCAACTGTTCTTTGTGTTTAACTCACCACCCTTCCACTCATATATATATATATATATATATATATATATACAGTATATATATACATACATATACCATGGGCTTCTTTCCCCTTACACGGGAGGTAGCCAAAACCAAAATGCATAAATCCATCAATGGGAGAATAATGTGAAAAAAGTTTAAGAATCACTGTTCTAGTGCCACACGTCCTAAGGTTCGAATCCCATTGTAATCAAAGTGGAGATACGTGCGTGTACTCACTGCATCATGGACACTGTTGCAAGTTCTCAACCCGATGTAAGCAGGTTATCACACTGGGCTAATTTTCCTCCGACATCTTACCTTCGACTTCCATCTGAATAACTAGAAAATGACTTCGCCCGCAGAAATCTAGATTTCTAGGTTTACATTCTCTTAGTTCATTATTCAGCTTTGCTATATATGACGAAAAGATAATTTGACTTTTAGAGACTTGAAAATAAAAGATTGTAACCGAAGTCATTTTTACTCAAACGAATTCTCAACAGTCGACGCTGGTGAAGGCCGTGGAGAAAGTTCAGTGTGATAGGCCCTTTCGTATGCCAAGTTGGTCCTAATCTTGGGGTGGTCCTTTGGACCCAAGGAACTGGTCCAAAATTGCCGCTCGATAAAACCCACACGCCGGTTTTGGGCCCAAGTTATGCAAACTATAATTAGAGACAAAGTTACCCCATTCTTGGCCTCTGCGGGCGATGAAACGGAGATAACAAATCCTCGACTTCCTCAAGCGGTCGAACACTTTCCACGTTTTATCAGTGGTTATCGTTCACGATGAATGTTAGCCTAATCTCATCGTGGACGAAACATAATGAAACATCGAAGTAACTTAAGATATTCGCCTATTTCGTGGACGCATATCTAAGCAGGCTAAATTTGATTCAGCCCTAATTTAACATAAATGTGTTTCGAAAACTTTGTATCAAGGATTGAAACAAATTAATATTCTAAGGATCTAAATGGTTGAAATTATATGAAAACGTCCAAAGCTATCTGAATTGTTTATTTGAAATTATGGTTTCCATAATCGCATGTAAGAAAGTGTAATGATTAATTTCTTAAATGTCTTAAATGCCACAATAGAAGAACAAGCATAATCATAAACACGCGCACACACACACACACACACACACACACACACACACACACACACACACACACACACACATACACACACGCACACATACACTTTCATATACAACCTCGTGGCGCAGTGGTTAAAGTTCTCGCCTCCCACTACGGCGGTCCAGGTTCGAATCCCGCCCAGGGCTGAAGTAATTTCAGTATCGCTGTGCTGCGGGTTGTTACTCCAACTCTCATGGGCGGGGAGTTGGGTGTTTGTGTGCGTGAAAAGGTCACAGTATTGCCCATAGATCGGTCATACGAGCTCTGAGCTCTCATCCGGAAGGTTAATAACTGTCAATCACAAGCCCAACACGTGATCTAATACCATTGTGAATTGTGAATATAAGAAAAAAAATACTACACAGGAAGACATTGTCCTATTGAATTAACCTTTCATAAAATTAGTTAAATGAAACTAGATCAAAGACAAGTAAGACCACATAATGGCATAAAAATGTCTGTTGCCCCTGGTCTCTCTTGCAGGAGACCCACGGCCCCCAGATAACCGGCAACGATACCAGTGAAAAGAGGAAGAGACACGAAGTAAATCTTCATAAGAGTAACTTAAAAGGGATATTAAGAGCTTCCGCTTTGTCAGAGGTAATACAAGCCCAAAGTAGAGAGACAAATGTTAATGATGGAAAAGAATAAATAAATTTATAAATAAATGAATAACAACAATGATAAAAAAGTGAGAATATATGACACAGAATAAATCTGAATCAAGATAAAACATTGATAACAATGATAATAATAAAAACAATCTATATACAGAGTTTTTCCCCATTGTAAGAGGGGTAGCCAAGTCAAAGGCATTCCACTCCCCTCCACCACCCTTCCCCCCCCTCATCTTAGCTCCTCTTGGATGACGGGTCATCCCTGCATCCCGCCCACTGCCTTGGGTCAGAAGCAATGTAGCAAGACACAGTACATCCACAGCAAAGCCGCTTCACTTAATCGGCGACCTCCCTCTCCGTCCCCTCATATAGATAGAATAATGATATAATAAACAATGAATAAATAGATAATATATAATAGAAATTATAGAATAAAATAAATAAATAAACATTAACATCTAAAACAAGTTACACTAGCAAAAGCAACACATATTCAGATAATCGAGTTAATAGTTATAATAAGCAAAAAGAAAAATAAGTAATTAAATAGACCAATAAAGGTGAAAAATAAACAATAAGATTAAAGAACACAGACAAATGACTTTAGCAAACGTAACATTTAACTAAATTCAAAGTTCTTAAACTAAGTTATTCACTTGCACAGACACACAAGCACAGACAAGAACAGACTCACACTTGCATTGACTCAAGACGACACAAAGCGTGTCGAGTTTTCAAATTAAACGAAACATTTTGGAACAGAAATACAAAATATATATATATAATCTTATGCAAAATATGTAGTTTTCAAATTAAGCTAAACATTTTTGGAACAGAAATAAAACGGTGAAAAATAAAGTTTAAAAAGAATAATTGAAAAAGGATGCAAAATGCGTGACTGACTCAATCCAGCGCATGCGCAGTAAAATATCATAAATATGCAAAACTAATGGGAACGAAAAAAGATGTAATGTGTTTCAGCTCAAAGGGCCTAAATACAATTCATTATGAAGAAAGCTCATTATGAGAAAACATAATTTTTCAAGCAACAATTACTGAAAACACTGCTCAAAATTAAAAAAAAAAAAATTCCGAAAAGAAAAAAAAAAAAAAAAAAAAAAAAAAAAAAAAAAAAAACTCTCGCTAATGGGCCAATGGAGACGTCATCGGCCGCAGTTAAGCGCCTCCTTCCGTGTACCCTTTTACTCCAAGGAGAAATAAACAGCCCAATAAACAAACACTAAATCCTAGAAGATACGAGCGAGTTAAAAGAAGCAATAGGATTGTTGGAGCAGACTACAGTCACTACCGGGAATCGGAGAGTAGTGCGGGATTCGAACCCACAACAAACTGAATGTGAGACAAGCACGCTTCCGATGACGTCACCAATGTTAGAAGAACTATCTATACGAATGGCGTCTTGTTTGAAATGGTTCACATCTTGTGAACCAAGATGGCCTCTAAGTGGGCCGTGGGACATTGATTATGTTTGGTAATGAATTGCAAATTGGTGCATATATTTTAAAATTCTGCTGAAAGCGTAATACGAAAAAACGTTAGTTGCCTACTAGTTTTTATATCGCTTCTCAAATTCCTGTTTGCACGAAATACATTTCGCATCAAAACGTTTGCTATTTATACTTTTATCCATCCAAAAAAAAAAAAAAAAAAAAAAAAATCCGGCTGTGATGATGGTGCTCAGTGACTAGTTTTTAAATTTCTATATTTTCATTTTCATCTAGTTTTTTTTTTTTTTTCTTGGAGGTGCCAAGATAGGAGGGAGGGTGGAGGGTGGAGGGGAATGGAATATATGGGAAATGAAATGGGTGGGAGTGATTTCTATGCCTTTTTCTTTTTGGCTACCCCCCGTGTAAGGGGGAAAAAGCCTTTGGTATATGCATGTATCTAGTTTACTATTATTTATTTATCTATTTCTATTTATTTATCTATTTTACACCGTGTAAATTCCTTCTATAGAGTCACTATCACACTCCCCCCTCCCCTTCCCTCCCCTCCCCCTCCCTTCCCCCCACTTCCTTGACTTAAGCATATGCATACATACAGCGCAGCATACACCTTCTCATACCCAACGGTGAGGTATGATGTACAATCATGAATAAAAGTTTTGATCTACCTAGAGATGTTCAGGATATAAAATTCAGACTCTTTGTCTGACAGCTTTCTTTTTATCTGTTCAAGAAAATTACTTACGTATTACTTACTAAATATTCCAACGTAAAATATATCATTTACTCGACCAAAAAAAATCTTATTGACACAGTGAGAGCTCTATCGTGGGTTAAAATTTTTGCTTGTCACTGTACAAAGGATACCGCGCATATACACACATACATAAACACACACACACACACACATACGTAAACACACGACTCGATGGCGCAGTTGGTAGAGTTACCGGCCGCCACTACGGTGGTCTGGGTTCGAATCCCTCCCAGGGCTGAAATAATTTTAGTATCGCTGCGCTGCGAGTCGTTACTCCAACTCTCATGGGCGGGGAGTTGGGTGTGTGTGTGTGCGTGTAAGGTCACAGTATTACCCATACATCGGTCATATATGAGCTCTGAGCTCTCTTCCGGGAGGGAAATAGCTGTCGATCACGAGTCCAACACGTGATCCAAGACCATGGTGAATCACACACACACACAGGTAACTCACATCTTTACCCTAAATAATTCTCTCTTTATTCACTTACAATATCCTAACTTAGATTTGCCATTTTACACAAACACATAAACCCGTTCCTAACCTCGTTTGCTAAGCGGCAAGATAAGAAAACACGAGAAAAGAAAGTTAGGTCACCAACTAATCCGAGTTACGTTGAGACAAACAAATTCAATAAACACGAAAGACGCAAAACATTTCTTTCGGATCACCAATAACCAAGTAATACAGAGTTCCCAAGTATTGCAACGCACCATTGACTAAACAGTAATTAAGATAATTGCGAGACTAAAATTCTCAACCAACTTAGTCGACAACAAACTCGTCTTTCTCCTTCAGATTTAAATGTATCTTTGGTTAAAGAATGGAAGGAACGAAGGAAAATGCTTGAATGAAAGATAAGTTTCAATTCCTGACCTAACTTTTCTCTCTTTCCGGTCTACCTCCCCCCCCCCTCATGACCCCTCTTCCTCTTCTTCCTCCTCTTCCTCCTCCCGTTCGGTATTGAAGATTGAACGGGTTATTCAAGAACGCTCCTCGTTAGCCCGTTAGCTAAACTTGTTCGGTTAGTAAAACGAACGGATTAAGGTGTACCGAAATAACTCACTTCCCCAACTTCCTTTAGCTTTAAACCCCGTTAACAAAGCGAACAGGTTAAAGTGACGAGAAATGACCTCTTTACCTCCATCCCTTTAACCTTAAACCCTGTTAGCAAAGCGAACAGGGTAAGGTGACGGGATATAACCCCCTTCCCTCCCTCCCTTTAACTTCAGGGTAAGGTAACGGAAAGTAACCCCCATCCCTCCCTCCCTTTAACTTCAAACCCTGTTAGCAAAGCAAACAGGTTAAGGTGACGGGAGGTAATCACCTCCCCTCCCTCCCTTTAACTTCAAACCCGTTTAAACCACTGAGGACCATCTGTCCGGGAATTCAACACGCATGACGTCATCCGGGTGGAGAGCACAGTCGCGACAAACTGGAAACATCTTCGTCAACCGACTCACTTCGTCTTCTACAGACTCTGCCTGATACCTTGGCTGAATAAAATCGCTAGACGACACTTCCGGAGCGCGTCACCGGATTCATAGAGCAAAACTCTGATACAATTGACACATAACTTAGTTAACACCAGATAGTTTCGTTCAGTTCAAAGATTAACTTCTAGTTTGGGTTGAGATCTTTTATGGTCGTACAGTGTCTTGCGTATAATGTGCGAAAATATCCCCAATTCTGAAATTATCACTTTCTCTAAGAGAGTGTGTGTGTGTGTGTGCGTGTGTGTATGTGTGTGTGTGTGTGTGTGTGTGTGTGTGTGTGTGTGTGTGAGAGAGAGAGAGAGAGAGAGAGAGAGAGAAAGAGAGAGAAAGAGAAGGGCTCAAATTTCTACCTCATTCTGTTTTTGTTTTTGTTTTGTTTTTTCTTCTTTTCCTCTTCCCCGAGAAAAAATGAAAATCAATTTCAAATATCTACATACGGTTTATCAATTGCACTTTGTATCAGCTAAGCAATTCGCTATTGTATCCTTCACGGTTTGTTCCTACATTTAATGAAATTTGGAGACCAAACTACAACGGCACATTTCAAAAACTTATTGACTAATGATCAGCCCAAGCGAGTTAACGGCAACTTCGGAAATCAACCACCGCGCTCTTAGCCTGTACACACCACGATAACCACGTGGCATGGAACGCGCGTCATGTCGCCCACGACCTGGCGCTTCTCTGACAGAGCGACCCTGCTTGTCCCGACCTAACCTAACCCAGTGCAATTATGTAATTACGCACCACGGGTGACTACCCACGCGGTATATATATATATCGGCTCCTGCCGCGTGTAAAACCAGTTCAGTCGTATCTTATAATAAAGGAGACGAACTCACCAAAACCTCTTTCTCTTTACCAATAGTAGCATCGCCACAAACTGAGACACAGGGGACACAGGGGACACAGGTGACACAGGCGGCACAGGCGACGCAGCACAGAGCAAAGGCAGACTTCCTGTTGCTGAATTGAAGCACAGTTTGAACTTCTCTCTCATTTGAAATGGTGAAGTAGTACATCTAGACGCATCTCATATGAGAGAGAAGTTCGGACTGTACTTCAATTAAACAACTATGTCACCCGCGTCTCAGTTTACGCTCAGGCTAAGATTTTGGCTATTTCTAGTTTTCTCCCTGGCAGATACACGATGCCTAGATGACTAATGGTCCACTAATGAAATGATCATTCTAGGTCCTCTAGATTTACTTCTAAATTACTTTTTACTACGTCATTCCTTGTTCCTTCCTCCTCTTCCTATTTTCTTCTTATTCTTCTTCTTCTTTCATAGCAAGTTCGCTTTTCTTTTTCATTTTCTCTTCATCCTCTTTCTTCCCCTCCTCCTCCTTTTCTTCTTTCACAACAAGCTCGTCTTCCTTTACGTTCTCTTCCTCCTCTTTCTTCTCCAGTTTCTTCCTCACCTCGTTACCCCCCTTCTCCTCCTCTTCCTTTAACCACCATCATCATCATCATCATAATCACATCACCACCACCACCACCATCATCACCACCATCATCATCATCATCATCATAATCACATCACCACCACCACCACCATCATCACCACCATCATCACCAACAGAAGCCGAAGCTGCCCCGTCATCCTCACTCCTAAATAATTTCAAATTAATTCGTCTTTCTTTTATTTTTCTTCGGTTTCTTTCGGCTGCTACATTTCTAATCAAATCTTTTTCCTCCTAATCCATCTTCACCCTTTCCTTGTTACCTCCTTCCACCTCTTCCTCCCTCCCTTCTTCTCTTTTCTTCTTCCCCCTTTCTTCAATTACACTTGCTATTCAACCTTAATGCCTTACGATATCTCTTTCTCTCTCTCTTTCCTTCTCCCTTTTCTCCGTCTTCTCTCCCTTGATCTTCCGTTATCTCCATTTCCGCCCCGCCCCCGCTCACTCCCTCCCTCTCTCTCTCTCCTCTTCTTCCTCTCTCCGTCTCGCCTTTCCCCTCCTCCTGCCGCTTATCTTTGTATTCATACTTCTTCTTCTCTTCTTCTTGTGTTTCTTCTGCCACACACGCACACGTACACGCGCACACACACACACACACACACACACACACACACACATATACATACACAGATACACAGTCTCCGGTCTAAAATGACATGTCACTTTCAACCTTCTTTTCTTTCTGTTCTTTTCTTACTCTCCCCTCTTTCTCTTCTCTCCTTCCCCTCTCTCCTTTTGAAAAAACTTCACCTCGCTTCCCCCCCTCCCCCCCACTTCCTGCTCTTCTTGGCGACAAAAGCTCACAACCCCATCTCAAAGGACCAACCCCACTCCGGGACATGACGTCATCAACGTAAAATAAAATAAACAAATGAAAGAAAACGGAATCGCGGCGCCGAAAAAATGAAACACAGAAAACGGGGCCACGGCAACTACTGCGCACTTTTTTTTTCTTTTTTCTTTTTTAAGAATATGGACTTAGTGTTCATTAGAATCTGTCTGCAGATCAGAGAGTGGGGCAATATAGGAGGAGATGTCCTGTATCCCATGTGTGATGATTGCATCTGGGGTCTGTGACCAATCTTCTTCAGTGTTTGTACTCTTCTAAGGCTGGATAATGGTCTGAAACTTCTAACAACAACCACAATACTTTAATCAAAGTTCCTGTTCACATTCTGACGCAGCCCGAAGGGATTTCTCCCCGTCTTCTATTTTTCTGTATAAGGGGACGGAGATGGGATGGGAGGGGTCGCCGATAAAGTGAAGCGGCTTTGCTGTGAATGTACTGTGTCTTGCTACATTGCGTCTGACCCAGGGCAGTGGGCGGGATGCAGGGATGACCCGTCATCCATGAGGAGCTAAGTTGAAAAGGGGGCACGGGTGGTGGAGGGGAGTGGAAATGGGTGGGAGTAGGTGCGTGTCTTTCACTTTGGCTACCTCCCTTGTCAGGGGGAAAAAGCTCTTAGTATGTAGATAGATTGAACTTTAACAATTCTTGTGTTTTCTTCTGCTTCCCGCTAGGCCAGTGGAGACTGGGGACTATGGTCTGTTGTTATAAATTTTATATTTCTATATAATGTGAAGAGTCTGAAGATGAATAAAACTTTCAATACTGTGGCCTGGCAGAAGATAAAAATTATTGTCAACTTTGTAATAAATCGCAGTTTCTTTTCATCAACATTTCTTTATTATCATTATTAGTATCATTATTGTTATTATTATTATTAACATTATTATTATTTTTGTTATTATGGTATTATTATTATTATTATGATTATTTTTTTCGGGGAGGAATTTGGGAGAATAATGAAGAGAAAGGATTACAAAGGATTACAAAGGCGGAGCATGCCGACAGGAGACCTTTTGATCCATAGCTAGGTCGGATGCGAAAAAAATATATATATAATAATGATGAATAAACAAATAAATAAAAATTATAATAATAGAATTCATAAAAGAGAAGGATGAAATTAAAAAGATTGAGAGTCACTGTTTGGGGCGATATTTGGTCAGACATACTATCTCTACCATGACGTGATTCAGATATTCTATTCTGGCTAACGACAGACGATTTTATTCATGTTTGTGAGTTTACAAGCATCTCAGAAGTAATCAAAAGCATGCTGGCCTCACAATCAATTGGTTGCCGGTTCGAATCCCGCACTCTTCTGCGATTCACAGCAGTGAGTGTCACTTGTCCCAACAGTTCCCAAAGCGCGTACATAGGGCAAAGGTGACGGCTTCGGCCGCAGATATTCAGTGCCTCCTGGTGTAGATTCATCACCTCATTTGAGGATTTTACTCATTTTTTAGGACCCCTCCCCCCCCCGGTCTGTAAGATCAAAGCACATTCTATAACATTCAAGAACATTAAAGAACAAATTTCAGGACAAGGAAAAAGCTGTTAGTGCTTCATAATTACCTTTCTGTGGATTTCAACCGCAATTAAATATACAAACACATTCTTGTAAATAAAAAAAATCATCATACGCTGCTTTTTCATTTTTTTTTTTTTTGTGAGTTCAAACTAAATTACTTTTCTGAGTTCCCTAAACGGCGTTTCAGTACATCATGAGCCTTCGCAGATTCTTTCAGCTGACCTGAAGTTCTTTCAGGTTATTTCAGTAAGGGAGAACACACACAAAAGAGTCTAAAGACCTCTTCAAAACATTCCATTGTCCTGGGCCACTTTCACAAGCCTTTCATACTACCACTGCATCTTTCAGTGCATATTTCAGAATTTTGCAGCAAACTGGAACATCTTTCAGATTATTTCAGCATGAGAAAATCCATGTAAAGATTTTACAACACATTCCAATGCATTTCAATTAGTGACGAGACGACACAAAAATAAAATAAAATAAAATAAATAAGAAATAACGATTCCGATTCCAATTTCGATATTGCTTTAAACTTCCGATTCCGATAAATGATTAATAAGTGTAATTTGTTCATAAAATATTTGTCTCCCAAAACAGGGCCTGAAAATAATCATGAATTATTATCATTACAAGCATCGGAATCGAACTCGTATTCCAACAGGAAGGTTAGAATAATATCGGGACTCGAATCGGAGTCGTTTGAATTTTTGGTATCGCCCCATAGTTAACATCAATATGATAAAACCTCTCTATTAAACCTTAAACATAGTTACAATAACAATCAGCACACCACAACACAATAATTGACGATCTTTCAGCATCCTTCAGAAGCTGAAATGAAATGATGGAGTCCTAATCCCTTTCAGGATTCCTTTCAGATATAGGGTCACATTGGGTCCCATACACTGCTTTAACAAGGGTGACGCAAACAAGGTCATCATATTAAGACAACAGTGCAGGACTCGCAGTAACGGATTTAAATTGGACAAATTTAGATCTAAGAATGAATAGGCAAGAACTAGTTCACTAATAGCGTGGTCAACGAATGGAATAGACTTAGTAACCATGTAGTGAGTACTGAAACTATCGGTTGTTTTAAGAAACGATTAGACAACTTTATGAATATGGATGACAGGTGGTCATGGACATGGAACTGCCTAGTGTAGACCTTATGGTCTCTTGCAGTCTCCTTCATTCTTATGTCTTCATGCTTTGGTTTAACGTCGCGACCTCTCTCCCATCAGAAGGCTAGAACGGTACCCCTTACAGTGGACTTTGCAGCGTGGAATTTAATGAACCATTCCCTTGGTTCAACTCGCTGGAGGCAAGGTTCGAACTGCCGTCACATCGACCTCCGCCGCAAGTAGCGACGCTCTAACCCGGTCGGCCAACGAGCATCTTTTATAAAGACATTCGATTCCAAACCGGTTGAGTGAGGTGTTGATATCTGTATCCTAATCATAGAACGACAGCGAGGGTGAGATTGTCCTCAAGGAGAGAAGCGCTGGTAAATTACAACCCACAACAAGAACAACAACGACAGCAACAACAACAACAACATAATCAAGAGTTTCCTGATGCACTTTGTTTCACTGCCTTCGTCTCCCCATAATTCTTTGTTCAAAGTTTCAGATAACAATATCTAATATTTGATTACGCAGAAGGCATTTGTATTTTCCTTCGGAAGCTCTTAAGGAAGAACGCCCTTCCTCGAAGAAGAAGAAGAAAAAAAAAGAAGAAGAAAAAAGGGAAAGAACGAAAAGAAAAGGTTTTGCTGTTCCACAACAAAGTGAGTTGGGAGTGGAGGGGGAAGGGGTAGGGAGGAGGGGGAGGGGAGGGGAAGGGGGAAAGGAAAGGAAGCTTTGTTTCCCTTTCAACCCCCATTTCCTCTCCAACCCCACCACCACCCCGACCCGGAAAAAGATTCTACCAGAAGCTTGCGAAAATGTTCCTAAGAGGTTTGCCGAAGAAGGATTTCCTTCACAAAAGACTAAACAGTTCCGATGATTCCTATGTATAATTTTCTATGATCTCCTCGGTAATGCATTTTCCTACTTTAGTTTTAATCTTACAGTGTCGATTTAGACTACACCTCTTCAATACGAGCCAACTTTTGGCGGGCGGTATCAGCTGCCTGATGTACGATGATGCATCACATCACATTACTCGCATTATAAGATATAAATTTACTTCTGTATTACTCGTTCTCTTTCACTCTGAATATTAATAACCACAGAAAATATGATTAGGCAAGTTCACAGAATATGGGGATCATTCAGCTATAATTACAAAATAAATATAATCAAGATGACGACATATACCCACTAGCCCCTGCGTAAGCGTCATCGTATGGAAGGAGTTAAGAAAGAGTTAACAAACCAATAGAGTGGTTAACGAATAGAATAGACTTAGTAACCATGTACTAAGCGCTGAAACTACTGGGTATTTTAAGAGAAGGGAATGATAAGTGGTAATGAACATGAAACTGCCTAGTGTAGGCCTTATGGTCTCTTGCAGCCTCCTTCATTTTTATGTTCTCTCGTTCAGTTGATGGGTCGCCTTTACGAAAAAGGAACTGAATGTACATTAATCAACCCTTTCCGTCCAGTGGTATACTTGATAAAGTCTTCAGAGTCTATCAGCAAATTACTTTGTTTTCTTCGTTTCCCAAGGTCATCTTCACAGTAGAAGAAACTAAATGTATATTTATATTTTTTCCGTCCAGTGGCACACTTGATAAAATAAAGCCTTTAAGAGTCTCTCAGCACCTTTCTTTTTCTTCTTCTTCTTCTTTTTCTTTATTCTTCCTCGTCTCCCAGTGTAAGCTAAAAAATCTATTTATGATTCCAGCATGTTTGTTCGTCTAGTTTCACCATGGAGGACACTCAATGATTCTACTCAAATTGATACCATTTGCAAAGGTTGAAATGCTATTGAACAGCATTATAGCATGTTAGACAATGCACACACTCCATTACTTAATTCAATTTTCGTGGTGTAAAGGACTTTGGAAGGCCATCCGTGAGATGCTATTGAATGGCATAATATAATGTTAGACAATGCACACACTCCATTACTTAATTCAATTTTCGTAGTGAAATATACTTTGGAAGGCCATCTGTGAGATGCTATAGACTGGTATAATATAATGTTAGACAATGCACACACTCCATTACTTAATTCGATTTCCGTGGTGAAAAGGAATTTGGAAGGCCATCCGTGAAATGCCCCGGCTATGTGATCTTCCAGCCCCTTCGCCGAGGCTTTCATGGGGTCAAAGTTTGTTTTTCTTCGTTTCTGTACTTGAAAAGGCTCCAACAATTGAAGCGTCGTACAATAAATAAAGGCTTCATCCTCAATAGAAGTGTACCTCTGCCATCTTGAATCATTTGGCCCTCAGCTGAATCAAATCAGTTAGCGAGGTCGGTTCCTGGAAAGAAGCAAACTTCTTGGCAGACACTCCGTATTCTTGAAACTGGAAACAGATATCACCTGGTTCTTATGACGCTCCTGGACAACGCTCGGAAGTTCTTCGGGGGAGGAGGAGGAGGAGTTGGAGGAGGAGGAGGAGGAGGAGGAGGAGGTGCAGGAGGAGGGGGAGGATTGGGGTGAACCAAGATTTCTCTCATACATATCGACGCCCTACCGAGGACGACTTCAAACCACGTCAGAAGTTCTCCGTACATTTCTCTAACGTCCTCCTCGGAATTTTTTTACAGATACTCCTATTGACAAGATCGGTTGTTCCCCTCCTCTCACCCT
>NC_134807.1:23313950-23323950 GCF_046742065.1 Oratosquilla oratoria
ATACTGTGACCTTACACAAGCACACACACAAACACACACACACACACACACATACACACACACACACACACAACTTTTTGCCCATCAGAGTTGGAATGCCGGCTCGCAGTGCAGTGTTGCTGAAATTTTCAACCCTGTGCTAGACTCGAACTCGGACCGCTGAATTAACTGTCGAGAACGGTACTATTGCACCGTCGAAAGAGAGAGAGAGCGAGAGCGAGAGAGATAGAGAGTGTGTGTGTGTGTGTGTGTGTGTGTGTGTGTGTGTGTGTGTGTGTGTGTGTGTGTGCGCGCGCGCGCAAGTACAGCACCTTCTGATATAATGTAAGAAAAAAATATCGTTGTAATACAAATGATCAAACTGAATTGAATCAGCCCAATAAGAAAACAAATAAGTATGAAATAAAATAAATAGATAAATAAATAAATAAGTAAATAAATAATAAAAGATAAATCCAATGTATGACTATGGAACGGAGCAAAAGGAAGAAGACGAAGAGGAAGAATGTCTCCCCCGGAAGGGAGAGGGGGAGAGGGTGGGAGAGGGTGGGAGAAGGTGGGAGAGGGTGGGAGAGGGGGAGGGAGGGGAATGGGCGAATTGGGGGGGTTGTTACCCGTTAATTACCCAAGTCAGTCAAGTGTGAGTAAAACTCATAAATGTTCCAAATTATTGGGACCTTTTCGAAACACGACGTCCTCGTCGCGTCGACCAAACAATATAGGACGATTTGGGGGGTGGGGGTAGGGGGGGTGTTAAGGGGATAGGGGGTAGGTCGACAAGCGATGTTTTATTCTTCGTCACGTGATTATGGGGGTGTTATTTATGGGGGGAGTGCCTGACACACATGGAAGATGTCTTTGGGGGGGAGGAGGGGAGACGACAGGGGGATGATGGGAAGGGGAGAAGGGGAGTAGGGGGAGGAGGGAGGGAGGGAGATGATGGGGAGGAAGAAGAAGACGGGGAGGGGGAGGAGGGAGTGAGAGGGAGAAGGGGAGGAGGGAGAAGGGGGAGAATGGAGATGATGGGTGAGGAGGGAGAGGACGGGAAGGGGTAGGAGGGGAGATTGGGGGGAGGGTGAAGAGAGGATGGAGGGAGATGACAGGGGAGGGGGGAGAGGACGGGAAGGGGAGAGGAGGGAGAGAAGGGGGAGAAGGTGAGGAGGGGAGGAGGGAGAGAAGGGGACAAGGGGGAGGGGGAAGGAGGGAAGGAGGGAGGTGACAGGGGAGGAGGGAGAGGAAGGGGAGGGGGAAGAGGGGGAGGATGGGAGAAGGGGAGGAGGGGTAGCTTGTCTATGACACGTAGAGGAGGAGGAGGAGGAGGAGGAGGAGGAGGAGGAAGGAGGAGGAGGAGAAGGAGGAGGATGTTTTTTAGACGTTCAAGGATCAGTGACGAGGAGCACCTACGAAGACAAGGACGAGGATGACTACAAAGCCCTGCTCTCGTGATTACTCTTTTTCTTCTCTCTCTCTCTCTCTTTTTTTCCCCTACGACGAAGGTTTATAATGGGGAGAGAGAGAGAGAGAGAGAGAGAGAGAGAGAGAGAGAGAGAGAGAGAGAGAGAAGAGTGAGAGAAGGAGAGTGACAGAGAGAGATGGGAAGAGAGAGAGAGAGAGAGAGAGAGAGAGAGAGAGAGAGAGAGAGAGAGAGAGAGAGAGAGAGACACAGAGAGAGAGAGAGAGAGAGAGAGAGAGAGAGAGAGAAAGAGAGAGAGAGAAGACCTTTTGGTCCATAACGAGGCCAGATGCAGAGAAAATGAAGAAGTGAGCAGCAACCCAAATGGCCAAACAACAAACAAATAAACAAAGCAACCTATCAATCTTTAAAGGTGTTTGTCCAGATGGACTTCATAGTAAATAGATAAACAAATAAACAAACAAATAAATGAACAAGTATATAAATAAATGAATTATTACATATATGAATAAACAAGTATATGAACAGATAAATACATACACAAACCAATGCCAATAAGTAAGTAGATAAATAAAGGATTACAAAGGATTACAAAGGCGGAGCATGCCGACAGGAGACCTTTTTATCCATATCTAGGTCGGATGAAAAAAAAAAAAAATCATATTAATAATAAAATAATAAATAAAAATTATAATAATGTAAATAACAAATAAAATACATAAATAAATGAATAGGTATAGTTAAAATAAGAAACAAACAGGTAAATAGTAAATAATAAATTGACATATAACTAATAATAAATGAAAATTAGACAGACAAATGATAACAAAACAAAAACAAATAATATAAGGTAAATTATAATCATTACAGGATCTTGCTTAGGTGTTTATCTAAATGATTCTTAAAGCTTCGAACTGAACTACATTGCACTACCTGTGCAGGAAGTTTATTCCATTCATTAACTACACGGTTGGCAAAGTTGTTTCTACCTACTTCCAAATTTGAATCTATTTCCGGACAGTTTGAGACCATTGTTTCTTGTCTGATTCTCATTCAATGTGAAAATTTGGTCACTTTTGATGTTGTCAATTCCCTTTAAAATCTTAAAGACCTGTATCAAGTCACCTCTGAGTCTACGCTTTTTTAAATAGATAAATAAGCAAATAATAAAATAAATAAAATAAACAAATAAATAGATAAATAAATAAATAAATACGAAATGTCCCACATTCCACTGCCTCGGTGGGAAGCCATTTATGGACTTCGTGTTCTACAAGGTCGACATACGAAGGTCTCGGAAACGACGAGAGGGTCAAAAAGAGGACACACAGGTGGGGGGGGAGGACAGGGAGAATTCGAGCGAAAGGCCAAGTACAGGGAAGGTAGCAGGGAGACAAGGAGGACAAGGAGAGGACAAGGGGAGGACAAGGAGAGGGCAGGGAAGAAGGTAAGTAACGGGAAGACAAAGAGGATAAGGGGAGGACAAGAGGAGGACAATGGGAGTGCAGAGGAGAAGGGCAGTAACAGGAGGACAAGAAGGACAAGGAGAATGCTTGTGAATGGCCAAGTTGAGGAAGGTAGCAGGACAAGGGGAGGACAAGGGGAGGACAAGAGGGGGACAAGGGGAACGCAGATAAGAAGAAAAATAACAGGAAGACAAGAAGGACAAGGGGAGGACAGGGAGAATGCGTGTGAAAGGCCAAGTACAAGGAAGGTAGTAGGAGGACAAGGGGAAGACAAGGGGAAGGCAGGGAAGAAGGAAAGTAACGGGAAAACAAAGAGGACAAGGGGAGGACAGGTAGAATGCGTGTGAAAGGCCAATTAGAGGAAGGTAGCAGGAGGACAAGGAGGACAAGTATAGGGGAGGGATGAAGGAAAACAGCAAGACAAAGAGGACAATGGGAGGACGAAGAGAATTTGAGAAGAAAGATGAAGGAGCATGAAAGGAAATATGTATATATATATACAGTATATATGTATATATATAATATATATATATATGTATATATATATTGTATATATATATATATATATGTGCATATATATATATATGTATATATATATATGTATATATATATATGTGCATATATATATATATATATATATATATATATATGTGCATATATATATATATATATATATATATATATATATATATATATATATATATGTGCATATATATATATATATATATATATATATATATATGTACATATAATTATATGTTACGACAATAACACACATACCAAGCCGGATTAAACCACCGTGGTGAGGTACAGAGGCCGCAACGTCCCTCAAGGGGATAGGCCGGTCTTGCAATGGGCCACTTAGGCTGAATTACACGCTACTACTTCACGCCTGCGTGTTAATATCAGCTTCTAACAGAAGATACATCTATTGCTATTCCTTACCATATCCCTCTGATGGTACATACTGGCGTGTAAGACCAAAGCAAGACTTCCGCCGAACTTCGAGGTGCGACTGTACAGTACATAATGCCAGTGTGAACCATCAATGTGGCTAATTGACATGGAAGTACCAATTGTAGGCAGTGTGGCTAATTGACATGGAAGTACCAATTGTAGGCAGTGTGTTAATGATGTTAATGAAGGACTCTTTTCCTTACTGTTGAGCTGGCTAAGTGTACTTCAAAAACTACAAAATGTTTATATGTTGGTAAGGGGATTCACAGGTGAACAGAGTTTCGGAGCAAGAAGGACACGCCAGGTAATACATATATTTAGTCGAAGAAAATGTGGACAAGGGGTGACTCCACACGAACTCAAACAAAGCCTGTGGGAGTGACATTCCACTCCCAACAATAAAAAAAAAAAAAAAAAGGCAAGTACAAGGGAGCGTGGTCGGCCTCGAAGGAGCGAGAGAGATACGAGGCCGGAAGAATCTCTGGGTTGGTGCATGAATACTAGGGGAGGAGGGCGAAGCGGGCACCACGAGGGGCGAGGGGCGAGAGGACAAGGAAACAAGGGGGCGAAAGGGCGAGGGAACGAGAGGGCGAAGGGGAGAGGGCCGAGGGGGCGAGAGGACGAGGGGCCGAGGGGCGAAAGGGTGAGGGAACGAGTGAGCGAAGGGAAGAGGGGCGAGGGGGCGAGGGATGAGAGGTCGAGAGGGCGAGGGGCGAGAGGACATGGGAACGAAGGGGCGAAGGGGCGAGGGGCGAGAGGACATGGGAACGAAATGGCGAGAGGGCGATGAGCGAGAGAACACAGGAACGAAAGGGCGAAAGGGGCAAGGGGCAGCGAGAGAGGGTGAAAGGGCGAGAGGGGGTGAGGGGCGAGAGGGCGAAGGAAGGAGGTGGTTACGACCAGGGACAAGGTGAGCACATGAGGGCAAACAAGGGGGTACCCATAGGACACAGTAAGGGCAAAACAATAGGGCGATGAGGCAGAGAGGGGACAAGGGGGCAGAGAGGGGGAGAGGGGCAAAAGGGGGACAAGGGGGCAAAGAGGAGGAGAGGGGCAGAGAGGGGGAGAGGGGCAAAGAGGGGACAAAGGGGCAAAGAGGAGGAGAGGGGCAGAGAGGGGAAAAGTGGACGAAGAGGGGGAGAGGGGGCAAGGGAGGGAAAGGGGGAAATACGAGAGGACAAGGGAAGAGGGGGCGAAAGAGAGGGGCGAGGGGCGAGGGGCGCGAAAGGGCGAGTGGAGAGAGGACTTGAGAACGAGGGGGGCGAGGGGTAAGGGGCGAGGGCGAGGGGGGCGAGGGGGGAAGGGGGTGATAGGGCGATAGTGAGCACAGAGCGTGTTAAAGAAGGGAAACGGACGAGGAATAGGAAAGTAAAGAGCAAAGTGGGGGGAATGGGAGGCTTAGGGGGGAAGGGAGGGAGGAAGTGACATGTCACGACAATGCACGTGACACCAGGTCAAGTATGTGACGTACAACCACACGTCACTCTCGTCATGCTTGAGTACATGACACCAAACCACGAAAGAGTATGCGACCCAGCTGAGAATGAGATATGGCGCGAGTTCACAGGGGGGCCAGTTTTGAGCCTATTTGACCAATTTGACCAAACTGGCACCACGCGCCTCAATGGGTCTCCGGATGGAAGTCTTTGAAGCCAGAGAAAGAGAGAGATTGAGACATAGAGAGAGAGAGAGAGAGAGAGAGTGAGAGAGAGAGAGAGAGAGAGAGAGAGAGAGAGAGAGAGAGAGAGAGAGAGAGAGAGAGAGAGAGAGAGAGAGAGAGAGAGAGAGAGAGAGAGAGAGAGAGAGAGAGAGAGAGAGAGACAGACAGAGACAGAGAGAGATAGTTGTCTTTGAGGCCAGAGAGAAATAGCTGTTTTTGAAGCCAGAGAGAGAGAGAGAGAGAGAGAGAGAGAGAGAGAGAGAAGAAAAATAAAGATAAGACAAATTTTTCGTATATTCTTTCAATATTTCGTATAGTCTTTCAATATTTCGTATATCAAGCATTTAATGTTTTTTTTTCTGGGTTAAAACTGGCAAACTACACGAAACTAAAACATCTATTTCGAACTTTTGTAGAGTAGAGGCCCCGTTATCCATTTTCTATTTGACCCCCGCTATCCATTTTCTATTTAGGGCCTCGCGATTCTAAGCACAGGACCGACCAGCGAATACATGCGAGTACAGGAACCGGTGGCGGGTACGTGTGGGCTCGGGTAAGAGCACCAGCGAGTACTGACCCGGGCGACAGCGAGTACCGAGTGGCGAGTACCGAGATCGGTCGTCAGGGATATCTGGGCCCTCCCCCGGGAGCTAAAGCGCTGACCGCACGAGACGCAATTTGTGGGATCAAGCTTAAATTGGGATTACGAGGTCCCCGGCAATATATCACGGTTGGGAAGATGTGCGAGGAGAGAGGAAGGAGGGGGAGGGGGAGGGGAAGAAGGAAGGGGGGGAGGAGGGAAAAGGGAGTAAAGAAGAGGGAATGTAAAGTTTTAGGAGTATGACGAGGAGTGCCCGAGAAGGAATGAAGGGTGGCCTAGTTTGCTTATCCCTCAGGCATATATATATATATATATATATATATATATATATATATATATATATATATATATATATATACATATATATATATATATATATATATGTATATATATATATATATATATATATATATATATATATATACAGGAGAGAGATAGATAGATAGAGAGAAAGAGAGAGAGAGAGAGAGAGAGAGAGATAGATAGAGAGAGAGAGAGAGAGAGAGAGAGAGAGAGAGAGAGAGAGAGAGAGAGAGAGAGAGAGAGAGAGAGAGAGAGAGAGAGAGAGAGAGAGAGAGAGAGAGAGAGAGAGAGAGAGAGAGAGAGAGAGAGAGAGAGAGAGAGAGAGAGAGAGAGAGAGAGAGAGAGAGCTTGCTCGTGGACATATTTCTCTTTTCACACACAATGACACCAATGTCTGTTTCCAAACCGAGATAATGCTTTGCGGAGTAAGCGAAGACACGCAAAGCAAGAAGTTCTGATTAATATTCAATACAGTGTAATCACAGGAAAACAAATGGGCCGTGAGTACTAAAGAGAAGGTATAAACTGCCTAATTACGCGAAAACAAATACATTTATATTTATTCTATATATATATATATATGTGTGTGTGTGTGTGTGTGTGTGTGTGTGTGTGTGTGTGTGTGTGTGTGTGTGTGTGTGTGTGTGTGTGTGTGTGTGTGTGTGTGTGTGTGTGTGTGTGTGTGTATTCACCTTGGTCTTTGGATCACGTGTTGGACTCGTGATCGACAGCTATTTCCCTCCCGGAAGAGAGCTCAGAGCTCGTATGACCGATCTATGGGTAATGCTATGACCTTTCACACACACACACACACCCAACTCACCGCCCACGAGAGTCAGAGTAACGACCCGAAGCACAGCGATACCGAAATAATTTCGGCCCTGGGCAGGATTCGAACTGGGTACTGCGAGCACTATCGTACTTCCCAGTCCAGCGCTTTACCAACTGTGCCACTCTACCAACTGTTTGTGTGTGTGTGTGTGTGTGTGTGTGTGTGTGTGTGTGTGTGTGTGTGTGTGTGTGTGTGTGTGTGTGTGTGTGTGTGTGTGTGTGTGTGTGTGCGCATGTGTGTGATACTCGTACACGAATATTCATACAGGCATACAAAGATGCGAAGACAGGAAACAGAAGAAAGTAATGTATTAATGTATGGCTGGTTCGGTAGATACGTACTTTAAAGGACAGGTAGACAGGTAGACAGACAGATAGGTAGATGTACACATATGTCGAAAGAGCGAGAGAGAGAGAGAAAGAGAGAGAGAGAGAGAGAGAGAGAGAGAGAGAGAGAGAGAGAGAGAGAGAGAGAGAGAGAGAGAGAGAGAGAGAGAGAGAGAGAGCAGAGAATTTAGAGTACCGAAGCAGTGACACACCCGACCTTCTCTGCCATGAGCACAAATTCGCTGATAATAGTGAAAAGCAGGACCGGAGGGAAATGTGTCGACAGAAAACTCTTCATTTTTACAATTTCCCCCAAAATTGCTGAATCCAGAGAAATGCGGCCGGGGTGCGCGCGCAAACTCATACGCTCTTCGTCATTCCCTCCCTTCCTCTCCTGGCTCTTGTCCTCGCCCTTGTCCTCGTTGTCTTTCTCGTCCTCGCTCTCGTCGTCGTCTTCCTTGCTCTCCTCGTCCTCGTCCTTGTCCTGGCCCTTTTCCCCTTTCTCACCCTCGTCGTCTTCCTCGTCCTCGAACTCGCCCTCGAAGCCTTCCTTGTCCTTATTCTCGTCCTCGTCCTCCTCTTCCTGTTCCTCTCTCTCTCTCTCTCTCTCTCTCTCTCTCTCTCTCTCTCTCTCTCTCTCTCTCTCTCTCTCTCTCTCTCTCTCTCTCTCTCGTCCTCACCCTCACCCTTCACCTCCTCCTTTTTTATCTAACTCACCCTCATTACCTCTCTCTCTCTCTCTCTCTCTCTCTCTCTCTCTCTCTCTCTCGTCCCCTCTCTCTCCCTCGCCTTCTCTCTCTCTCAAGGCGCAGGTTGATGCCCCTCTCCCTATTCTTCCTCCACCGAAGCTACCACGCACTAAGAAAGCTCCCTTCAACTGAATAAAACCGTCTGGCGACAGCCATAATATAGGTTGTCAATAACAACGAAAGAATCACGATGTGTTTAGCCTTATTGCTGCGGGGGGGGGCGTTGTCCTTCAGATGAAAAAATCAGCTGACGACAGTCAAACCAGGTGTATAAGTAAATACATGTAGATATTATCTCTTGTTATCTTACACATGCTACATTCGATGATAAGAGTATTAGTGAAGATATCTCATGCGATATGTCTAGTGACCCATAAATTACAGAGGGCGCAAAGAGCACTAGCCACCTAGTTTAACATCCAATCTATTCTAGAAACTTAGTAAATGCAGCAAACTGAGCTAGCTGATCGAATCTAGGAAGAATAGAATGTATAACTGATACTGAAGAAAATATAATGAACTTTGGTTTTCATAATGGAAACTATGGATGTTCGCTAGCCGAGCGGGTTAGAGCGTCGCTACCTGCGGCGGAGGTCGAAGAGACGGCAGTTCGAAATATGCCGCCAGCGAGTTGGACCAAGGGTATGGTTCATTACATTCCACACCACAAATAAATATGAAAAGGGGCACCGTTCAAGACTCCTGATAGGGGGAGTTTGCGACGTTAAACAGAATCACAATCAGACGATGCAAACTATATGTTAGGACTAAAATTTTGACAGAAATGTGAAGGGTTACTGATATTCTAATATTGAAAATTGTACCAGATTTTCTTTTACATCATCCAATAAAATCAGTTTTTATTATACTTACTGTCATAAATAACAATAAGAATCTTATAGACTCTGGAAATTAGAGACTACATAACACCTGCTTCCAGCTTCCTCCACATCCCACCGCTGCCACCATATGTTGTATTCTAGCGGTTCTTTACCTGCGGGTCGTTTGGGGTTTCTTAGGGGGTCACAAAGGATTCGGGAGAATAATATATTTTTCGTATGTTTGAATTAGATACTTTGGGCTTTGACCAATTTGGTGAGTGCAGCACTGGTCACAAGTGCGGTGGCCTGCTACAGTAAACGTATCAACCACAACCAGTGTTTTATCTTGCCTTTTCAATAGGTTCACCGTTTCAGACTTGATTACAGGGGAGTTACGGTGATACCCTGAAGAGTCTCTGGGGTTCATAGGATGAAAAAGGTGAAAAAAATAACTATTGTAGTCGCACATTTACTACTACAACATAAAAGAAATCTGAGATAAAGTGCAAAGGACAATGGAGATTTGCTAGAAACTACAAATTACTCCGTATGTCCCGTTCTATGTGATGAGCCTACGCCAGGAGGCACTGAGTAGCTGCGGCCGAAGCCGTCACCTGTCATATGCACTAGGACTGTTGGGGTAAGTAACAGTCACTGCCGGGAATCGGAGAGAATTGCGGGATTCGAACCCACAACAAAGCGAATACGAGACCAGCATGCTTCTGATGACGCCACCATCACAAAATATGTTAAGTTGCGTCATCCACTACAAACGACACTAAAAACGAAATAGCGCAAAAAGGGAGTCAAGTGCACAGCCACAAGACAATGCAAATCATGCCAGAAATCTAGTAATTTGTTAGTCTATCTT
>NC_134807.1:23326450-23341450 GCF_046742065.1 Oratosquilla oratoria
GTGGTTCGGTTCGTAACGCTCCTTCCCAATCCTCATTTTCAAATCATATCTATTTCTCTTCGCGTAAATTTATTAGTTTAGTATTCACTAACTTATTTGAAATAGTTGACTTATTACGCTTATTTTCTGTTGAAATGCTAGACCAACTGATTTATATAATTCGTTTTAACGAACTGATAGAGAAAATAGGGAAGCTTCCACTTTGATGTTTGGTCGCCATTTTGGTGACGTCATGTCGGTTCAAAGTTCTCTCGACAAGATTTTTCTTGACCTTTATTCTTAGATATGTTTTACTGATCTAATTTCATTTTATCTTTTTTATTTATCTCTTCATTTGTTTCATTTAATTTATTTATTTTATCTATATATTTATTTATTTACTTATATCTTCTGGCCATTTTATCAATCTATATATTTCGTAATGATTTTGATTCTGTGGTTAGTCATAGATATCAAATGAACAATAAGTCTCAATAAGCCTAATCATGAATGTGGTTCAACATTAAATATAATGACTATGAAATTATATGTAATTGTATTCGTCAATAAAGTTTAATTTGCCAAAACAAGTGTTGATCCTATATTTGGATGTTTGGGAATAGCTTTCGTTTTATCTTTATTATCATTATCATTATTATCATTATCATCATTATTATCCTTCTTTCTTACTACTGTCATTATTATTATTATAATTATTATTATTATTATTATTATTATTATTATTATTACTATTATTACTATTATTATTACCATTATTATTACTATTACTATCATTCATTGTTGATATCATTACCATCATCATTATCATTATTAATATTATCATAATCATTATTATTATTATTATTAATTATTACTATCATTGTTATCTTTATTATTATTTATTATTATAATTATTATCATTATCATTATCATTATTATTATTAATTATCATTATTATCATTATTATTATTATTATCATTATTATTATTATCATTATTATTATTATCATCAACTTTGCCCGAGATGCGGGAATATTCGAGTCTAGTTATTCAACGGAAAATAAAATACCAATTAAAAATATATATATATTTCTTAAGCCCGTTTCTACCGTAATACCCATCTCAAAACATAAAATATTCCTTATATTAAAAAATATATATATTACAGATGTAATATGATTGGTAAGTCAGTATTACGTGTAAAGTATTACTGAATCTTTGAGTAGAGATTGTATTCTAAGTAATATAAGGCGTTCAGAAACAGAGGGGCATCCTCGCCACTTTTACTGGTTAAGCACAGATCGTGTGAAAGCGCCCATAGACACCCACGGTTATTTGAGAGCACGACGTCGTGTCGTGGACGGCGCACGGCGAAAAGTCGATACGTGGGAAATGAGCCTTAAGGATTCCTTTCGAAGTCTTAAAACGATCGACTTTCGAAGTCTTATTTAATTCTCGAATGAATAGATTAATAAATTAAATAAATTTAAAAAATCCTGATTCTTGTATGAATTATGCAACGATTGGAGCCAGATATAAGATCATTTGTATTTGTATTTTCAATCATATGGAGAAAAGTAATTGTATTCGTACTGTGTCTTGCTGCATTGCTTTTGACACAGGAGGAGCTAAGAGGGGGGGGGAAGGGGGAGGGGGGGAGTGGAAGGGGTGGAAGTGGATGAGTGACTTTTGATTTGGCTACCTCCCTTATAAGGGGGAAAATGCCCTTCGTATATAGATAGATTTTAAATAGATAAATAGACAAATAGATAGACCTAAGACAATAAATCATTATGTATTACCATTTGTTTATAACAACGTTAAAAGTATTTATATCTGTACATTAGAAAACAAATCAGTATGCATTTGTATTACTATTTGTTCATAAGAACGCGAAGATTATTTGTATTACTATTTGCACTTTTAAAGAACAAATCCGCATTTGATCCAATCCTGGCGGTAACAAACGACGCGACGAATGTGAAGAACCGAAAGATATTTATGAGAGAGACTCGGCAGACGTGAAACGATTTTAGAGTCGTTCTCATTCGGATGTCGTCGTCACCGTTGTCGTCGTCAGTTACGACGACCAGAAGGACGACACGAGATCCTCACGCTTCCGAAGTCGTCACGAACTCAAAAAAAAAAGAGGAACAAAAGCTTAGGTGGAACCGTTAGATTTAATCTGAATTTAACAAATGATCCTTGGGGGAGAGGAGGAGGGAAGAGAAGGGGTGAAGGAGGGGGAAAAGAAGGAGGGGGCGAAGAGAGAGGGGGGAGGGGGGAGGTGGCGGGTTTGTTTCGAACTAGTATCAAAATATTTCATCTCGGGAATATACGAAGTGTACAGATGCTCCAAAGCTACATAGTTTTCCGCATCCAGCCCCAACACCCCCTCGCCTCCTCACCCCCATCGCTCTACCCCCCTTCTCCCCTCCCCTCCCCCCCTCTCGCAAATCTGCCCCGGAATCTGGCAAATCTGCCACGATCTGGCCCAATCCAGATGAATGACGGGAGGATGAGAGAGAGAGAGAGAGAGAGAGAGAGAGAGAGAGAGAGAGAGAGACAGAAAGAGAGAGAGAGACAGCGAGCAAGAGACAAAGAGAAAGAAAGAGATAGAGAGAGAAAGAGAAAGAGAGAGAGAGAGAGAGAGAGAGAAAGAGCAAAAGAGAAAGGGAGAGAAGACAGACAGACTGACAGACAGAGAGAGAGATAGACAGAATGTGAGAGAGCGAGAGCGAGGGAGAGATAGAGATAGAGAAAGAGAAAAAGAGAGCGATAAAGAGAGAAAAAGAGATAAAGAGAAAGAGAGAAAAGAGAGAGAAAGACAGAGAGAGAAAAAGAGAGAGAAAAAGAGAGAAAGAGAAAGCGAGAGAGAGAGATAGAAGAGAGAGAGAGAGAGAGAGAGAGAGAGAGAGAGAGAGAGAGAGAGAGAGAGAGAGAGAGAGAGAGAGAGAGAGAGAGAGAGAGAGAGAGGACACGGACAGAATCCCGGCTTTCAAAATGTCACTTTTCGATCTTCTTCTTCTTCTTCTTCTCTCTGTCCCCCAAACGCGTAAATTGATGAAGATTAAACCAGTCAACAGTTTAATCCGCCGCCGTGCCTTTGAAATGTGACGCGACCAACCCACTCTGCCATTGCAACCTTCGACTTTATACCTTCCTTGCCTGCTGGTCCTTTCTCATTCCTCCTGCCTGCCGTCTGGCGATTTTATTCATCTACAGGGCACCCTTTTAATCTATAGCCTATCCTAGCCTATCCTAACCTGATCTAAGCTATCCTATCCTATCCTAAGCTAACCTAACCTATTCTAACCTAACCTATCCTAGCCTGACCTATCCTAACCTTACCTATCTTAACCTAACCTAACCTATCCTAGCCAAGTCTACCCTAACCTTACCTATCCTAACCTAACCTATCCTAGCCTAACCTATCCTAGCCTATCCTAACCTTACCTATCTTAACCTAACCTAACCTAACCTATCCTAGCCTATCCTAACCTAACCTTACCTATCCTAACCTATCTCCTTAGCTCCATTCTATAGAGAGTGACAATACTCCCCCTCCCCCTTATTCTAGTTACTATATCTATTTCCGCTGAGCCTAGTTGGGGTGGGGGTGGGGGCTTTTCCGCGGTTGAATAGTCACTTGGAAGCAATTACAACAAATATACACATCGTGAACAGCAGTGTTAAGTTCAAGTTTGTCCCTGCGCATGCGTGTTTCCCTTGGTTGAATAAAATCGTCTGACGGCAGCTACAACATACGTGCATACGTGCCAGGTACCAACAGCCAAAAAAAAAAAAAAAAAAAAAAAAAAAAAAAAAAAAAAGACCCCAATTCTGGCAAACTGCACGTGTCCGCGATTCTAGAGCGTATTGACTATCTAGAAAAATATCCCTTCTATATTCGAGAACGCCCACCACCTACACATCTAGAACAGATATTCTCTAGGGAAGTAGCTTCCAACTAGGGGTAGATATATCACGCAGACGTAGATTTATCACGCCCTAGGGATGAAAGAACTGTATGGTAGGTGTTGAGTGGGTAAATATACTATACCTGGATATTTAGTATTGATTCCATAACGCGGTTTATCTGGTTGGCAACATGTTGTACACTTTGAATGAATGTACATCTTAATTATTCATCAAAGTTTATTTCGAGTAATATGTAAAGTTATGTTTTCCTGTTTATCTGTACCTTTATGTCGATTGTACATTTATCATTTGTTTAACTAATTAATTTATTTATGTTTATTTGTTTCTATTTGTTTGTTTTATTTTTTGTTTTTTATCTTTACAGTAGCGTTACGCTTTCTTGTTTTTCTGTACCTTTACGTGGGTTAAGCAGTTCTTTATCTATTTATCTCATTTATTTTTTATTTTCATTCATTCTGTTATGTTATTTTTTCCTATATGGAAAAGACCGGGTAAAAGGTGAAAAGGATACATACATACATACACACACACACACACATATATATATATATATATATATATATATATATATATACAGTATATATATATATATATATATATATATATATATATATATATATATATATATATATATATATATAGTTAGTGTAATGATATATCTTCTGTATCTTTACGTGGGTTATGCATTCATTTATCTACTTATTTATTTCATTTATTTATTATTTATCATATTCATTTTTCTATCTTAACTACCTATTTCTGTATGGAAAAGCTGGAGCAAACGGCTAAAGGCGTATATATAAGGGTATATTTATATATATATTGAACGTCAAAAGAAAGGGTAAATCACTGCCGACTTGATCCGGGGCCATCGCGATAAGGATGGCTTCAAGCGAAAGTGCAGGAAATAATCTACATTCAGGAGTTCCCCTGAAGCCGCACCCGGGGCTTCCCCTGAAGCCGAGCAAAACGCAATAAAAATCAATTGGATCGGAGCGCTGTGAACTCACAGCGGGCAATTCAGATCACAGCCGGTGGACTACCCAGATTGAATAAAGATATTTTCTTTTTCTTTTTCATTCTTTCTTTTGCGGTGAAAGAATCGGTCTAAGGTCGTTCTGGGGTCGTTCTGGGGTAGTTCTGGGGTCGTTCTACGGTCGTTCTACGGTCATCCTGGCGTCGTTCTGGGGACGTTTTAAGATCGTTCTGAGGTCGTTCTAAGGGCGTTCTGAGGGTCGTTTCAGGGTCGTTCTATGATCGTTCTGGGGTCGTTCTGGGGTCGTTCTACGGTCATCCTGGGGTCGTTCTAGGGACGTTCTAAGATCGTTCTGAGGACGTTCCAAGGGCGTTCTGAGGGTCGTTTCAGGGTCGTTCTATGATCGTTCTGGGGTCGTTCTAGGGTCGTTCTGGGGTAGTTCAAAGATCGTTCTGGGGTCGTTCTAGGGACGCTCTGAGGGTTGTTCTAGGGTACTTCTATGATCGTTCTGGGGTCGTTCTAGGATCGTTCTGGGGTCGTTCTAGGGTCATGGTCGTTCTAAAGTCTGGGGTCGTTCTAGGGTCTGGGGTCGTTCTAGGGTCGTTTTGGGACAATCTAGAGCAGCGTTTCCCTATCTGGGATGCTGAAATCAAATCTAGGGGGAGCTGGGAAGCGATGCATACATATCACTTTCCTTTATCCTTCTAGGAATAAGATATTAGTTAGGAGGACCTGGACTAGTGGGAAACACTGATCTAGATTTATAGACAATGTACTAATCTGCCTCACTAGTCCTCTCTCTCTCTCTTTACAAAGAACTATTGTGTAATTGAAGAAGGGAAGTAGCGTACACCAGGAGGCGTTGAGTAGCTGCGGCCGAAGCCGTCACCATTTTCCTATGCGATTTAAGGATCGTTGGGGACAGGAACAGTCACTGTTGGGATTCGAAGAGGAGTGCGGGATTCGAACCCACAACTAAGTGAATGTGAGACCAGTGCGCTTCGGGCCATGCCTCCAGCGCAGATGGCGATGTTGTAAATATCTTTTATTTTTTATTTCTCATCAATCCATTAAGACCATCTTGATAGAATGTCCAGCAGAAATAGATCAAGAAATAGGATAAATAAAATAAGATAAATGAATAAGCAAATAAATTAAAAAAATAAATAAGATAATTAAAAATATGTTATTTAAGATTGAAGGCCGAGAGAAATTATTTCTTACCCAGGAGAACTTTGAACCGACATGACGTCACTCGTGATGATACTTGATGCTCTGTTGATTTCCTCACACATTTTTTCTATTTTGACCCTTTCTTAGCGCAAATGGACACTCACCTCCACTTTCTGATGAAACAATTTCCATTATATTACGTATTTCCAGAGAGCAAATACAAAAAACATCAGCAACGCAAGAACTGTATACCTCCAGGTCAGTGTCACGCGCGTGATTAACCCCAACGATCCAAGAAAGGACGTGCCTGATTGGCTGAGAGTGTCACTATCAACACGTGCCAGCTGTAAAACGCGTTCTCATTGGCTGGTGGGTTGGACATTGTGACACAGAGTTTTAAGGTCAATGAGAGAATTTGAGGGGAGAGGATAGGGTATATTTGACCTTATAAATATGAACACTTTCGAATCCATAACAGAAAATGACAATCTATGGCAGATTGGCAACTCTTCCCCTCATGCACACACGTACACACACACACACACACACACACATACAATCTGTCAGAATGTCTCAATATATATATATATATATATATATATATATATATATATATATATATACATATATATATATATATATATATATAAACTATTTCACTAAGAAAAATATCAAGTAACGCAAATTCAGAGCAGGTTTGGGGAAAATCCATTTGGATTAAGTGTTTCGTGAAATCCGAGATACACACACACATACACACACACACGAACACACACACGAACACACATATGCATACACATTTTAGGCAGACTAGTGAGACGGATAACAAGCCCTTGAGGTCGAACGAGGGTGAGGAAGGGGGGAGAGGGGGAGAGGGGGAGAGGGGGAGAGAGGGGGTTGTGGTTGATTTGGGCAGTGTCAGGTGGCGGCCATATTTTCCGTTACGAGCCCAATATACAGCCGTGCGGGGCCCCCCGACGTACGCTGCGGTTGATGTACTACCTGAGCAAAGCAGAAAAAAAAGGGAAATATGGTTTCCATCTTGTTGATTGAATTCGAGTCCCGGGCGCGATTGGATGCGTGACGTCATTCATGGGGAGAGGCCTGGAAGGGGGAGGAGGAGGAGGAGTGGGAGGAGGAGGAGGAGGAGGAGGAGAGGGCGTAGGGAGATGAGAGGAGGATAGATGAAAGGAGAGATGGGACGAGGAGGAGTAGAAAGAGGAGGACGAAGAGGAGGAGGATGAAGAGGAGGACGAAGAAAAGGAGGATGAAGAACAAGAGGAAGAAGAAGAAGAGAAGCAAAAGAAGAAGGAGGAGGAGGAGAGGGGATAGGAAGATGAGAGGAGGATAGATGAAAAGAAAAATGAGAAAAGGAAAGGGAGTAGAAAGAGGAAGAAGAGGAGGAGGATGAAGAGGAGGACGAAGAAGAGGACGAAGAAAAGAATCAAAAGAAAGAGGAGAAGGAGATAGACTAGAGGGAGTAGGATGATGAGAGAATGATAGATGAAAGGAGAGATGGGAAGAGGAGAGGAAGTAGAAAGATTAGGACGAAGAGGAGGAGGATGAAGAGGACGAAAAGAGGACGAAGAAGAGAAGCAAAAGAAGGAGGAGGAGGAGGAGGAAGAAGAGAAGAAGGAAGAGGAGGGGGAGTAGAAAGAGGAGGATGAAGAGGAGGATGAAGAAGAGGACGAAGAAGAGAAGCAAAAGAAGGAGGAAGGGTAGTAGGAGGAGGAAGAAAGGAGGAGGAGGAGAGGGAGCGTTGAGTATTTCGTTGCCAATAACCAGCGCTTCTATCCTTGGGGACAACATCAAACCAAAGAAGTGGACTCGCACAGGAGAGAAGACAACAGAAAAGAGAAATAGTTAATGTTAAAGGTGTCCAGCTTTTTTTTTTTTTTTTTTGGAGTTTAGTCTTCCATCATGAATCCTACGTGCCCCTGGTCCGTAGGGGTGTCCTGGAATTTCTCCTCCACCCCCACCCCTAAACTCCTGAGTGCGTAAAACTCAAACAGTCAATACCTCTGTACGTAGGCGAGGGAACGAGAAGAGGAAAGAATGAGAGGAGGAAAAGAGAGAAAAAAAGAGGAGGACGAGGAGGAAGAGGAGGAGACTGCAAACAGAAGGAGGAGGAGGAGGGGGAGGAGGGGGAGGAGGAAGAGAATGTGAAGGGAGGACAACGAAAAGAAAGGAGAGGAAAGGAAAGAAATGATGATGGGATTGAGAAATAAAGAGGTGATGGAAAAAGAGGAGGAAGCGAAAATGGAAGAGAATGCGGAGGAGGAGAAAGAGGAGGAGGAGGACCAGGAGGAGGAGGAGGAGGAGGAGGAGGAGGAGGAGGGAGTGAAAGAGAAGGACAGAGATGAGAAGAGATGAAGTGGTGATGAGGCTAATGGAGGAGAGGAAGAGAGGGAGCGGGAGGAGGAGGAGGAGAAAGATGAGGAGCGAGGGGAGGAAGTGAAGAAGGCGGAGGAGGAGGAAGAGAAAGAAGAGGAGCAGAAGGGGAGGAGGAAGAGGAAGAGGAGGAAGATGAGGAGCAAAGGAAGGAAGTGAAGAAGGTGGTGGAGGAGGAGGAGGAGGAAGAGAAGGAAGAGGAGCAAAAGGGGCTGAGGAGGAGAGGAGGGGGAGAGAAGATAGGTAAATGATGGAGAAGAAGGAGTGGGGAGGGGGAGGGAGAAGAGGAGGAGGAGTAGTTGGAGAAGGAAGAGGAAGGGGGGGAAGAGGAGAAAGAGGAGGAGGGAAGTGGGAGGAGGAGGGGAGGGGGAGGAGGAGGAGCAGGAGGACGAAGAGGGGAGGAGGAGGAGGAGGAGGAGGAGGAATGATCGAAGAGGGGGATTAGGAAGAAATACTAATAAAGAAGGAAATGAAGAAAAGGAGATAAAAGAGATTAAGAGCAAGAGGAGGAGGAGGAGGAGGAGGAGGAGGAAGGGGTCAAGAAGACATAAAACGAGGCTGGAGGAGGGGATGGAGTGAGGAAGGAGGAGGAGGAGAGGAAGGAGGGGAACGGGGAGGAGGGAGGGTAGGAGAGGAAGGAGGGGAATGGGGAGGAAGGAGGGGAAGGGGAGGAAGGAGGGGAACGGGGAGGAAGGAGGGGGAGGAGAGGAAGGAGGGGGAGGAGAGGAAGGAGGGGGAGGAGAGGAAGGAGGTTAGGTACAGGTACGTGAAGTATCGGGACTTGAACCTGCCGCCATGCGATTTTATTCATATGATGGATGGAAAGGGACCCAACATGAAAGAAAGACACGAGATGGCGAAGAAGAACAGAGGGACGATGTGTCGCTGGAAGCATTCCCGGAACCGGTGGTCCTCCGGGAGGTCCAGAAGGTCCGGGAGGGAGAAGTCCCGTGAGGACGTCCCCCGGATTAGGCCGGAGGACACGTGACTTTCCGGGTGGAATTGTCTGGACACCTGCTAAGCTCCAAGGAGGTGGTGGGAGGGAGGATGAAAGAGGTTACACAGAGTCCTGGAAACGAGGGGACGAGGTAGTTTCTGGGGAGGTCTGGCGAAGTTCTGGCGAAGTTCTGGGGAAGGTCTGGGGAAGTTCTGGGAAGGTCTGGGAAAGTTCTGGTGAAGTTCGGGGGGAAGTTCTGGGAAAGTCTTGGAAGTTCTGGGAAAGTTCTGGGAAGGTCTGGAAAGGTCTGGAAAGTTCTGGGAAGGTCTCTGGGAAAGTTCTGAGAAGGTCTGGTAGGGTCTAGTGAAGTTCTTGGAAGTTCTGTGAAGCTCTGGGAATGTTTGAGGTCTATTGGGAAGTTCTGGGAAGGTCTGCGAAGTTCTGGGAAGTTCTGGAAAGGTCTGTGGAGGAAGTTCTGGGAAGGACTGGAGAAGTCCATGGGGTCATGTAAGCAAAGTCTGGTGAATGGGTTGAGTTCATCGGAACTATAGAAACAAATCTTTCTTTGCTATGTAATATATCTCTATATACAAAAAGGAGCCTACACCAGGAGGCGCTGAGTGGTTGCGGCCGAAGCCGTCACTATTGCTCAATGCGTTTGGACTGTTAAGGCAGGTAACAGTCACTGCTGGGTATCGGAAAGGAGTGCGGGATTCGAACCCAATGCAAGGCCAGCACGCTTCCGATTACGCCACCGGTGCATAGTAGTTCTATTATAATAATAAGAATTATATTTTGTCAATAAATTTTAATAGATGCAAGAACAAGTTGAGATGGAATTGCATGGTAGCGACATATTGTCCTGGGTCAGGACCGAATGTCCGCAAAAGTGCATGTGAAGTTCTGGGAAGGGAAAGGGAAAAATGGCGAATGGTTTTGGAAAGGGGAAACAAAAACGAAATAAAAGCCATCGAATCTCCAGGGCCGTCGGCGCGGGGCACCTGTTAAGTTACGAGCCAGCCCGGGAGGTGATAAAAAGATCCAGTGGAGGATTGCATGGCAGAGTCAAAAAAAGAAAGAAAAAAAGACAAAAAAAAAGGGGGGGAGAGGGAGAAGTCTGCCGAGATCTAAAACAAAACAAGACATACAAGAAATCGAATACCGAATTCGGCACCAATAGAACACATACTGGTGCAGGGGTTTAAAGTCGGGAGGTTCTCGGAAGCGATGGGGAATAATAAAGTTTGTAAGAAAGACAAAAATAAAGAAATAAAAGAACGTCTTGCCAAAGTTACGAAGTAGAGACAGACAACCTGAGAACTCCACCAGGAACCTTTGGAACATCATAAATCAGAGGAACTGACAGAAAACTTCGAAATGGTTCGTGTTCAACCCAGACAGAAGCTGTAGTGAGTGTCTTCCCACCGGACGACAGGTCTTATGCCTTTCTGTTGCAGACTTGCTACCTGCCTTCTCCTACGTGCTTTAGAAAAAGAAGAAAAAGAAGAAAAAGATTAAGAGGAAGAAGAAGAAGAAGATTAAGAGGAAGAAGAAGATGAAGAAGAAGATGAAGAGGAAGAAGAAAAAGAAGAAGAAGAAGAAGAAGAGGAAGAAGACGAAGACGAAGAAAAAGAAGGTGAAGACGAAGAAGAAGATTAAGGGGAAGAAGAAAAAGATGATGAAGAAGATAAAGAAGAAGAATAAGAAGGTGGATACGACAAAAAAGAAAAAAGAAAAAGATGAAGAAAAAGAAAAGGAAGAAGAAAAAGAAGAAGAAGAAAAAGAAGAGGACGACGACGACGACGAAGAAGACGAAGAAGAAGAAAAAGAAGAAGAAGAAGAAAAAGAAGAAGAAGAAGAAGAAGAGAAGACAAAAAAAACTGTGTTTGCTCCGTGTATGCACTGTCACACCCTCCTGATCTAAGTCCCGCCAATCAGAGGGCGTCTTTCTCACTCTGTTCCATCCAATCCTGTCCCTTCATTCCCATTCCCACTCTCTACCTCGCCTCCCCAATTCCCTTCCTTTCCCATTCTTGAAACACTGTCTCTTCCTTTGCTCTTTCCTTATATTCCAAGCCTCAACACCATGGACACAACCATTCTTTAATTTAACCTTCTCTTTGCATTCATCCCCAAAATACTTACTTTTCATGACACTTTCCATCCAAACCAAACATTTGCTCGCTTCGTTTATTGGAAAAAATTTACCTCCACTGCCATTATCATCATCCTTTATACGTTTCATCACAGTTTTTGCCCACATTCAATCTCAACTTTCCTCTCTCACTTAAGGCGTTATCATACTGGGCTGTTTTCCTACAACATCCAATTAGTCGGCGGTACCGCCCACTTCCAGAACTTTTTCCGCCGTGAAATCCCAATGGCAAATTATTTCGTTTTCTTAACAATTTACATAGAATGTCACTTGTAATGCTGGGGAGGAAATTATTTCCCTCCAGCAAATCAGATTCCTTACCGAAAGCTGCAAATCTATTCCATCAGTCGGAGGAATAATAGCCCAGTGTGATAAGTCCTTAAGGCTACGGACGCACGAGAGGCTGTTTAGCCGCTCAACCGCTGCGGCTGTTTAGCCGTTTTTATAGAACACACTACTTTTAATGGAATTGCGCGCATTAGTTACTTAACCGCTAATGCGCGCAATTCCATTAAAAGTAGTGTGTTCTATAAAAACGGCTAAACAGCCGCAGCGGTTGAGCGGCTAAACAGCCTCTCGTGCGTTTCATCCTTTACTCAGACTCAGCCATCATCAACTGCTCCAGCCTCTTCTCAGAACTCCCCATCAGCAACGTCTCATTCGCAAATAACCATTGGCTCACCTTCCATGTAAGCGGCCCTACTGTTGATGTGCTGTGTCTTGCTGCATTGCTTCTGACCCGGGCGGTGGGCAGGAGAAAGGGATGACCCTTCATCCAAGAGGAGCTTAAATGAGAGGGAAACACTTGGTGAAGTATGAGTCTGTGCTTTGGCTGGTTACCTCCCTTAAAGTGCGAAGAGATCTTTGGTATTTAGATAGACCATCCCATATACATGTTGGACAACCATGGCGAGAACACACAACTTTGATCCAGCCCCACCTTCACGGTCTCCGTTCCAGTCCCTCACACAAGAACTACTGTTCATGTAAACACTAAAGACACTTCTTTCGTTACCTGCAACGGGTTTTGTTCCTAGAAAGCTCCTGGGGATCCCTCGAGAGGATTTAGATCCGAGGAAAGGGTACGTAGGATCCTGGGGGGAAATGTTGAGAGTCTGGGGAGTATTTCTGGGAGGAAAGGTCTGGGACCTTTCACGGAAGGCCGAGGAAGACTGGGTTGCTGGGAACTCCACAAGGATGTAGTAAAAATCGGTGGTATGGGCTCTCATCAATAACTTCATAGGGCCTGGGAGATATTCTGTGGTGAATGGAGGAAGAGGGGGAGGGGGAGGAAGTGGGAGGAGGGGGGAAAAGGAAGAGGAGGATGGAGGAGTAACAGAAGGGGGAGGAGAGGAAAGGAGTTGGGAGGAGAGGGGGAGGACGGGGAAGAGAGGGGAGGAGGGGAAGAGAGGGGAGGAGGGGAAAAGAGGACAGGAGGGGGAGGAGAGGAAAGGCTTTGGAAAGAGAAGGGAAGACGGGGAAGAGAGGGGGGGACGGGGAAGAGAGGGGAGGAGGGGGAGAGAGGGGAGGAGGGGAAGAGAGGGGAGGAGGGGGAAAGGGAGAGGAGGATGGAGGAGTAACAGGAGGGGGAAGAGAGGAAAGGAGTTGGGAAGAGAGGGGGAGGGCAGGGAAGAGAGGGGGAGGGCAGGGAAGAGAGAGGGAGGAGGGGGAAGAGAGGGGAGGAGGGGAAAAGGGCGAGGAGGATGGAGGAGTAACAGGAGGGGAAGGAGAGGACAGGAGTTGGGAAGAGAGGGGGAGGGCAGGGAAGAGAGGGGAGGAGGGGAAGAGAGGGGAGGAGGAGGGGAAAGGGAGAGGAGAATGGAGGAGTAACAGGAGGGGGAGGAGAGGACAGGAGTTGGGAAGAGAGGGGGAGGATGGGGAAGAGAGAGGGAGGAGGGGGAAGAGAGGGAGGAGGAGGAGGGAGAGGAAGGTGGGTGGGAGAGGAGGAAAGAGTAAATGGAAATGGGAAAGGTGAAGGAGACAAGAGGTAATGTAAGGGAAACGTAAAGAGGATTGACTTGGGAAAATGGAGAGGGCAAGGGAGGGAGGGAGAGAGGGAGGAGAGAGGGGAATGGGGACAGGAACGGAAGAGGAGGAAAAGAAGATAAATCTAGGTTTCTCAGAAGCTACTACCCGGGACCAAGCCCTAGGTCACAGGAACGAGGAGGAGGAAGAGGAGGAGGAGGAGGAGGAGGAGGAGGAGGAGGAGGAGGAAGACGAGGAGGACAGTATGAAGGGTCTGCCAGGGGGATAGCATGAGATTAGGTTGATGGAAGAGGAATGGAACGGGAGGGGAAGGCAAGGGTCAGTAAGTGAGAGGAGTGGGAGAGGGAGAGGAGGAGAGGTCAAGAAATGGGGTGGACTAGGAATGAGAGAGAGAGAGAGAGAGAGAGAGAGAGAGAGAGAGAGAGAGAGAGAGAGAGAGAGAGAGAGAGAGAGAGAGAGAGAGAGAGAGAGAGAGAGAGGGAAGAATAGGGAAGGGAGCGAAAGGAAAAGAAAAGAAGGGAAGAGGGGAAAGAAGAGAGAGAAAGAATGAAATGAAGATTAGAATTGAGACGGAAAGGTGCCGAAATATGTGAAACAAAGGTATGGAGAAGGGAGGAGGAGGAGGAGGAGGAGGAGGAGGAGGAGGAGGAGGAGGAGAAGGAGGAGGAAGGGGGAGAAGGGCGCGGGGGGCGGGGGGGAGCGGGGGGAAGAGGTAGGGGTGGGTGAGAGAGCATCTGGGAGATCAGAAAAAGGTGACGAGAGAAAAGGAGTGTCAATTTGGATACAGGCACAGCAACAGAATGGCAAGTGCGTGTATATATGCAAGTTTATATACATATGGATATACCATACAAGAGAAAGCCCACAATCATGCACGCGCGTGCACACACACACACACAAGCATGCACACACACACACGCACGCACCCACACAGCAAATTTTATATACAGAAACAAGTATGAAATCACACACAGACACGTATCTATTACATGTATATACAGCATGCATACACACACATATATATATATAATATATATATATATACATATATATATATATACATATATATATATATATACATACATATATATATACATAATATATATGTGTATATATATATATATATATATATATATATGTGTGTGTGTGTGTGTGTGTGTGTGTGTGTGTGTGTGTGTGTGTGTGTGTGTGTGTGTGTGTGTGTGTGTGTGTGTGTGTGTGTGTAGAGAAACATTACTCGACCGTGGCCTACGGAAATAAAATAGAAATAAAAAAAAACAGACCGATATCCACTTCCATGAATCCTGAAGGCCAAGCGCGATATCAATACGGCGAACTAAGGATGTTTATAAATAATTCGATCTTCGTTTACTTATGTTTATTTGTTCATCAAACTCTATTAAACCATCTACTCATTCATCTATTTGTCTATCAATTCATACTAATCTATCCTTTTATCTAT
>NC_134807.1:23348950-23351450 GCF_046742065.1 Oratosquilla oratoria
TCATCTACGTGCAAGAAGGTGTATGCATGAAAATACATTGAAACTGTGTGTGTGTGTGTGTGTGTGTGTGTGTGTGTGTGTGTGTGTGTGTGTGTGTGTGTGTGTGTGTGTGTGTGTGTGTGTGTGTGTGTGTGTGTGTGTGTGTGTGCGTGAGAGAGAGAGAGAGAGAGAGAGAGAGAGAGAGAGAGAGAGAGAGAGAGAGAGAGAGAGAGAGAGAGAGAGAGAGAGAGAGAGAGAGAGAGAGAGAGAGAGAGAGAGAGAGAGGGAGAGAGTGTGTGAGTGTGTTTGTATGTATGTGCTTGTGTGTGCGTTTGTGTGTGTTTTTGCGTGTGTGTTTATTTACCTAATTTACCTAATTGTAGTGTACGTGTGTTTACTTAATTTACCTAACTCTAATGTACAGAAAAGGAGCGTTGCTCGTGGCTACTGTCTCTTGCTCTCCTATATATCATATCTAGGTCCAAATAGATATATGGTTCCAGCATGCGCTATACCCTTATTTTCCAATTACGTGTGTGTGTGCGTGTGTGTGTGTGTGTGTGTGTGTGTGTGTGTGTGTGTGTGTGTGTGTGTGTGCGTGTGTGTGTATGATTCACCATGGTCTTTGGATCAAGTGTTGGACTCGTGATCGACAGCTATTTCCCTCCCGGAAGAGAGTTCAGAGCTCGTATATGACCAATCTATGGGTAATGATGTGACCTTACACGTACACACGCACCCAACTCCCCGCCCACCATGAGAGTTGGAGTAACAACCCGCAGCGCAGCGATACTGAATTTATTTCAGCCCTGGAAGGGATTCGAACCTGGACCGCCATAGTGGCAGCCGAGAACTCTACCAACTGCGCCACGAGGTGTGTGTGTGTGTGTGTGTGTGTGTGTGTGTGTGTGTGTGTGTGTGTGTGTGTGTGTGTGTGTGTGTGTGTGTGTGTGTGTGTGTGTGTGTGTGTGTGTGCGCGCGCGCGTGTCGAGCGATGTTCTTCAACGCCAAAAAGACGACCACGAAGAACGAAAATGAAGCAGTATTGTCAAGTGCTCGGGACTTGTCAGCGACCTTAATTAGATTCTTCCTCGAATGATTAGCCTCGCAACAAGACGTGATGTGACGTGACGATGTCGCCAAAAGTGTCTTCCTCCTCCTCCTCCTCCTCCTCCTCCTCCTCTACCTTCTCCTCCTCTTCCTCCTCTCCTCCCGCCACGAGATTGTCCACAAGGATAGAAACGCTGGTAAACTACGATCCATAATAATCAACTAACCTCCTCCCCCGCAACAGCGCCACATAAACTCACAGATGACCTCACATTTCTCATAAAGATTGATTTTTCTTATTCACACAATCAGCTCAGCTGTACTGAGACAAAGCTAAGAAAGAAGCTTACACACACACACACACACACACACACACTCATGTAAACACATACACACACACCTTGTGGGCAAGGAGGTGTGTGTGGGTGAGTGTGGTTTTCTTTATATCGAGTTATGGGTGTCGCAAGGTGATTTTATATTTATTAAGCTAATTGAAATTGCAAACATAATATTGCCGGATCCGGCGCCGCCGCATAGTATGACACAGACATTAGCAATAACCAACGTTTCTATCCTTGAGGAAGAGGTGGAGTCTTCAAGGAGACATTCAATGTGGGAAACAGAACGTAAGGATGATTTGGTCTAACGTCGCAAACTTCCCCCTATCAGGATGCTAGGACGGTCCCCCTTACAGAGGATTTTGTCGCGTGGGATTTTAATGAACCATGCCCTTGGTCCAGCTCGCTGGCGGCAGGGTTCAAACTGTCGTCACCTCGACCTCCGCCACAAGTAGCGACGCTCTAATCCGCTCGGCCAGCCAGCATCCAGAAAGGAAGGGCACTGGAATCCTAAAGCGATAATTTTTTTTTTTTTTTTTTTTTTTGGGGGGGGGGTAAAGGATTACAAAGGAGGAGCATGCCAACAGGAGACCTTTTGGTCCATAACTAGGTTGGATGTGAAAAAAATATAATGATAAATGAATTAATAAATAAAAAATTATAACAGTATAAATAATAATAAACAAAATAAATAAATGCATAGGGATAGTTAAATAATAAACAAACAGGAAAATAGTAAATAATAATAAATAATAAATGAAAATCGAGAAATAATAAACAAATAGACAAATAATAACAAACAAATAATATAAAATAAATGTAGAATAATGGAGTTTAGAAAAAGTAGATGGTGACCTGGAGGTATTCTGGTGAAGCTCTTCCATTTGTGTGAGAGATTTATCTAGTACTGGTGTATGGAAGAGTTTAGTGGAGTATGGAGTTTGGTGGTCAGTCTTGGAGTGCTTGTTTTGTGACCCCAAGTGCATTCATGTTTTCATGAATAGATCTTGTATAATACACATGGTAGGTTGCTGTACATGTCAGGATAGTGTGCTGCCAGCTGTGGACCTACATACCTACATACACACAACTACTGTGAATATATAAGTAAATGAAAACAAAAACATCTTAGG
>NC_134807.1:23366450-23371450 GCF_046742065.1 Oratosquilla oratoria
GCCATGAGCAACTAATCTACTTGCGCAATAATACTTAGAGTTCCGCCAAGCGCAACTAAAAATCTACTTGCGCAAAACAACAAGTCCGTGATGCGCAACTAATCTACTTGCGGCATACAACTCACAGTTCCGCCATGCGCAACTAAAAATCTACTTGCGCAAAACAACAGTTCCGCGATGCGCAACTAATCTACTTGCGCAATACAACTTACAATCCGCCATGCGCAACTAAGAATCTACTTGCACAAAACAACAGTTCCGCGATGCACAACTAATCTACTTGCGGAATACAACTCACAGTTCCGCCATGCGCAACTAAAAATCTAATTGTGCAAAACAACAATTCCGCGATGCGCAACCAAGCTACTTGCGCAACACGACACAACAGTTCCGCGATGCGCAACTAATCCATTCGCGCAATAAAACTCACGTTTCCGCAATACGCAACTATTCCAATCGCGCAACACAATTCGCAACTAATCCCATCGTGCAAGACAACACAACCGTTCCGCGATGCGCAATCTACTCGCCCAACACAACTCACATTTCCGCAATGCGCAACTACTCGAGTCGCGAAACACAACAGTTCCGCAATGAGGAGATCTCCCCCCCTCCTCTGCCCTCCGTCCCTAACAAGGAAATGAATAGTGACTATCGCATGACAGAAACTAAATGCTTTGCAGAGTTACACGAAACTCTGTTCACAATGTTTAATCGAGTCTGTTTCATAACATCAAACCCACAAAAGGTGGGTAAAAGAGAAATAGAGAGCGGGAGAGAGAGAGAGAGAGAGAGAGAGAGAGAGAGAGAGAGAGAGAGAGAGAGAGAGAGAGAGAGAGAGAGAGAGAGAAAGAGAGGGTGAGTTTGGAAGGGGTTGGGTGTGGTGAGGGGCTTTCTTTAAGCCGAATAAAATCATTTGTGGTTAACCAGAAGAAAGTCAATAAAGCAAGCAAAAATATTATCGACCTCTTCAGCACAGCCGTCACAAAATAACTAAAGTTTGCTCAAATTATTCTAAAAGTTAATCATTAATCATTTCAACACCGAATCCTGCCTTTACTTAAACAGCTGAGGACAAAGCAGTCACCTTTGCCCAGTGTGCTCAGACAGCTGGGAACATTGTCGAAATCGAGACTTTAGGTTCCTTTCACACGTACCGACTTTTCGCCGTGCGCCGTCCACGACACGACGTCGTGCTCTCAAATAACCATGGATGTCTATGGACGCTTTCACACGTCACGGTCACGACCATATGTGAAAAAGTGTCCATAGACACCCATGGTTACTTAAAGGCACGACGTCGTGTCGTGGACGGCGCACGGCAAAAAGTCGGTATGTGTGTAACGAGCCTTAGAAGTTATGATAATGATGGATAAGAAGAAAAACGTGAAGTTAATTTCGGCTAATTCCATTCATGACTTGGGCGTGGAAGTTTTCCTTTCCTGATAAGGCTAAAGACTGCCCGTGTAGTAATTATGATATTCCCAAAGAAAAATCACCGAATTACGAAATCCCCAAAGAAAAATCACTGAGTCACGAAATGCCCAAAGGAAAATTACTGAATTACGAAATGTATAAAGAGAGATGACCGAATTACGAAATGTATAAAGAATTATAATTGAATTACGATGTGCACAAAGGAGAATATTTGAATTACGAAATGTATAAAGAAATACCACTGAATTACTAAATACACAAAGAAAAGTAATTCATTGAACTACGAAACGCAAAAAATAAAATCGGTAAACTACGAAATATGAAACAAAATCCACTGAATTACGAAACGAACGAAGAATAATCACCAAACAACGAAACAAAATATAAAAAATCTCTCCTCGATTTGGGAAAAAAAAAAAAAAAAAAAAAAAAAAAAAAAAAAAAACGCGCATTGGCCCTTATTTTGCAAATAATCTTTTCAAACCTCACGGAAAGGGTCTGCTGGATTCACCGTGAGAAAAGTGAGACGGTCTCCCCGGCAACTTGAGGGAAGTCATCTCGAGCTCTGAATCAAACTTGGGTTGCATTTTCCGTGGCCGATCTCGTCAGCCTGAGATCGAGATTTCAATAGTAAAAGAATCCAATGAGCAAGAGACTGTGCCAGATTCTTGTCATCAAATTCTCGGCCCGTTTGAAGGAGAGTCCTTCCACTTTAGAGGGAAAAGGAGAGAGAGAGAGAGAGAAACAGGAAGAGAAAGAAATAGACAGGAAAAGAGAGAAAGAGAAATAGAGAGCTGGAGATAGAGAGAGAAACAGATAACAGGAGAGAGAGAGAGAAACAGATAACAGGAGAGAGACAGAGAGACAGAGAAAAAGAGAGAGAGAGAGAAGAGAGAGGTAGAGAGGGGGAGAACACCATGCGCCAAATGATCTTTCAGAGTTCAAACGAGGCGGCAGAAGACGAGATCCAACGTTCTCAAGAGCAAACCGCAAACGATAACATGTTAATGATATAAAAAACCATGAGATTGACTTCACGTCCTCCAAGGGAAGAGTCGGTGGAGGAGGAGGAAGAGGAGGAGGAGGAGGAGGAAGAGGAGGAGGAGGAAGAGGAGGAGGAGGAAGAGGAGGAGGAGGAGGAAGAGGAGGAGGAGGAGGAGGAGGAAGAGGAGAAGGAGTCTGGCTGGTTCTTCATCGCGAGGATCTTCCGGCCTTTCTCCGGAACCCAGAGGAAAAGTCGAAAGGGGAACTGCGTACCCTAACACAAGAGTTAATTACCCCCAAGAAGAGGGAGTATTTATATTCTGATGTAATCTTAATGAATCGTCCTTTGCTGTGTGGATCCCAAAGGCGAGGGAAGAATGAGATCTGTTTACCAAATTAGCAAAGCTTCAGGAAAGACCTTTAAAGCTGATTTCTATTTGACAATGGGACTTGGGGAGGAGGAGGAGAAAGAGGAGGAGGAGGAGGAGGTGGAAAAGGAGCCTTCATGACGATCCTCGTCCTAATAAAAGACCCCAGTATGCATAAACTGACCGCATACGTTTCATGAGGTCAGTACATCAGGAAGTAACGGAACCCCTACTGGCAACAGTCACGCAGAATTTTCTTAAGATTGGAAACTAGTCTCCATTCAATGAAGAATGACGATGTACTGTCTACGGTCCTCCTCAAATTTCTACTTTACCATCTCTGTGACTCCACCCCCTTTGGCGTGACACAAACACACATACATACACATACACACACACACACACACACACACACACACACACATATATATATATATATAATATATATATATATATTTATGTATGTATATATGTATGTATGTATGTATATATGTATGTATATATATATATGTATACATATATATGTATGTATATGTGTGTATATATATACACATATATATACATATATATATATATATATGTATATGTATATATATGTATATGTGTTTGTATATATATACACATATATATACATATATATATATATATATATATATATATATGCATGAGAAATAACTTTTTCTCCTCCTCCTCTTCCTCCCGTCCTCTTCTTCCTACTTCTTTTCTTATTCCATACCACCTTTTCCACAACTTTTCTGACTCCTCCTCCTCCTCCTCCTCGTCATCCCTTAACAACGATCCATCAAAACCTGGGTGTCTGTGGTGGCTGTGGGGTTAATATCTTTGTTAAGACAAAGCTTCCCGTCTCTGGGAGGAAGGAAGTAAGGAAGGAAGGAAGGAAGGAAGGAAGGAGTCCAGAGGGGAAGAGAGGAAGAGGTGCAGGGGGGAAGGAGTGAGGTGGGAAGGGGTGAAGGGGGAATGGGTGAAGGGGGAAGGGGTGAGGGGGGAAGGGGTGAAGGGGGAAGGGATGAAGGGGTGAAGGGGGAAGGGATGAAGGGGTGAAGAGTGAAGGGTGAAGGGGGAAGGGGTGAAGAGGGAAGGGGGTAGGTGGGAATGGGGGAAGGAAGGGAGGGAGGAGAGAAGGAAGAAAGGAAGAGATAGAGAGTGAAGAGGGAAGGGGGTGATGGGGAAGGGGTGAAGGGGAAGTGGGGTAAGCGGAAGTTGGGGAGGGAGGAAGAAGGGAGGAAGGGGGAAAGGAGGGAAGGAAGAGATGAGAAAGGATAGGGAGAAGTGAAGAAGGTAAGGAAGGGATAGAAAAGGAAGGTGGGATGGGGGGAAGGGGGAAGGAGGAAGGCGGGAAGGGGGATGGAAGGGAGGAGAAAAGAATGGAATTAGGAAAGGAGGGAAGAAAGAGTTGGGAGAAGAAAGGAAGAAGAGAAGAAGAGGAAGTGGGAGGGAAGGTTAGAAAGATATAAGAAAGGGAGGGGAGGGAAGGAAGAAAAGCGGAACGGAAGAGAGGAGGGGAGGAGGGAAGAGAGGAAGGGAGGAGGGGAAGAGAGGAAGAGAGGAAGGGAGGAGGGAAGGAGGGAAGGAGACAAAGATGAGACGAGGGAAAGAAAGGAGGTAGGTAAGGAGGCTGCGAAGGAAGGAAGAAAAGAAGGAAAAGAAGAAAGGAGGGAAGGAGGGAAGGAAGGAAGAAAGTAAAGAGGAAAAGAAGCTAATAAGAAAGGAGGGGAGGAGTGAAAGGAGGGAAGGAGAGGAAGGAGAGAGGAGAGGAAGGAGGGAGAAGAGAAAGGAGGGAGGAAAAGGAAGGAGGGAAGGATGTATAAGGAGGGAAGGAGGGAGAGGGGGGAAGGAGAGAAAGGAAGGAGGGAAAATGACGGAAGGAGAGGAAGGAGAGGAAGTAGGGAGAGGGAGGAAAGGAGAGGAAGGAAGGAGGAAGAGGGAAGGAGGAAGGACAGGAGGAAGAAGTGAAGGAGAGAGGGGAAAAAGGAAAGAAGAGAGGAAGAAAGTTCAGGGAAGGAGAGGAGTGAAGGAAGGCATGGGGGCGGGAGGGGGGGCAATATGGCGTCCTGAAAGAGACCACGAGTCCAACGCTCAACTGAATAAAATCGGCAGCCAGGACAGAAAAGGTGGTGGGGTGGGGGTGGGGGTGGGGGAGTCCAGGGCCTACGAGGAAGACATCGCTCGCAAAGAAGAAGAAGAAGAAGA
>NC_134807.1:23373950-23383950 GCF_046742065.1 Oratosquilla oratoria
GATGACGGAGCAGAGAGAGTGGGGAGAAGAGAGGAGAAGAGAGGAGAAGAGAGGAGGGAGTGTTGGTGGGGGAGGAAAGGGTCAGATGAGGGAGAAATCAAGAGTTTCGGTAATTGCTGGCGTCCAGCAGGGAGGAACAATGGGCGATGGCGGGGGAGAGGGGGGAGGGGAGTGGAGGGGAGGGAGGAGAAGGGAGTGGAGGGGAGGGGAGGGGAGGTGTAAGGGAGGGAGAAGAGAAGAGGGGAGAGAAGGGGAGGGAAGGAGAAGGGAGAGGAGGGGAGGGGAATGGAGGGGAGGGGAGTTGTAAGGGAGGGAGGAGAGAAATGGGAAGGGGAGGAGAGGAGAGGGGAGAGAAGGGAGGAGAATAGAGTGGAGGGGAGAGGAGGTGTAAGGGAGGGAAGAGAGAAGAGGGGTGGAGAGGAGAGGGGAGAGGAGGGAGGATAATAGAGTGGAGGGGAGAGGAGGTGTAAGGGAGGGAAGAGAGAAGAGGAGTGGAGAGGAGAGGAGAGGGGAGAGGAGGGAGGAGAAGAGAGTGGAGGGGAGAGGAGGTGTAAGGGAGGGAGGAGAGAAGAGGGGTGGAGAGGAGAGGAGAGGGGAGAGGAGGGAGGAGAAGGAAGTGGAGGGGACGGGAGGGTAAGGGAGGGAGGAGAGATGAAAGAAGGAGAGGAGAGGGGAGTGGAGAGGAGGGAGGAGAAGGTAGTGGAGGGTAGGAGAGGTGTAAGGGAGGGAGGAGAGAAGAGGGGAGGGGAAAAGAGGGTAGATGAAAGGAGGGAGGAGAAGGGAGTGGAGGGGAGGGGAGTTGTAAGGGGGGGAGGAGAGAAGAGGGGAGGAGAGGAGAGGGGAGAGGAGGGAGCGAGGAGAAGGTAGTGGAGGGGAGGGGAGGTGTAAGGGAGGGAGGAGAGAAGAGGGGAGGGTAAGGGAGGGAGGAAAGAAGTGGGGAGGGGAGGAAAGAAGAGGGGGGAGAGGAGGGAGGAGAAGGGAGTGGAGGAGAGGGGAGGTGTAAGGGGGAGGAGAGGAGAGGGGAGAGGAGGGAGGGATTAGTGAGAGAAAGTTAGGGAGGGCTGGGAGAAGAAAGGAAGGAGGGAGAAAAAGAGAGAGCGAGTGAGGGAAGAAAAGAGAGAGGAAAGAGGGAAAGAGATGAAAGGAAAGGGAAGGGAAGGCAGGGGAGGAGAAGGAAAAAATGGAGGGAAAAGGAGATGATAATAAAGGGGAAGGAAAGGAAAGAGAAGAGAGGAGAGAAGAGGAGTTAAAGAGAGAAGAAGAGAATGGAGTAGGGAGGAGTTGAGAGGAGGGAGGTGGGAGGAGGGGTGGGGAAAGGAGGAGGAAGAGAAGGAGCAGAAGGAAGAAGGAAAAGAAATAACAGGAGGAAAATAAATGGTGAGGCATAAAGAGGAGAAAAGAGAGGGGGAAAAGAGAGAGAGAAAGACGAGGGAGAAGGAAAAAGAGGAGGTAAAAGGGGAGTAGGGAGAGGAGGAAAAGGATGAAGAGGGGAAGGAGGGAAAGAAGGAAGAGGGGAAAGGGAAAGAGGAGGAAGAGTGAAAGAGGAAGAGGAGGAAGAGAGAAAGAAGAAGAGAAGGAGGAACAGGAGGTAGTAAGAGGAAGAGGCAGGAGACGAAAAGAAGGAAGATGGGAAGGAGGAAAAGGAAGAGTAGGAGGAAGGAGCAGGAGGGGAAGCAGATGGAGGAAAAAAATGTTCAGGAAGATGAGGAGGGGAGAAGGAAGGGGGAGGAGGAGGAGGAGGAGGAGGAGGAGGAGAAATAAAAACGATGCCTTCCCCTCTTTCAGAGGAACAAGAGAGAGAGAGAGAGAGAGAGAATATGAGAGAAAGAGAGAGAGATAGAGAGAGAATGTATGAGAGAGAGAAAAGAGAGAGAGCGAGAGAGTATGAGAGAATATGAGAGAGAGAGAGAGAGAGAGAGAGAGAGAGAGAGAGAGAGAGAGAGAGAGAGAGAGAGAGAGAGAGAGAGAGAGAGAGTGGATCAATGCTCCCCCTAAACATCACCCACTACCCCATCCCGAGAGAGAAAGAGAAAAAGAGAGAGAGAGAGAGAGAGAGAATATGAGAGAGAGAGAGAGAGAGAGAGAGAGAGAGAGAGAGAGAGAGAGAGAGAGAGAGAGAGAGAGAGAGAGAGAGAGAGGGGGTGGTGGATCAATGCTTCCCACTAAACATCTCCCCCTACCCAATCCCGAGAGAGAGAGAGAGAGAGAGAGAGAGAGAGAGAGAGAGAGAGAGAGAGAGAGAGAGAGAGAGAGAGAGAGAGAGAGAGAGAGAGAGAGAGAGAGAGAGAGAGAGAGAGAGAGTGGATCAATGCTTCCTACTAAACATCACCCCCCTACCCTATCCCTTGTGGAGGAAGCGTATAGTCTCCACAGGGGTGAAACGCGACTGTAATAATGGAAATAATCAGGCGTATGAATTATAATTCATTTTACTTCTGTGACGAGTCCTGTAGTGCTGTGAGTCGTAAAAGAAGCAATATTCGCAAGGAAGGGAATGAAACGAAGAGACGCTGAGTATGATGAGAATTATTATATATATAAAAAAAAGTATGAGGATGTTTTCGCTCCCATGCCTAGCCACCTCGCTTTGCGGGTGACAATGTCCTTTGGAGCAATATGTACATACATATACATATATAAGTGCAGAAACTGCAACTGGAAATGCCTTTCCAGAGTTGGCCTCCAGAACCAACTTAAATGGCCACTTTCCAGGCGCAGATTCATGGTCTTTTGAGACAGACGGATACCATGAATATATATATATATATATATATATATATATATATATATATATATATATATATATAATATATATATATACATATATATATATATATATATATATATATATATATATATATATATATATATATATATATATATATATCATCCCTTCACAACCACTTTCCACTCATGTCTATATCTTGTCTTCTCCCCTCCCTGCTCAACAGACATTCCCCTTGTACCCAAGGTCCCCTTCACCTCATCCATTCAGTCCATTCTCGCTTTCCCTAAACTTCCCTCCATCCAATTATGCCTTCTTCACTAGTTTTTCCGTATGTCCAAATCACCTCAGTATTTTGTGACTAATTCGACTGTACAACCTATACTGTAAATACGATGTCAGACTTACGAATGTTTCAACTTACGAAGATTCTTCCGAGGCGTAACTTGTTCGTAACTCGAAATCTTAAAAGATTCAACATGGTAATTTTTTTTTTTTGTAAGGGGGGGGGCGAGCAAAAAGGGGTGCCAGTTTCTGGAGCCAGAGAGACGTGGTTCGATACCCCAATAAGAATCAGCGCGTAACGGCAGTAATAGCATACCGTACTAAAAACCTCGATCTACAACAGAGGATCTTATGCCTAGCTACAGTTCATATGTTGGTAAATTGTCTTTGTTATGGCAACAGCAATATCTATAACCTATCATACATTGTCAAAAAGTTTAAAACCATAAGTAAATAATTAGAAATAGATGTGTATGTGTGTGTGTGTGTGTGTGTGTGTGTGTGTGTGTGTGTGTGTGTGTGTGTGTGTGTGTGTGTGTGTGTGTGTGTGTGTGTGTGAGCGTGTGTAAACAAGATAGACGTGAATCAATCTCATATAATAACGAGGTGAGACAATGGTGGACTGAGACATTGTTGCTGTTCTGCAAGGGCTGCAGGTCACCAAGAGGGTCGCCCGGCAGGTCAAAGCAGGTCAAGCGAGCGGCCTTTATCGACATCACCTTCAGCAACAGCAAGTAAATGTTTTACTTCCAGCATGTTCGAAGAAGGACCTGGAAGGCTCCTTCAGGGTGATCCCCGGAAAGGGTCACCCTGAGACGCCGTCAGCATGTGGTCCGCATGATGTTATTTTTGTGCACTCAGTTACCTTATGTTATACTGTTTATATTTTGTCTGTTTCCATTGGACACCCGGTTGTAAATGCATATAGTCCTTTGAGTTATTTGTTTGTAGTTATGAATGTTTATCTATGTTGTCTTATGCATGCTACCGTTCTAAGTACTGCAGTTCTAAGCTCAATACTAAGTTCTAAGTATTAAGTTCAGTTTCTTATTTGCCTTGGGTGTGAACCCTTTTGTATTTGGTGTGAACACCATGTGTATACTAAATTTGAGACCCAGTACTTTTTGGGTGTTTTTGTCCAGTGGGAGAGGTTGGTCATTTGAACTGACTATTTCGCGTTTCTTAGATTCATGGTAATCTGGGGCTGGAATTGTCACTAAGGACTTCTAAGGGTATGAAGGCACTCTGGTTTGTGGCAGCCATTGTTCCATCTTACTTTTTTTTTTTTTTTTTTTTTTGGTGACACAGTGGTATTATTATGTCATCTACATAAGTGAAAGTTTCGATGCTCTGCTTTAGGTTTGGTATGGGCAGGTCGTGTATGAATAGGTCAAATAGCGGTGGTGCTATTATTGTCCCTTGAGGTACTCCGCTGTTTGGTATTTAGGTCCCAGCTAGAGAGTTGTTCTATTACACACTCAACTCTCCCCGGCCGGATGGTTTGTCGGCAATGTGTTATTACTATTGTGATTTTTTATTATCCTTTGTGACAGGATATGTCCGGATATTGTGCCTAAAACCTTATTCATATGTGCTATCACCTTTACTGTCAGGTGCACTTTCTTAATGAATATATCCAATACTTGTTGGGTGAGGTTTATAAGCAATGTGGTGGTAGCGTGGACCTCTTTTGAATCTATATTGAATTGGTGAAGCATATATATTTGTTCTGAATCTTTCTAAAATCGATCTCCCAATCAGTCTAGATATGGTATTTCTGTAGAACTTTGGGTTCTCTGTCTGTTTGTTGAGTTTCAATATAAGGACAATGTGTGATCTTTTTCAAGATCTTTTGGTACCATTGTGCAACCAGTAATGTCCAAAATATAATTTAGGATTTTTTATTGCTTCAGGACACAAATGTAGTCTGGTATCTTGTCAGGGCTTTCTGCGTGTTCTTTCAATTTCTAGATGGTATTTTCTATGTCTCTCTTAGAAAAATTTTGGGGTAATTTCTACGTCTAATTTAATTTTGCGTATCTATTTAGTTATGATTCTGGTTCATGGTGATGTGGATTGGAAGCTTGTTTTGAAGAAACGATTAATGATATCGCTTTGTTGTTTTTGGTGGTGATATAATGTTCTGTGGTATTTCAACTCAATGAGGGATGAATTTTATTTTTCTATATCTCACTTTGTTATGGACCAAAAGGTCACCTGTCGGCTTTCATATTTTGCCAGTGTGACTTACCATAACTCGTTTTCCCTTACTAGGCCACCAAACGTTCCAAAGCAAAAACGTTTTCTTTATTTCCCTACTGGATCATCTAACGTTCCATAAAAAATCAACATTTTACTTAGGTAATGAAATATGAAACACTCGAACCGTCACCATTTCGGCCACAGGAAATTAGGACAGAAACTCAAAAATTCTTTGACGGAAGTCTCTTCTTCTGCGCCGAATTAGCAACGTGCCCCTTCCGTGTAATCATAAGAGGATTACCAGACCCCCAACCTAATTTTTTTTTTTTTCACTTTCCCTCTTTTCAGGACAAAATGTTTTCTTTCTCTCACCGCCCCCAAACACACACAACCGCAACACAGAGTCTCCAGTTTGTTTCCTTACACCTTGGGTCGCGACCCAAAGTTAGGACGCCAAGCCATTTGAATGGGTTACCAAGGATTTGTGGACTTGTTATTTTCCCAATATTCTTATTCAAAATATTATCACAGAGTTAATCTTGATTGTAGAATTCCAAATCATTATTAGCTAAAGTTAAGCAAAACAGTGAGACATAGACGATTTAATTCAGGTGAAAAAACTATCAACATCTACTCTTGTTTTTTAAGTGTTTATGAAGGTAAAGGTCGATCTGGTCAGGTTTTTGGGTCACAGCCAAAAAGAGTTACGAAGCACAGCTTTACAGAATTCCTTTCCCATAACGTCTCTGGAAAGACGCAGAGTGCGGGGTGAACTAATAGAGGTATTCAAATGGGTCAAAGGATCTAATAGAGCATTGGTTTGCAACCTGGGGTCCGTGACCCCTTGTGGAACCATAGAGCTTCATAAATGAGATCATAATCCGGAAACTAGTGACAGTTAGTGGATGCACAACGATTAAATCTAATGATGAAGTGGTCTCCAGTTAGGTAAGGAACAGCAGGCCATAAATAGGGGGTATATTAGAAAACGTGTTGAAAACCATCGTAATAGAGGTATTCAAATGGGTCAAAGGATTTAACAAAGGTGATACAGACAGTCATCATTTCAAGACAACAGGGCAGGACTGGTAGAAATTAAATTAAATTGGACAAATTTAGGTTTAAGAAGGAAATGGACAAGAACTGGTTTACCAATTGAGTGATTAACGAATGGAATAAACTTAGTAACCATGTAATTAGCGCTGAAACTATAGGTTACTTTAAGAGAAGATGAGATAACTTTATGAATGGGGATGATAGTTGATATATATACATATACATACATACATATATATATATATAGATATATATATATATATATATATATATATATATATATATATATATATATATATATATATATATATATATATATATGACCAAGAAAAAGCAAACAGCAACCAAAATCCTCAGCCTAGAAGGCATACTGCATGAGATGGTTAGAAAACCTGTATTAGTAGAAAGAAGAAAAACAGTTGACCTGATCGCAGTATTTAGAACCATGAGAAGAGTAGATATATTTGGCAGATTTTTTTTTTTTTTTTTTTTTTTTTTTTGAGGGGGAAGCTGGTAAGAAACAATCGAAAACTTGGTGGAGATGAAGAGACAATGCTATTCGAGTGTAGTTATTTCCCTGTGAGTTATAATTAGGTAAATACAAACACACAAACACACACAATACCTCCAGACTTCGACGCCATATCACCCCCCTATTACCACGCTCTCGTTCCTGTTTGCCTGATCCCCCAGAGGAATATATGCCCTCCATCAACAATTACGCCCCCACCCACCACGGGGGGGAGGGGGTTATCGTCCCCCCCCCCCACCTTCTGTAGAGGCGTGGCTTTTCTCTCCACGTGCCAATGCCAAGTCACTACCAGATGATTTTATTCTCCTCTTCCTCCTCCTCCTCCTCCTCTTCCTCTTCATCCTACTTCTTTTCCTCTTCCTACTCTTCCTCCTTCTCCTCTTCCTCCTACTTCTTTTCCTCTTCCTACTCCTCCTCTTCCTCCTCCTCTTCAACCTACTTCTTTTCCTCTTCCTACTCTTCCTCCTCCTCCTTTTCCTCCTCCTCTTCTTCCTACTTTTTTTCCTCTTCCTACTCTTCCTCCTCCACCTCTTCATCCTACTTATTTTCCTCTTCCTCCTCCTCCTCCTCTTCTTCATCCTACTTCCTTTCCTCTTCCTACTCTTCCTCCTCCTCCTCTTCATCCTACTTCTTTTCCTCTTCCTACCCTTCCTCTTCATCCTACTTCTTTCCCTCTTTCTCCTCCTCCTCCTCTTCATCCTACTTCTTTTCCTCTTCCTACTCTTCCTCCTCTCCTCCTCCTCCTAGTCCTCTTCATCTGCCGTATAAAAAAGACTTAAAAGTCTAAACTTATTCTCACTTTCAAAAAGAAGAATGCGAGGAGATTTAATCGAGGTTTTTAAAATGTTCAAAGGCTTTGACAACATCAATGTCGAAGATTACTTCTTATTAGACCAATCAAATACAAGAAGACGTCACGATTTTAAAGTAATTGGTAAAAGATTTTCTTCGAATGAAAGTAAACACTTCTTCTTTAACCGGGTTGTTAATGTGTGGAACTCGTTACCTTCCACTGTCGTTGAAAGTAACACAATAATAACATTTAAAAAACGCTTTGATAAATATTTGGACTCTAATCCGCAAATGAAATATTACCCCTTGCAATAAAAGATCTGACAACCGGGCATTTAACTGTAATTGGATAGGATAGTGGTAGCAGTAGTGTTAGTTCATCTCCTGCCCTATTTTCTTAATTGTAGCTTAGTTTAGTAAACACAAACAGCCTCGTTAGGGCCAATAGGCCTGCTGTTATTTGTTCTTCCTTTGTGTTCCTTTATGTACTTCTCTTTCTCTTCCTACTCTTTCTCCTCCTCCTTTTCATCCTACTTCTTTTCCTCTTCCTACTCCTCCTCCTCTTCATCCTACTTCTTTTCCTCTTCCTCCTCATCCTCTTCTTCCTCCTATTTCTTTTCCTCTTCCAACCCTCCTCCTCCTCTTCATCCTACTTCTTTTCCTCTTCCTCCTCCTCCTCCTCCTCTTCATCCTATTTCTTTTCCTATTCCTACATTTCCTCTTCACCCTCCTCTTCATCCTACTTCTTTTCCTCTTCCTACTCCTCCTCCTCCTTCTCCTCTTCATCCTACTTCTTTTCCCCTTCCTACTCTTCCTCCCCCTCCTCCTCTTCATCCTACTTCTCCTCCTCCTCTTCCCCCTCCTTTCCCTCCTGTTCTTCCTCCTTCTCCTCCTCCTCCTCCTCTTGCTCTTCATCCTACTTATTTTCCTATTTCATTCCACCTTGTTCACAAATTCTCCTCTGCCTCCTCCTTCTCCTCCTCCTCCTTCCCCTCCTCTTCATCCTACTTCTTTTCCTCTTCCTATTCTTCCTCCTCCTCTTCCTCCTCCTTTCCCTCCTGTTCTTCTTCCTCCTACTCCTCTTCTTCTTCTTCATCCTACTTATTTCCCTATTGCATTCCACTTTTTCCACAAGTTCTCTTCTGCCTCCTCCTCCTCCTCCTCTTCCTCCTCCTCTTCCTCGTCATCCCACAACAACGATCCACCAAAATAGGGTGGTTGTGGTATGTTCCATTCAATGAACATCTTGATAACTTCAGTGACACCCCTACGGACCAGAGACACGCAGCTTTCTTTTACAGTTGGGGATTAATTTCCACTCAGAGAAGAAATGTTGAATAATTTCATCCTCTACTATATCTTCGTTCTGGTCCTACGCTCCTTAAGTTTCCTCCTACGCTCCTTAAGTTTCCTCCTACGCTCCTTAAGTTTCCTCCTACGCTCCTTAAGTTTCCTCCTACGCTCCTTAAGTTTCCTCCTACGCTCCTTAAGTTTCCTCCTACGCTCCTTAAATTTCCTCCTACGCTCCTTAAGTTTCCTCCTACGCTCCTTAAATTTCCTCCTACGCTCCTTAAGTTTCCTCCTACGCTCCTTAAGTTTCCTCCTACGCTCCTTAAGTTTCCTCCTACGCTCCTTAAGTTTCCTCCTACGCTCCTTAAGTTTCTCTCCCTGACCGTCTCTGAGACTTCATTTCTTCGTAGATAGAAGCGCTGGTTATCGGCAACGAATGACACTCCTGCCTCAGCCTATTCCCCTCCATAATCACTCCATTCTTCTCCACCATTCCTTCGTCTTCTCCTCCACATAGTCCCGTCCACGCTCACCCTCACAGTGGATGTCGATGAAGTAAAATTGTCTTTCTTTTTTCTTTTTTCTTTTTTCTCTTTCGCTTCTCTTTCTCCTTTCTACCATCAAACACAACCGTCCTCTTCCATGCCATACCATACCACCACCACCACCACTACTACCATTACTATCACCACCATCACAACAATAAACTATTACCAACAACAGACGACGCCATACTTCTTAGTCAACATTTACACAAGAACATAAGAATGGAGGAGACTGCAGGAGACCATAAGGCCTACACCAGGCAGTTCCATGTCCCTTACCAGCTGTCATCCCCATCCATAAAATTATCTAATAATCTCTTAAAACAACCAATAGTTTCAGGTCTCACTAAGTCTATTCCATTCGTTAACTACTCTAGTTACGCCAAGTTATTTTGTTTAGCCTCGGGAAAAAAATTTCTGTGCCTTTAAATAGTTTATTAATGTTAACGCTGAGTTTGTTCATCTGAGGTTCGGCTCCCATTCAGTCACCCAACCCATCTCCTCATTCACGCCAACATCCCCTTCCCACCTCCTCCCATTTTCTCTTTCGTTTTCTCTTCTTCCCCTCCTCCC
>NC_134807.1:23393950-23403950 GCF_046742065.1 Oratosquilla oratoria
ATCTCACAACACAAAGACGGGTCTCGACAATACATATGTACATGCATACATACATACAAACATACATATATATATACATGTATATACATACATACGTACATATATATACATGTATATACATACATACATATATATACATGTATATACATACATACATACATACAGCCCGAAGGGATTTCTCCCCGTCCTCTCCTTATATGCAAAGGGGGACGGAGAGGGGGGGGTCGCCGATTAAATGAAGCGGCCTTGCTGTGGATGTACTGTGTCTTGCGACACTGCTTCTGACCCAGGGCGGTGGGCAGGGTGCAGGGATGACCCGTCATCCAGGAGGTGCTCAGATGAGAGGAAGGGTGGGAGGGGTGTGGAGTGTATTTAGGGATGAAATGGGTGGGAGTGTTTTTATGCCTTTCCCTTTGTGGCTACCTCCCTGGGTGGGGTGCAACAGCCTTGGTATATGTCTGTATGTATTTATATATATATATATATATATATATATATATATATATATATATATATATATATATATATATATATGGCCGCGAAGTAGCCCAATGAACACTGCCTTGAACTCATGTGCAGGAGGTCATGAGTTCTAGTACCGGGACTCAATATGACCTTGCTGCGTTGGTTTCCGACAGCCCAGGTCAGGCGGGGAGGCAGCCCAACTTCTACATAAAAAAAAAAAAAAAAAAAAATACAGGCCTTTGCTATACCAGGGGTTTCTCTCTTTCCACTGCGTGGGAGTGGGATGGTGAGGTGATTGTGTGTGTGTGTGACTATATGTGTATATACATATATATACATATATATATACATATGTATATATATATATATATATATATATATATATATATATATCACAACTAACACCACAGTCGGAAAAAAGAAAGAGCCGAATAAACGAGTCTATAAATCTCGACTGCTAACTGCAATCCTCTTCAGTACTACTGAAGAGGATTGCAGTTGGCAGTCGAAATATATAGACTCGCTCATTCAGCTCACTCTTTTTTCAGACTGTGGTGGTGGTTGTGATTTATAGATATGTTACTGCATTTCTCACCAGTGATATATATATGTGTATATATATATATATATATATATACATATATATATACATATATATATATATATATATGTGTGTGTGTGTGTGTGTGTGTGTGTGTGTGTGTGTGTGTGTGTGTGTGTGTGTGTGTGTGTGTGTGTGTGTGTGTGTGTGTGTGTGTGTGTGTGTGTATAAATCACATATAAGAAAGCACAAAACGCGACCATTCTAAAACGCTATCATAAAACTCCAACAACGCTATAGCTAACTCAACAGACGCCCACCCAACAAAACCAGATCTTTCGTCCAGAACTCCATTATAAATCAACACTCCACAACGCCCCAGATCACGGGTCGGCCCATAAACGTAAACAACCCACAGAACACAGAACCTGCAGATCTGAGCGGATCCAATACTCCAATCTGGTGCAACAATCAACCCAATTACCGCGGGAATCAAACGTTCCCCCACCACCCTTCCCATCTACTTCCCTTCTTCTTCTCCTCCCCCTCCCCCCCTTCGTTCGCGTCCGGGCGGAACTCCGGCGCGCATTCCGTTTTCTTCCGCGAGTTTCAATACACAAGTACGCGCATGTGCGCGCGGCCCCGTCACGATATTAAACGATTAAAGATACGTTTGATTCGGTGCGATTATCGCTCAACGACGATCGTCAAACTATTGTCTAGAGCACTAATTTTTCGTTTTTTGAATGTGATTATTGTTTCGCTTCGAGCTGCAAAGTTTATCATTTCAACCAAACCTACCAAAGCGTTTACCCAAACACGATACCAGTTGCAATGCGCGTCAAGCGCTTTTGCCTGCGGTAGGCTAGTAATCACACCGAATAAAACATACCTTAAATAGGATTGACCATCAGGTCAGAACAAGGGATAAGAGAGAGAGAGAGAGAGAGAGAGAGAGAGAGAGAGAGAGAGAGAGAGAGAGAGAGAGAGAGAGAGAGAGAGAGAGAGAGAGAGAGAGAGAGAAAGAGAGAGAGAGGAGGAGGGATGTTGCTTATGCATGAGAGCCTCTATCGGAGCTCTTGGGGAATTAAAGACCATATGCCTTCACTGACGCCACGTGCTGACTCCTGTGGGTTTCGATCCACCTCCAGACCCCAGCGCCCTGGAACGCTCGGCCACTAAATTCTGGTACACGAACCTCCCACGGTCGGTAAAAGCATCTAAAGGTTATCAACAAAAGGTAAAAGATTCCCCTTCGCAAAGATAAATAAATAAATGAATAAATAATTAAATAGATAAATAAAATAAAACATAAATAAATAACAAGTAAAAGCAAAATATTTTTGAAAAACTTTTATTACCTTTCGTAAGTTTGTCCTTTGTCTTTAAAGACTCACCTCGCTGCCGTCGCGTCGGCCAACATTGATCTTCCTAATCGTTCTCGAGTGGCTGTCAGGACACTCCCGAATAAACGTCAATAACTACGTGATCTGGTTAGTGTGTGTGTGTGTGATTCACTATGGTCTTGGATCACGTGTTGAGAGCTCAGAGCTCGTATTTGACCGATCTATGGGTAATGCTGTGACCTTACGCGCGCACACTCACCCAACTCCCCGCCCACGAGAGTTGGACTAACGACTCGCAGCGCAGTGATACTGAAGTTATTTCAGTCCTGGGCGGGATTCGAGCCCAGACCGCCTGTAGTGGCAGCCAGGAACTCTACCACTGCGCCACACTGTGTGTGTGTGTGTGTGTGTGTGTGTGTGTGTGTGTGTGTGTGTGTGTGTGTGTGTGTGTGTGTGTGTGTGTGTGTGTGATGAGATGTACATGGCAGTATGATAGCGGTATGTTGAATGCGAACGTATTTAGGAAGAAGACTGAGGATTTGGAGAGTACTTCGGGTGACATATGGCGGGGAATGGAGGTATAGACGTGGAGGTGAATTACAGAGTAAAGGAATCGAGTAAATATCTGAGAGGAAAGAAAGATGTTATGATAAAGAGGTATTTTGTGATGGACGCAAACATAAGGTATTATGAAGGAGTACTGTACCCATGGTGCTCCGTGAGTCATGGAATTGGAGTATGAAGGAAGCGGGAGGGGGAAGACTGAGTGTATCTGGGATTATCTATTTACTTATTTAATTATTTTTCATTTATTTATTTATTTATTTATTTATTTAAAATATATTTGAGGTGTCAATGGATAGACTTAGTCTGGACATTAACTAGAGGAGAGTATTGGAAGAAAGCAATCGGATAAGGCAGACTAGAGTATTATTGTAGTTTCCGCATATGGAAAGAATAGATGGCGAAAGACTAACAAAGAGAGTGTAGGATGCAGAGGTGAGTGGAGAGAGTTGAGAAAACCAAGAATGAAGTGGATGGATGGATGGATGGGATGAAGGGGGCTTTGGGTGTCTCTGGTATGCCTGTTGAGCAGAAATGTGAGAATGAAAAGCATTGTTGTGAGTGGAGGGATACTACTAAAGGATAAAGGGATGTTACGGCCTAAAGGGATGTTCGCCTCATCTGTTCCACTGAAGCGCTCTGCCTCTCTGCAATGTTTGTCACCTAAGGAGTGTGGCGGGGGTCAGAGCGGGCCCTTCATCATCGAGGTGCTGAGATGAAAGGAGTAAACATAATATATATATATATATATATATATATATATATATATATATATATATATATATATATATATATGAATGTAGGTTCTCTGTAACCAGCCTCTCTCTTCCCATCGAATGAGGAACAAGACCACAATATTCACACAGACACAAAGGCGTGCATGTGTGTACGTGCATATGTGTATCTACCTACTTGTATTTACCTAGCTGAATTATACGGGAAAGGGGTGACCCGTCTTTGTATCTCGCAACATCTAGTTTGTTCTTAAATCCTTGCATGGTGTTTGCACACAGTATTGTTTAGTCCAATTTGTTCCAGACATCTGCTACTCTGTGTGGAAAACTGTTTTTATTTTTCAGATCTCTTCTATAACTGTCCTTTTTGGGTTTATTTTCATGCCCCCTTGTTTTTCTTCTATCCCACTTTAGTAAGTCTTCTCTGTCAAGGACTTCCATGCCCTTCATGATTCTGTAAATGGTAAATAGATCTCCTCTTTCTCTTCTTTGTTCCAGGGTTGGTAGTTCCAGTTTGGATTATCTTTGCTCGTATGTCAATTCTGAAAGTGTTGGGGCCATCTTTGTCGATGCTTTTTGGATTCTTTCTATTTTCTTTATATTCTTTTTTGTATTGGGTGTCCATAGTGCCACTGCGTACTCCAATCTTGGTCTTATCAATGTGACTAGTATTTTCTTTACTGTTGCCTCATCCAAGTAATTAAAAGCCACCTTTATTGACCTCAGTAAATTGTAGGTTTCTCCAACTATTTTGTTTATCTGCTTGTCTGGGGGCATGTCTTTGGTGATGATTACTCCAAGGTCCTTTTCGGAACCAACTTTCTTTACTTCCTTTGTACCGATTTTATATTGTCCTGATATTCTTTTTATTTTTTTTTTCACTTTTCCAAATTCCATTATACTACATTTCTTAATGTTGAAGTCAACTTCCCACTTCTGACTCCATTCCCAGACTTTGTTCAGATCTCTGCAGCGATTCACAATCTTTTTCCATACTTACTTTCTTTAATAGTTTTGCGTCATCTGCAAAGAAGTTCGTGTAATATTCTACACCTTCATCCATGTCATTTACATATATAGCAAACATTACCGGAGCCAGTACTGAACCCTGTGGGACTCCACTTATTTCTGCCCAAGTAGAGTTTTTATCTCTGAGCACCACTCTCCATTTTATTAGTTTTCTGTGTATATCTCGTGTTATTTCGAGTTTTCTTAAACAATTTTTGTGTGGTATTTTATCAAACGACTTTTGTAAGTCCAGGAAAACACAATCTGCCCATCCGTCCCTTTCTTGTGTGTGTGTGTGTGTGTGTGTGTGTGTGTGTGTGTGTGTGTGTGTGCCCGCCACTGATGGGCTTGGCTGAGTAAGGGTCACCTCCCCGGAACCAATCACAATCCGGGGATTCCCCGTCCCCTCCCTCCCTCTCTCCCACCAGCCAAACAGCTGACTGGGATCAGCTGATGACAGGACCATTTACCTTCATCTTCACTCCATCAGTACCTCCTCATCCTTTCACCTTCCTTGACGCTTTCCGAGGTAGTTCCAGGTCCGAAACCACACACACAGGCGCACACACACACACACACACACACACACATACACACACAACTCGTGCCGCAGTGGTTAGAGTTCCCGGCTGCCACTACGATGGTCCGGATTCGAATCCCATCCAGGGCTGAAATAATTTCAGTACCGCGGCGCTGCGAGTCGTTACTCCAACTCTCATGGGCGGGGAGTTATGTGTGTGTGTGGGCGTGTAAGGTCACAGCATTACCCATAGATCGGTCATATATGAGCTCTGAGTTCTCTTCCGGGAGGTAAATAGCTGTCGATCACAAGTCTAACACGTGATCCAAAGACCATGGTGAATCACACACACGCACACACACACACGCACACACACGCACACACACACACGCGCACACACACGCACACACACACACTCACACACACACTGCACGTGTGCGCGCGCTCATGTACACGACCCGAAAGTCCGCTCGAGTCGAGTCATTCCCGAAGTACAAAACGACCTCGAACTCAGCCCGGTGACCTCCCGGGTCCCCTTCCGGAATACCTGAGCGGCGTGACAGGCATCGTGGCGGGGAGGTCTGGGGTTCTCCTCCTCCGTCCGGGGGTCTGCATTTGAGTCCGGCAGCCGGTCAATCACACCAGGCCAGCCGGCCGGCATTCAGAAGCCCACCATTTATCAATTTCAGTTCAGATACAAATAAAACTTGTGAGTGAAGGGAGGCTGGCAGCTTCTGCCAGGGCAATCATACCTCGGATGTCCTATGCATCTCTTGTGTCTGTGTTTCTTTATCTGTTGTGCGATCAATACGTGTGTGTGTGTGTGTGTGTGTGTGTGTGTGTGTGTGTGTGTGTGTGTGTGTGTGTGTGTGTTCGTGTGTGTGTGTGTGTGTGTGTGTGTGTGTGTTCGTATACGTGTGTATATGTTTTGTGTGATTCCTCAGGGTCTTGGATCACGTGTCGGACGCGTGATCGACAACTATTTCTCTCACGGAAGAGAGCTCAGAGATCATATATGACCGATCTATGGGTACTGCCGTAACCTTACACGCACACATACACTCAATTCCCCGCCCACGAGAGTTGGAGTAGCGATTCGCAGCGCAGCGATACTAAAATTACTTCAGCCCTGGGCGGGATTCGAACTCGGACCGTTGTAGCCGTAGTTGCAAATGCTACCACTACGCCGTCGAGTCGTGTGTGTGTGTGTGTGTGTGTGTGTGTGTGTGTATGTATTTACCTAGTTGTATTATATGGGAAGGGGAGCTATGCTCGTAGTGACCCGTCTTTGTATCTCGCAACATCTAGTTTGTTTTTAATGTGTGTGTGTGTGTGTGTGTGTGTGTGTGTGTGTGTGTGTGTGTGTGTGTGTGTGTGTGTGTGTGTGTGTGTGTGTGTGTGTATGTGTATTCGTGTATTTGTGTATATATTCGTGTGTGTTCGTGTGTATGTTCATGTGTTCGCGTATGTTCGTGTGTGTGTGTGCGCGCGCTTGCGCCCGTTTATAGTCCAAACAGCTTTTCTTTAGCTTGGAATAAATATATAAATGTTATCACATTGGTGAAGATGTTAAAGAAACACCGTATTGGACAGGAAAAACAGATAAAAAAAATAGACCCGAAATAAAAAATAAACTAAAGTAAAATGAATAAATAAAAAATACAACTATACCCAACGATGAAAAATATATATTTTCCCACGCGACGTGAGACCACAAAATACGAGGGAATGGATATATCGAGAACGGTGTATGTGGAGATTATCTACCTCTGAAATCCATGTGAACATCTACCATAAACATACTTTACGCAGGTAGAGAGTAGAATTTTATAAAAAAAAAAAAATCATGATAATAAAATAAATAAAACAAATAAATAAAGAAATATAAAGAAAGTAGCCTGATTCCAGCCCTTGAAAATTCACTGGATGCTAATGGACTCAATAATGATGATAATGATTAATAATAAATTCATTATCATGATAAGCATAATATATGAGTATATATAAATATGATATAATATCTTATGCATAATTACCTTATATAATCAAAGAATAAATATACAAATACGATATAAAATTTATCATTAATTACAAATTAATAGCAAGACTGACACCAAAGAGAGTATTCAACTTCATTGGATTCTCTTGCAAAGCCTTACAAGCCAAAGCTAATAGGAACTATGGAAAGCCTTGGTCCCATTTTCAGATCGCTCCCTGTTCTAATGTTCACATACTGCTGTTCTCTCTATCAGGAGAGAGATAGATAGATAGATAGATAGAGGGAGAGAGAGAGAGAGAGAGAGAGAGAGAGAGAGAGAGAGAGAGAGAGAGAGAGAGAGAGAGAGAATGTATTACAGAAACTGAAAGGAGAAATACAACAGGGAACTTGAGAACATCATGATGAAGACGCGAAAGTCAAGAATTTGGTGTCACTGCAGGTTGGGACCTCTCGGGGGCCACAAGGTGTTACGACTATGCTGGCTGCCCGAAGTAGATGTGACGTCAGTATATCAATGCAAAGGAAATTTATTATTATTTACTATTTACCTGTTTGTTTATTATTTAACTATACCTTTGCATTTATCTGTTTTATTTATTATTATTTGTATTATTATATTTTTTATCTATTTATTTATTATCATTATAATTTTTTCTTTCCATGTGTCCAAACCATCCTAATGCTCTTTCATCCACCCTATCTCCCAACTCCCTTTCCACCCCTGTTCTCCTCCTCACCTCCTCATTTCTCACTCTAACTAGCCTAGTAACCCCCATCATACTTCTCAGACACTTCATCTCAAACACATTCAAGCTCCTTTTCTCTTCCTCTCTTATGTTCCATGTTTCTGCTCCATACAGTGCTGTTGGCACAATCACTCCTTCATACAGTCTCCTCTTAGCATCCATTCCCAAATTTCTATTCCTCATTACACTTTTTAATCCACCAAGGCATTTACTCGCTTCTCTCTATCTACATTCTACCTCCACTTCACTCCACCTTTCCCTGCCACATTTGCACCCAAGCATCTAAAACTATCCACTTCCTCCAGTTGCTCTCCCTTAATGCTCACTTCCAGATTACTGTCACTTTCATCCCTTGTACATCTCATCACCTTACTTTTACCCACATTTATCTTCAGCTTTCTTCTATCACACACTCTCCCAAACTCTGTCACCAACTTCCTCAATCCCTCCTCCGATCCTGCCACAAGCGCAGTGTCGTCCGCAAACAACAGCTGGCTCACCTCCCACTTTTCTCCATTTTCTTTAACCATCTCCAATCCCTGACCCACTACCCTTGCATTTACCTCTCGCACTACCCCATCCATGTATAAGTTGAACAGCCAGGATGACATAACGCATCCTTGACGAAGTCCCACCTTTACCTCAAACCACTCACTCTCTCCATTTCTAATCCTGACACAAGCTCTACTACTCTCATAAAAACTCTTGACAGCTCCGAGAAGCTTTCCTCCTATCCCGTATATCTGCATAACCTCCCACAGTGCCTTTCTGTCTACCCTGTCGTAAGCCTTTTCCAGATCCATAAAGGCCCAAAAAACATCTTTCCCCTTTCCTATAGCTTTCTCACAGATCTGTCTTGCCACAAAGATCTGATCTACAAAACTTCTACCTGTCCTAAATCCACACTGTTCCTCACCAACTACTCCCTCTGTTCCTCTCCTAATCCTCTCAATTCTTTTCTTTGTACGTCTCATATGACTCCCTCGTCCTATTTTGGACACATGGAAAGAATGAGTGAAGAAAGACTAGTAAAGGAGGTATGGAAGGCAGATGTGGAGGAAGTGAACATGAGGGGACGTCCTAGGATGAGATGGATGGATGGGGTGAAGGGGGCTTTGGGGAAGAGGGGAATGTCTGTTGAGGAAGGACGGGAGAGAACAGAAGACAGGGGTGAATGGAGAATGGTTGTATATGGAAGATGTTGTGATGCATGAGGTGGAATGGACGGGGGGATGGGGGGTGAGGTAGTGTGTGTGAGCAAAATTTTGACGCAGCCCGAAGGGATTTCTCCCCGTCCTCTCCTTTATATGGGGGGACGGAAAGGGGGTCGCCGATTTAATGAAGCGGCCTTGCTGTGGATGTGCTATGTCTTGCGACACTGCTTCTGACCCAGGGCAGTGGACAGGGTGCAGGGATGACCCGTCATCTAGGAGGTGCTAAGATGGGAGGGAGGGTGGAGGGGTGTGGAGTGTTTTCAGGGATGGAATTGGTGGGAATGATTTTATGCCTTTTCCTTTTTGGCTACCTCCCTAGTAAGGGGGAGAAAGCCTTGGTATATGTATGTATGTATGTATAATTTGTTCGAATCCGATCTAGTTATGGACCAAAAGGTCTCCTGTCGGCATGCTCCTCTTTTGTAATCCTTTGTATTAATAAATCGCCGGTGTTAACTATATTAAAGTTCATAAACTTCCGGTAATCGATACAAAGGCTTGGAGATATTGGTAACACCAACACATATATACATACATACATACATATATACATACATACATACAGTACATATATACATACATACATACAGTACATATATACACACACACAAACGCCCACACACACACAGTTATGTTGACTATGTAATTGTTACTAAACAAAATAATAACAATCGAAATATTGCGGTTGTTACACGAGATTTTGTGAGAAGAATCATAGAACACAACTATAAACTATCATACACTAAATGAGATTGACGCACGATACAAAAGCTTGGAGATATTGGTAACACCAACACATATATACATACATACATACATATATACATACATACATACATACATACATACATACAGTACATACA
>NC_134807.1:23408950-23416450 GCF_046742065.1 Oratosquilla oratoria
CTGGTTACTTCGGCCGCAGGGAAGACCTGATGACGTCAGAGCACGATCTCGGAACACCCTTCATTTAAGAGAGAGAGAGAGAGAGAGAGAGAGAGAGAGAGAGAGAGAGAGAGAGAGAGAGAGAGAGAGAGAGAGAGAGAGAGAGAGAGAGAGAGAGAGAGAGAGAGAGAGAGAGAGAGAGAGGGGGGGGTAATGGGTGAGCTTTGTGATCTTCGGGGACATTTCCCTCCACCCCACCCCACAAAAAAAAAAAAAAAAAAAAAAAAAAAATCCCAGGGACATAAAATCCTTTCCCAGTTCCACTCTCACCGCGAGGGCAGACTGACCCGATGATAGCCTGAGTAGAAACATTTCCACTACGCTTGTATTATGATCTCGTCACACAAATAAATAATAAAATAAATAAATTACTAGATCACACTGACAGAAGAAATCTCTTGATTAAGGATAAGAGGGCTTTATGAGGTCATAAGAACAAATTAAGAAAAATTACAGAAAGTGAAGAAATACAGTCTTCCATATAGAATCATAGATACTTGAAATGATAAAGCTTATATTAGAATGATACATTAATTCAAATCTAAATATGATATATGGAAATCAAGGATATAGTTTAAGTTGGAACTGTACATGAATTTGAGGTTTGGTATGATAAATTGGACAGAAGGAGACGGGACCCTACGAGCGTTGCTACAATTAGATAGATAAAGAAACACACACACATACACACACACACACACACACACACACACACACACACACACACACACACACACACTCACCGACAGGTCACTACGGTGGCCCGGGTTCGAATCCTGCCCAGGACTGAACTAATTTCAGTATCGCTGCGCTTCGAGTCGTTACTCCAACTTTCGTGGGCAGGGAGTTGGGGGTGTGTATGCGTGTAAGGTCACAGCATTACCCATAGATCGGTCATACGAGCTCTGAGCTCTCTTCCGGGAGGGAAATAGCTGTCGATCACGAGTCCAACACGTGATCCAAAGACCAAGTTGAATCACACATAAACACACACATACATACCCACACACACACATACCCACACAGACACACACACACATACATACACATATGCATACGTGCGACTTGCTTGAATATCAAAATAATTTCATGCAAAAATCACAAATTGAAACTTCAAAGCCTCTTTGATGGTCGGAGATCAATTTCCACTCAAAAAAAAAAATAATAATAATAATAATAATAATATAAAATAAAATAGAATAGAATAAAATAAAATAAATCAATCGCATTTCTTTATTTCTCAAAATCGTGAGCTCATACACTTAGATTAACTCGGCGATTCTTAACTGTTTCCAAGCGTCCTAATAAGAACCAATAGGTCTGATGCTGTTTGCATCTCCTTTGTTGTTCTACTCAAACCCCCCCCCATTCCCCTCCTCCCCGATCACCACCTCTACGACTCCACCACTTCGGGGAGGGGGAGGAGGGGGAGGGGGAGGAGGGGAGGGGGAGGGGAGGAGTTGAGAATAGTGTTCCTCCAAGGATAGAAACGCTGGATATGGACAACGAATTACAAATATAAAATTGCATGCCGGGCGCTCCTTTGTGTAAGGACGGCAATTTAAATAAAATTATCGATAATAAAGTGTGGATAAAGTGTTAAACGACAGAGGCTTTTTGGCATTGTCGATGACGGCAGCTAAATTAAAAGTGTACAGGATTTGTTCTTCCTTGAATAAAATCGCCTGGCGGCAGCAAAGTGACGCAATACATAGTATAGTGTGTGTGTGTGACCAACCATGGCCTTTGGATCACGTGTTGGACTCGTGATCGACAGTTATTAAACTCCTGGATGAGAGCTCAGATCTCGTATGACCGATCTATGGGTAATTCTGTGACCTTACACGCACACACACACCCAACTCCCCGGCCACGAGAGTCGGAGTAACAACCCGCAGCGCAGCGATACTGAAATTATTTCAGTCCTGTGTGTGAGTGAGTGTGTGTGTGTGTGTGTGTGTGTGTGTGTGTGTGTGTGTGTGTGTGTGTGTGTGTGTGTGTGTGTTTGTGTGTGTGTGTGCGTGTGTCAAACACGAACAAAATTATAAACAACAAATATCTATACATACATAGATACATAAATAAAGGCCGCTTACATAAAGGATTCGAACTGACTTAACGTGACCCAATCTTTCCTTCATGTAGTCTACAAACCGACGACATGACGTCACGGAGCGCTTTCGACCGCAAAGCGGAGACGTTCACGTAATTACACAGATAGACAGACAGACAGACACCGCCAAGGCATCATCCGCAGACAGTGATGTCCGTCTGAGATAAGCGAGGGCCGGGCCAGCAGGCAAGCAGGCCAGCAGGCAAGCAGGCAAAGTGAGCACATGACACAATGATGGATCAATCCCGTGAGACGGAGGACCAAGAGGAGGAGGGGGAGGGGAAGGAGGAGGGGGGAGAAGGAGGAGGGAGAAGGGGAAGAAGGAGGGGGAGGGGAAGGAGGAGGGAGCAAGGGAGGGAGGAAGGGAAGGGGGAGGGGAAGGAGGAGGAACAGAAATAGGAGATGAATATGGAGGAGAAAGAAGAGGTGGAGGAAGAGGAGGAGGAGGAGGAGGAGGAGGAGGGGGAGAAGGAGGAGGGAGAGGAACGGGAGGAGACAGAGAAGTAGAAGGGGGAGATGAGGGGAGGAGGAGGAAGAAAATGAGAGGAGATAAAGGAGAAGGAGGAACAGAAATAAGAGGAGATGAAGATGAAAAAGGAGGAGTAGGCAGAGGAGGAAGAGGAAGAAGAAGAGGAAGAAGAAGAGGAAGGATAGGGGGAAGAGGAGGGGAAAGAGGAGGTGAGGAGGTGAAGGAGATGGAGACGAAGAAGGAGGAGGAGGAAGTAGAGGAGGAGGAAGAGGATGGATAGGAGGAGGAGGAGGAGGAGAAGAAGGAAGAGGAGGAGAAGAAGGAGGATGAAGAGGAGGAGAAGAAGGAGGAGGAAGAAGAAGAGAAGAAGGAGATGGAGATTAAGAAGAAGGAGAAGGAGGAGGAGGTAGAGGAGGAGGAAGAGGATGGATAGGAGGAGGAGGAGGAGAAGGAGGAAGAGGAGGAGAAAAAGGAGGATGAAGAGGAGAAGAAGGAGGAGGAAGAAGAGGAGGAGAAGGAGATGGAGATGAAGATGGAGGAATAGAAGGTAGAGGAGGAGGAAGAAGATGGATAGGAGGAGGAGGAGGAGAAGGAGGAAGAGGAGGAGGAGAAGAAGGGGAATGAAGAGGACGAGAAGGAGATAGAGATGAAGAAGGAGGAGGTAGAGGAGGAAGAGGATGGATAGGAGGAGGAGGAGGAGGAGGAAGAGGGGGAGAAGGAGGAGGAAGAGGAGGAGGAAGAAGAGGAGGAGGAGGAGGAAGAGTAGGAAGAGGAGAGGAGAAGAAAGAGGAGGAGATGAGGGAAGAGGAGAGGAGGAGGCGGAGGAACAGGAGGAGGAGGAGGAACAGGAGGGGAGAAGGAAGAGATGATGTGGGAAGAGGAGAGGAGGAGGAGGAGGAAGAGGAGGAGGAGGAGGAAGAGGAGGAGGAAGAAGATGAGGAGGTGGTGGTGGGGGGTATGGTCTCTTCAGGTGAAATGCTGTAATATCTCCCGAAAGAGAACATTTACGACGACAACGATGACGTCATCGTATGACGTCACCGTTCCCGCTATATTTTTTTTCTCGCAATTATTCATTTATTTATTGACTTGTTTTTTTTATGTTTTATTACGGTTGGGAAAATGTTTTTGTCACAATTATTCGTTTATTTATTTATTTTTTCCTAAGTTTTAGTACGGTTAGGAAAATCAGTTTCTCTTAAATTTCCGATTTCGTAAAGTCTTGGTTGTATCTCGTTGCGATGTCCCAAGAAAAATACTGTTGTACTGTCTTTACTGAATTGTCATTATTAGAAAAAAGATAAAAATTATCAAATAAAATGAGAAGTATTAACAATTATTTAGATTAAAAATTGTCGAAATGTCATTATGGCTGTCATTATAAAAACAAAAAGTTATCAAAATTATTTAGATAAAAAATATTATAAATAATTTTAAAAATGTACTGTCATTTGTAAACTGTCATTATTGAATGACCAAGGACATTTTTATACAACATATAGATAAAAAATAATAATTTATTTCTCCAAATATTCTTAAGTCTTGCGTAAGCCATAGATTCTATTTTTTATGATGATGGTTATTTTTTTTTTTAATTTTGTTAAATATACACGTGTTCATAATTATTAATCTACTGTCCATGTGTATTGTTGTTGTTAAGTCCCGTGTTTTACCAGCGCCTCTAACCCATGGAAATAATATTCCATTGGCAAATCATGCTATAGTCTGAAGTCTTTAACGAATATAAAACCATGTAAAGAAAAAGAGAGAAATAAGGAAAAATTATAAAAAGAAAATAAAGAGGAGAGAGTAACGATATTTTCCAGTCGTCTTTTCCCTCCATTGACGCTCAACTCCGAGAGCTAACATTTGGGAGACTGTCAAGCCAGAAATCCCTTCGGATGGACGAAGTTGAAAACAAAAAGGAATTCAAATCACGAAAGAGGAGGACCAGAAGGGAAGCTGACAACTCACTGATGGCGGTAATAGTCGTCGAAATATCTTATAAAAAAAAAAAAAAAAAAAAAAAAAGGCAGGATGTCTAAGCAGGCAGGCGGTAATAGTCGTCGAAATATCTAAAAAAAAAAAAAAAAAAAAAAAAAAGGAATAGGAGAAGGATAGGCAGGATGTCTAAGCAGGCAGGCAAGCAAGCAGGCAGGCAAGCAAGCAGGCAGGCAAGCAAGCAGGCAGGCAAGCAAGCAGGCAGGAAAGCAGGCAGTCCTCTTTTACAAGAGAAACGTAGGGATCTTAACGGAGCGGCGAGTCTGTGGGACTGCTTCATGGCGAACGGGATTAAAGATTATTTCGGGACAATTTTGCTTCCTTCCTCCTTCTCCTGATGCACGGAGGAGCTAATTGGGGACATAAAAGACGAATGTATAAAAGATGAAGGTAAAAGAGCGACAGAGTCAAGTCTTGACCTACATTCTTTTTTTTTTTTTACATTTTTCTTTCTGTTATGTATGTGGATATTTCTTATATTTCATTTTTTTTTTCTTTCTGTAATATATGTGGATTTTTTTCTTCAGATTTTTATATCTTTCATAGTTTGTCTGACTACAGACGGATATTTTTCTTGTCAATGGCAGTTGAGATCCAATTCAGTTCTTGATGATTTTTTTTTTTTACTTTTCTTTTTTCGTTTCTGTAATGTATGTGGATATTTTTTTACATTATCTTATATCTTTCATATTTTATCTGACTACAGAAGGAATATTTTCTTGTCCCATGACAATTGAAATACGTTTTATTCTTGATGAAAGGAGGAGGAGGAGGGGGAGGAGGAAGAGGAGGAGGAGGAGGAGAAGAAGAAGAAGAAGGAAACAAAGAAGAAGGAAAGAAGAAGATGAAGAAGAAGAAGAAGAAGAAGAAGAAGAAAGAAAAAGAAAGAAGAAGAAGAAGAAGAAAAAGAAGAAGGAAAGAAGAAGAAGAAGAAGAAGAAGAAGAAGAAGAAGAAGAAGAAGAAGAAGGAAAGAAGAAGAAGAAGAAGAAGAAGAAGAAGAAGAAGGAAAGAAATAAAAAGGAAAGAAAGAAGAAGAAGAAGAAGAAGAAGAAGAAGAAGAAGGAAGGAAAGAAGAAGGAAAGAAAGAAGAAGAAGAAGAAGAAGAAAAGAGGAAGAAGGAAAGAAAAAGAAGAAGGAAAGAAGAAGAAGAAGAAAAAAAAACGAAAAAAGGACACCAGATATTCGTGAATGATCCTTTGTGAACACTCCACTGTTCATCATCTGAACAGGAGAACAAATAACAATAAATCCCGCTGAGAGAGAAAAGTTGTCGACTGTGTCAAGCAGCTTCAGTAAGTGCACCATGGCACATTCAGATGTCAGGAAACTTAAGGAAAGATATACTTTACCAACCCGTTTAGAAACGTTATTAACCCGTTTAGAAACGTTATTAACCCATTTAGAAACGTTATTAGCCCATTTAGAAACGTTATTAACACTTTAGAAATGTTATTAACCCATACAAAAAACATTATTAACCCGTTTAGAAACGTTATTAACCCGTTTAAAACGTTATTAACCCGTTCAGAAACGTTATTAACCCATTTAGAAACGTTATTAACCCGTTTAGAAACGTTATTAACTCGTTTACAACGATCATAAACGTTGATTAGATTGATGTAACGAGTACAACTTTGATGCTAACCTTCAATGAAAATCATATCTTACGTCATTGTAACCTTGACCTCTGGACTAGATCTAAGATAATTAATTAATCTTGTTAATTCCTGGAATCGTCTTTATAAGGTACAATATTATGGTTATGATCAAAGCAAGTTAAAAAGCCAAAACGTACGTGACAACATTACAGACAGACAGACAGACAGACGTGCGTGACAATGTTACAGACAGATTGGTATGACAACGTTACAGACAGACAGACAGACGTGCGTGACAATGTTACAGACAGACAGATGTGTATGACAACGTTACAGACAGACAAACAGGCAGACAGACAGACAGACAGACGTGCGTGACAATGTTACAGACAGAGAGATGTGTATGACAACGTTCCAGACAGACAGGCAGACGTGCGTGACAATGCTACACACAGAGAGATGTGTATGACAACGTTACAGACAGACAGACAAAAGTCTAACTGAAGTAATATAGTTGTCTAAAGTAATATTTTCAACAACTAATACTAAATAAAATCAACATTTTTATATATTATTCCAAAGCTGATACCAGAGAGGCAGTGGTCATTAACGATAAGACGATTCAAATGATCTAGTTTCATCATTTATGTGCCCTGGTCTCCCATTCGCCTAGTTGCGGGTTCGAATCCCGCACTCCTCTCCAATTCCCAGCACTGATTGTCACCTGCCCGAACAGTCCCTGAAGCGAGTATATAAGGCAAAGGTGACGGCTTCGGCCGCAGCTACTCATCGCCTCCTGGCGTATGCTCTTCACCACTAGCGCTTCTTTCCCAAGTCATTCACAAACTCACTTTGATTAGGACGACTTATTCTTTGTTGATTTTAAACAAGTTCATGGCCATCTCTTTTCCAAACAGATGTTCATATGAACATATGAACATAAGAATGGAGGGGATTACAAGAGACCATATGGCCTACACTAGGCAGTTCCATGTCCCTTACCACCTGTCATCCCCCATCCATAAAGTTATCTCATCATCTCTTAAAACAATCAATTATCTCAGAGTTCGCTAGATGGTTACCAAGTCTATTCCATTCGTTAACCACTCCATTGGTAAACAAGTTATTGTCTGTTTCCTTCTTAAAACTAAATTTGTCCAATTTAAATCCATTACTACAAGTCCTTCCCTGTTGTCTTAATATGATGACCTTACCTGCATCTCCACTTTACTAAAGTGTCGTTTCAGGGATTTATTTTCTTGAAGGAGATTTCATAAAA
>NC_134807.1:23426450-23436450 GCF_046742065.1 Oratosquilla oratoria
CGGCCTAACAGATTGCAATGGACGGAATGTAACGGACCAACGAGTCGCAAGGGAATGCAGCGGGATGCAGACGAACGTAACGGCTCGACGTAACGGTCTGCCGGACTGCAACGGCCGCTCCCGTCAGTCGATTGACGTTTTGACGTATTGAAAAGCGTCGGCTTGCAATTGTTAGTGCTTCGGTAGCGGAGGAGGAGGAGGAGGAGGAGGAGGAGGAAGAGGAGGAGGAGGAGGAGGAGGAGGAGGAGGAGGAGGAGGTGGAGGAGGAGGAGGAGGAGGAGGAGGAGGAGGAAGAGGAGGAGGAAGGGTAGGTGGACGAGGAGGAAGAGGAGGAAGAGGAAGAAGGGTAGGAGGAGAAGAAGGAAGAGGAGGATGATGAGGAGGAAGAGGAAGAGGAAGGGTAGGTGGACGAGGAGGAAGAGGAGGAAGAGGAAGAAGGGTAGGAGGAGAAGGAAGAGGAGGAGGGGAAGAAGAGGAGAAGGAGGAGGAGGAGGGATAGGAGGAAGAGGGGGAAGTGGAGGAAGAAGAGGAAGAGGAGGAAGAGGAGGAGTAGATAGTGGAGGAGGAGGAGGAGGAGGAGGAGGAGGAGGAAAGGTAAGTGCAGGAGGAGGAAGAGGAGGAGGAGGAAGAGTAGGTGGACGAGGAGGAAGAGTAGAGGGAGGAGGAAGAAGAGTAGGTGGACGAGGAGGAAGAGTAGGAGGAGGAGGAGGAAGAAGAGTAGGTGGACGAGGAGGAAGAGTAGGTGGACGAGGAGGAAGAGTAGGTGGACGAGGAAGAAGAGTAGGTGGACGAGGAGGAAGAGTGGGAGGAGGAGGAGGAGGAGGAGGAGGAGGAGGAGGAGAAGGAGGATGAGGAAGAGGAAAGCGTGGGGGTGAATAATCCATCCTTTCACAGGAAAGATAGACAGAGGCAAAAGGAGAAACAAGGAGACAGACAGACAGATAGACAGACAGACAGACAGACCGACAGACAGATTCCACAAGAGAGTAGACAAATTGGAAAAAGTCGATTCGCTGTATTTACCTAGTTGTATTTACTTAGTTGTATCTTACGGAAAAGGGAGCTATGCTCGTGGTATCCCGTCTTTGTATCTCGCAGTGTCTAGTTTGCTCTTAAATTCGTGTGTGTGTGTGTGTGTGTGTGTGTGTGTGTGTGTGTGTGTGTGTGTGTGTGTGTGTGTGTGTGTGTGTGTGTATTCACCTCGGATCTGCTGCAGTCTCTGTCGAGACAGCCAGACACCACCCTACGGCAGTGAGCTCAGAGCTCATTATTTGCCGATCTCTGGGTAGGTCTGAGACCACTCACACACCACACACCGGGACAGCAAGGTCACAACTCCTTGACTAACATCCCGTACCTACTCACTGCTAGGTGAACAGGGGTTACACGTGAAAGGAGACAAACCCAACTTATCTCCGCCCGGCCGGGGAATCGAACCCCGGTTCTCTGGCTTGTGAGGCCAGTGCTTTACCAATCCGCCACTGAGCCGTGTGTGTGTGTGTGTGTGTGTGTGTGTGTGTGTGTGTGTGTGTGTGTGTGTGTGTGTGTGTGTGTGTGTGTGTGTGTGTGTGCGTGCGAGGTTATGATATAAAAATATGAAGATGTATATAGATGTTTAATTGAATAAAAACAGGCAAGCACTTGTACAATCATTCCCATGCAGCAATGAACACAGACAAAATGATGTGGTGACCGTAGTGGAATGAAGATCATACAGTTCCACCACTATAGCAATAAAGTTGTAAGACAGGGGTAAGCCACCCTTGCTTTGAATTGGCAAATATATATATATATATATATATATATATATATATGTATATATATATATATATATATATATATATATATATATATATATCAGATACTGATCTCGTCCAAAGAGAAGACTAACATTGAGCTCAGTTCATAAACAATGGTAAAACCGACTCCCCCATTCCCTATACACTGTTGTAGGCACCACTCTTCCACAAGCCGTAACTATACATCCTCCTCCTTGCAGGGCACCGCCAGTCGCCTGGCTCACGTCAACCTAGCCAACAACCTCCTACAGAAGATCCCCTTCAAGGCCTTGTCCAAGGTGCGCAGCCTGCACACCCTCAACCTGGCCAAGAACCGCATCGACAGCGCCTTCGATGTCTTCTACCAGGGCACCCTGTCCTTCGACACGCTCATCCTCGACTTCAACCAGATCGAGATCCTGCCCCCATACTCGTTCCAGAACTTCAACAACATCAACCGGACCTCCCTCCGGGGAAATCCCCTAATGGTCATCAAAGAGGATGCCTTTAAGGACGCCAAGATCAAAGAACTTTTCCTCCATGACTGTGACATTTACAGTATTTCGGAAAAGGCCTTTGGAGGACTCGAGAATACACTCGAGACCCTCGACTTGAGCTACAACAACCTGTCTTCTATCTTCCCAAACACCTTTGATAAGCTAGGCAGTCTAAAGAGTCTTTCGCTCAATGACAACAAGCTCTCGATCATGCCAGCTGAGGCCTTCAACGGATTCAGATATACACTTCAGTACCTCAACCTCCTCGGAGACAAGATGGGAATCATCCCTCTCAATGACCTCAAGGAAATGAGGAACGTGAGGACCTTCGGCCTCAGCACGCTGAACAGCAAGTCAATCAGCAAGGAAGATTTTAAGGGCTTCGGTCCGGCCGTCGAGAAGTTGTACATCATGAAGAACGGCATCACCTCCATCAGTAGCAACGCCTTCGAACACGTGCCGGGTCTCAAGATCCTTGACATGTCCAACAACAAGATCGGCAGCATGGACAACGACGCCTTCAAGAACGTGGGAGGAAGTCTAGAGGAGTTGTACATGAGTTCAGGCTTGTCGATGGGACAGCTTCCTCCGCAGCCTATGCAGTACCTGACAAACCTCCGTAACCTTGACATCAGTAATAACGGGCTCACCAATGTCAATGGCGACAGCTTCCGAAACATGAGGTTTCTGCGCTCCTTGAACATCCGGGACAACAAGATCGGTCAGCTGGACAAAGACCATTTCCAGGGAGAGCGCCATACATTCCTCGAGTCAATCCAGCTCTCCTTCAACTCTATCAACAAGATCCAGTCTCAGACCTTCCATGACTTCCGGAACCTGAAGTTCCTCTACCTGGACGACAACATGATCAAGAAGGTTGACAAGGCAGGCTTCTCCGACCTGGAGAACATCGAACATCTCGATCTGGAGGGTAACAATATCAAGGATCTCGAGTACGAAGCCTTCCAGAACCTTCCTAAGCTTCGTTACCTGGATCTCTCGTTCAACGAATTGAACAACTTGAACCTGGACGCTTTCGATCAGGTCGGGACACTCTCGACACTCAAGGTCGACGCTAGTCACAACCGAATGAATAGCTTGAGGATGAACGGGTCCATGTGGAACTCCTATTCGAGCATTAAGAAGATCGACTTCAGTCACAACAACATCACGTGGATTTCCAAGGACTACTTCGAGTCGATCCGGTCTTCCATCCTTCAACTCTGGTTCCATCACAACAACCTCCGTAACGTCAGCAGCGTTATTTTCGGTAACCTACCCCAAATGCAGCTCCTCGATTTCAGCCACAACAGGATCATGGAAATCGACCACGACGCCTTCAAAGAAACACGGCGTCTGCAGCGCGTTAACTTCCGTCACAACTGGATCACGGACTTCCCGGCAGGCATCTTCGAGAACCACTACAACCTTCGCGTCTTCGACGCTTCTTTCAACAGACTACGCGGATTCCCCGACCCACTATTCAAGACGGCTCCTCTGGAGATCTTCCGGGCGAGGCACAACAAGATGACCAAGTTCCCAGACGAAGCCCTCAACCGAGTCTTCGAGACCATCCGCGTGGTCGATCTCGCTTACAACGAGATTACTTCGCTCACAGATTCCATGTTGGGACGCTTCGATCGCCTGACCCAGCTGGATGTGTCCCACAACCACCTCAAGACAATTGAATCCAGAGCATTCCGTGGTCTCTGGAGAATGGTTTCACTGGACATCTCACACAACCCAATGAGGGTAAGTATCATTTGTATTACTTAAAAGGAAAATAGTGTATTCCTTTAATTTCTTTTGTCCTGATTGTCTTGCATAACATTTGGGTAATTAGGATGTAGTTTGTATTTCAATGAGGTAAAATATTATACTCTGTTTTTTCGTGACATCCCTTACATCATGTAAGGGTAAGTAGGGTGTGTCCCTCAGAAGATGTCTTATATTCTTTGGCATAAAAGGCTGCATCATTATACATCAGTCAGGAAGGAAATGCATTCATAATTTTGAGAATCACACGTATACAAACAAGAATGACGCTTTGGAAATATTCAAACTTGTAATCAGATAACGACGTGGTTTTCTAAGACGAAAAATATACTTCTAATTTGAATTTTTCAGACATTAGTATAAACAACTTTTGAAAATCAGGAAATACTTGCATTCGCATATGGGTGAATACTATTTGTTTGACTTTGGACTTAACGTTAATTACAAAAAAGTGACCACGACTCCAGTTGTCATCTAGATTTGCTTAAAAGACCCTCTCCCTAGTATACAGCATGTTCTTGAATTTTACCAACGAGTTTTAGGAATATGTCCTCCATCTGAAAAAAAAAACACAATATTCTATGGTGAAATGCAAAATTATCATGTTTTTCAACAGTGCTGTGGCCCAAGTCAGTACACTTTGCAACCAACCGAACACCGGTGCCCGTCCCTTCCCAGGGGACGGACAAGGGGTGAGGCATCGGTGTTCGGTTGGTTGCAAAGTATACTGACTTGGGTTACCACACTTTAGGATCTTCTGTTCCTCTGTTACCAACGGGATTCAATAACTGAAGAAACTATTGTCCACAAGAAACCTTCTCGCGCTTTACTTACAGGACCTGACAGGCTTCGCCTTCGACGATTAACGAAAGTCTTTAATATCTTCTTTTCCTCTGTAACCAAAAGGACTCAATAACTGGAGAAACTCATTTCCACAAGGAACCTTCTCGCGCTTTACTTAGAGAACCTGACAGGCTTCGCCTTCGACGATTAACGAAAGTCTTTAATATCTTCTTTTCCTCTGTAACCAAAAGGACTCAATAACTGGAGAAACTCATTTCCACAAGGAACCTTCTCGCGCTTTACTTACAGGACCTAACAGGTTTCGCCTTCGACGATTAACGAAAGTCTTTAATATCTTCTTTTCCTCTGTAACCAAAAGGACTCAATAACTGGAGAAACTCATTTCCACAAGGAACCTTCTCGCGCTTTACTTACAGGACCTGACGGGTTTCGCCTTCGACGGCCTACAAGAGAGTCTGCAGAACCTCAGTCTGGCCAACACTTCGATGAGCGCCGTTCCAGACCTCGATCTCCCGCGCCTGGTCCACCTCAATGTCTCCCACAACATCCTCTCCTTCCTGCCTGCCGTCACCCTGGCCAATCTCTCCTCCATCAGGTAGGTCCTGGGTTCTTCGCCAGGAAAGAGTAGAGATCCTTAATGACTTCGGTCGACAATTACAGTTCACTAACTTGACTCAGCGTGATTGGAACGTCCTTGTAAGATTAAATGACTATCATCTTGCGTGTGTGTGTGTGTGCGTGTGTGTGTGTGAGAGAGAGAGAGAGAGAGAGAGATTCACCATGGTCTTGGATCATGTATTGGATTCGTGATCGACAGCTATTTTCCCTCCAGGAAGAGAGTTCAGAGTTCGTATGACCGATCTATAGGTAATACTGTGACTTTATACGCACACACACACACGCACAACTCCCCGCCCAAGAGTTGGAGTAACGACCCGCAGCGCATCGATACTGAAATAATTTTAGCCCTGCGTGTGTGTGTGTGTGTGTGTGTGTGTGTGTGTGTGTGTGTGTGTGTGTGTGTGTGTGTGTATGTGTGTGTGTGTGTGATTCACCTTGGTCTTTTTGGATCAGGTGTTGGACTCGTGATCGACAGCTATTTCCCTCCCAGAAGGGAGCTCAGAACTCGTATGACCGATCTATGGGTAATGCTATGACCTTACACGCACACACACCCCAAACTCCCCGCCAACATTTTAGCCCCGTGTGTGTTTGTGTGTGTGTGTGTGTGTGTGTGTGTGTGTGTGTGTGTGTGTGTGTGTGTGTGTGTGTGTGTGTGTGTGTGTGTGTGTGTGTGTGTGTGTGTGTGTGTGTGTGTGTGTGTGTGTGTGTGTGTGTGTGTGTGTGTGTGTGTGTGTGTGTGTGTGTGTGTGTGTGTGTGTGTGTGTGTGTGTGTGTGTGTGTGTGTGTGTGTGTGTGTGTGTGTGTGTGTGTGTGTGTGTGTGTGTGTGTGTGTGTGTGTGTGTGACAAAGTGAAAGCAAAAGTTAACGCTCGCGAGGTAGATCACGTGACTAACTTCATGTGCGCGTGTCTTGTCACGGATCGATTCCCGTACTGACGTGTTTACGTTCGTCTTATGCATGATTGCCTCCCCCTCCCCTCCCCCTAGACTTAACACAAGCATAAGAATGGAGGAGACTGCAGGAGGCCATAAGGTCTACACAAGCCAGTCCCATGTCCTTTCCCACCTGTCATCCCTATTCATAAAGTTATCTAATCTCCTCTTAAAACAATAAATTATTTCCGCGCTCACTACATAGTTACTAAGACTATTCCCTTCGTTAACCACTGTAGGTAAATCAGTTCTTGCCTCTTTTATTTCTTAAACCTAAATTTGTCTAATTTAATTCCAATACTACAAGTCCTGCCTTCTTGTCTTGATATGATGACTTTGCCTGCATGACCCTTGTGACTTCGGAATGACCGACCCCGGACTTCGGCCTCTCCTCCCACAGGGTGCTCGACGTGTCGTACAACGAAATCCCGACGCCCACCAACATCGCGTGGCAGGTTCTTCCGCGTCTTCGGGAGCTCTACATGCAGAAGAACCCCATCCGATCTCTCACCAACGACTCCTTCCCCGGGTTGCATCGTCTCGAGACACTCGACATCAGAGACTTCCCACTACAAGGGTACCAGGTAAGTGCTCTTGGGTCACTTTAGGGAGTCTAACCTAGTCTTCATAACATGACTTGCGCCCAGCTCTTGGGTCACGCTAGGGAGTTTGACCTAGTCTTTATACCATGACATGTGTTTGGCTCTTGGGTCACATAAGAGAATTTGACCTAGCCTTTATGACATGAGATGTCCCCGGGTCTTGGGTCACGCTAAGTAGTTTGACTTAGTTTTCATGACATGACATGTGCCCGGATCTTGGGTCACATTAAGGAGTCTGACCTAGTCTTCACGACATGACATGTGCCCGGATCTTGGGTCACATTAAGGAGTCTGACCTAGTCCTCACGACATGACACGAGCCCGGTCAAAAGGCACAATTATACTGTCATGCACATGATGTCATCCAAGTTTGCGTGGAGGCTCCTCCCACTTGGGAGAATGCAAATGGATCATTGGTGGAGGAGTGCGTGATCGTAGATGCTTTGAAGTCAATAAACCATGCGAGTTAATTAAGTATCTCGCACACCGGCACAACCAGTTGCATGAAACCGATCGCAATGGGTATATATGCATTTCTGAAATAACAAGTAAAGGAAAATCGTATGGTCACGTCAATACAGTATAGGGAATACTGCTTTCGTAGAGTGTAGGGATCCGTTGCGATTGGTTTCGTGCAACTGGTTGCGTTGGCGGGCAAGTTGTCTTGGCCCTCAGAATGTAAAAAAAAAAAAAAAAAAAAAAAAATGCAGAATTTCTGCGCAGACTTGGAGTAACGTCAGCGCGTTTGAACAAATGCCATACTGTCCATACGACGCGACTGCATCTGTTCCTGAGAACGTTTCTGACCATCACGGGACGCCTTTCTTTCTTGCAGCCCGGATTCCTTTCCCCTCTGAAGGCGCTACGTCGACTGTACATGACAACACATCCATCGGTCCCTCGGTTCAACCTCGCCCGCGCTCTCGCTACAGCGCCTTCCGTCGACCATCTCTACCTTGAGGTGAGTTCTACCATTCCTTCATGGAACTGCCTAGTGTAGGCCTCATGGTCTCTTGCAGTCTCCTTCTATCTTATGTTTTTATATTCGTCATTCTGCTCCTAACATAGAGATCTAGACTTGTTTTAATTATCCTTATCTATTCATTAACCTATTACCTTATCTGCATGCGCACTTATTCATTTATCTATTTATTAAGTCTACGTTAAATATCGACTTCCATGCAAGCTTCTCCTAGACTCTGTTGAACTTTCACCTCTCGAGACTTTCCTAATTTACTCTTTCGATTCAGTTTGTTCACTTAGGCTGCGTCATAATAAACAACATTCGGTAATAAACAAATACTGACATTTGGTTCACTTTCTTGCTCTGAACGACTCCCACCTTCACTCTCGCATCCACTTCCCACAATGTTTGCGAGTTCTTTGACAACTTCACCTGATTTTTTTTAACGATTATATTCTCATTTATTTAGTTATTTATTCATTAGTTTATCTATATATTTTCATTAATTTATTTATTTATTTAGTTATTTATTTATCTATTTATATTTTTTTTATTTCAAATAGTATATCAGAGGTAGTTTAAGTATGCGATTACAATGTTTGCGAGTTCTTTGACAACTTCACTTGATTTTTTTTAACGATTATATTCTCATTTATTTAGTTATTTATTCATTAGTTTATCTATATATTTTCATTAATTGATTAATTTATTTAGTTATTTATTTATCTATTTATATATCTTTTTTCAAATAGTATATCAGAGGTAGTTTAAGTATGCGATTACAATGTTTGCGAGTTCTTTGACAACTTCACCTGATTTTTTTTAACGATTATATTCTCATTTATTTAGTTATTTATTCATTAGTTTATCTATATATTTTCATTAATTTATTTATTTATTTAGTTATTTATTTATCTATTTATATTTTTTTTATTTCAAATAGTATATCAGAGGTAGTTTAAGTATGCGATTACAATGTTTGCGAGTTCTTTGACAACTTCACTTGATTTTTTTTAACGATTATATTCTCATTTATTTAGTTATTTATTCATTAGTTTATCTATATATTTTCATTAATTGATTAATTTATTTAGTTATTTATTTATCTATTTATATATCTTTTTTCAAATAGTATATCAGAGGTAGTTTAAGTATGCGATTACAAGTGAGCATAAGTGCGTAAGCCATAATAAAACCAATAAAGAACCCTTCAGATATGTTCCTTCGTCACCCTGACTTCTACCCTAAGCTGAATAAAGCCGTCTGACGCCAGCCAGAACAAGATATATAAAGTCCGCCGGCAGCCCAATGGGGCGAAGATCATCTATCGGAGTCTCTCTCTCTCTCTCTCTCTCTCTCTCTCTCTTTTTCTTTTTCCTCGTTTTTTTACTGTGCTATCTAATCAACTTCCGTTTCTTCCTCCCACTCGCCTTCACATTCTTCCTCTTCTTCCTCCCCCTCCTCCTCTTCTTCCCCTTTCTTTTTTCTTTTCTTTTCTTCGTGTTTTACTTCGCTATCTATTCAATCTCCATTTCCTTCTCCCACTCGCCTTCATGTACTTCTTCTTCTTCTTCTTCTTCTTCTTCTTCTTCTTCTTCTTCTTCTTCGTCTTCTTCCTCCTCCTCCTCCTCCTCTTCCTTCCATTCTTGCTCCTCTTCCCCTTTTCCATCTTCCTTTTGCTATCGCCTCCTTCCCCTCTTCCCCTATTACACAAACACACACACCCTTCCTCTTCCTATTCCTCCTCCTATTCTAAACCTATTCCTTTCCTCCTCTTCCTCCTTCCCTACCTCATCCTTCTCTGACAACCCACCCCCTCCACCCTCACATCCCACCTCCTCCCTCGTAACAGACCCAATCATATGATTCAGATTGCTGAGCTTTTCTTGCATAATTGAACTCTGGATAGTCAGGAAGCGGCAAGTTAATTAAGCCACCCCCCCTCATTTTTCCCCCCTTTGTCCTAATTATTAGTCGATCGACCCCATTCCCTCTCCTTCGCTGAATCTTGTCTTGTCTTGTG
>NC_134807.1:23441450-23443950 GCF_046742065.1 Oratosquilla oratoria
CTCTGTTTGCGGGAGACTTGCTTTATATAGAAACATACCAAGTATTCAACAACATGACTCAGCTTGCTTATGCCATGTCCGAGGTCAAGGATCGAACAAGGAACCTTAGCCCTCTAACCTCATCGTGTTCCAATCGGTCAGAAACCCCATCTGTGCTACATGACTGACAAAGACAGAGACAGAAACCGACAGAACCTGGAAGAAAATATAAGTGACTTTCTCGAGGAGAGGTTAAGGCTTGGTGTGGGGGACGGGGAGGGATTCCCTTGGATGGATAAAAATCACCAGACGGCAACTACAGTAAGACACAGACGTAAGACACGGTAAGACACAGAACCCGAAGCCAAGGAGGTCCTCGTTGTCCGTTCTTCGGCGAGACTTAACCAATAACGACCTTGAGACCCAAAGACTCCATTTCCCTCAGAGTCTGCCCTCCAACTGAAGAGCATCATCTACCGTTAGGTCAGGTCAGGTCAGGGATATCCCTGCTAATGGTCCCATGTAACCCATTACTAACTGTCATATGGCCTTGCGGTCACATCCGTCTATGGGAACATCTTCAGGAGTAAACCACTTCGAGGAAAGATCAGGAGTTGAAGTCCCGAAGTAGGTTGTTCGCTGTTGTGTAACAACTTCGCTAGGGAAGCTCCTGTGACGGCGATGGTGCCAAAGTGTGACAACTTTGCTGTTCCTTTGGATCCATCAGCGACTTGGAGAGGATGGAGGGGATTCCTGTGGCTTGGTTGACTGACTATGCTCCATATCATCTCGCCCTGGCTTGTCCCCTCTGAAGGGTGCAACATCAACAGTCGAGATCGACCGACGGAAGGTATCATTGCCGGGTCATATTAGGAAATCCCCTTTATACGAAAGAGATAAGCACCTTCGAACGCTTTCGTATATTGATATTCATATATTAAAGCGAGATGGGCGCTGTGGTCGCTCGTGTGTTAAAATTGATTCTGTACAGTATTTTCATAATTTTTTTTTCTATACTAACTTTCGTATAGAGACAATTTTCCAATTTTTTTTCTTTTCGTACCTTCGAATCAAAGAGAGAAAAAATGAAAAAATAAAGATAAAAAAAAAGAATTTAAGAAAAAAGATCATGCGATTAAATTGATTCTGTACAGTATTTTAATAATTTTTTCAATATTTACTTTCATATAGATTTTTTTTTCCTATTTTTTTTTCTTTTCGTACCTTCGAATCAAAGAAAGAAAAATTAAGAAATAAAGGTATAAAGAAAAAAGAAAAGAAAAAAGCCATTCTGGCCAACCGCGTAACGTTCCCCCCATCGGACAGTGATGAGGCTCTCATCACACTCATCATCGTCACGCGTCACAGACAATTTCACCGGAAAATCACGCCGACTGGCTTTCCCTTTCCATAGGTGGTCAACCTTGCGCTCGCGAGCGCCAACCCTTTGTAAGTCCAAGCTTGATGTTGAAGACTTTTCTCGAAATGTAAGGCTCGTTTCACACGCATCGATTTTTCACCGTGTGCCGTCCACGACACGACGTCGTGCTCTCAGATAAACATGAGCTCCTATGGACACTTTCACACGTAGTCGAGGTCGTGAAGTGTGTAAGCATCCATAGACATCCATGGTTAATTGAGAACCCGACGTCGTGCCGTGGACGGCGCACGGCGAAAAATCGATACGTGTGAAACGAGCCTTAGACTTCTCGTCGCTTAATAGATTCTCATCGATATCAACTTGTTCAAGTTTCATTTGCAAACCTTCTGTGCATTTTTTTCGTCTTGATATAAGTTTACTCATTCGATCACAAAATCCAGAATTAGATTGGCGTTCTCAAAATCATCCACAAAATAAAAGGAGTGTTCGCCACCTCTTTTTTTTTTTTTTTTTTTTAAGGTCGAGATTTGGTTGCATCAAACTTATTATGCCAACGCCTGCCCACCTGAATAGATATATATAGAAACATGCACACACACATATTATATATATATATATAATATATATATATACATATATTATATATATACATATATATACACATACACACACACACACACACACACACACATATATATATATATATATATATATATATATGCAGGAACCTCACTTCACCGTGGGAAACAAAATGCAAGAAGAACCACTGGAGAAAATTAAACATCAGACGGTAAGATCTTCTGTGTATTACATCTTCAGACAAAGTACAGAAAATAGGGATTACAAGAGCTTATTATACAAACATCAGCACAAGAACAAGGGATGTGGAAAACTATAACCAAGAAGGCCAACGGCCTCGTTCCTTCGGATGATCAATCTGGAGAGAATTGTCTCATGACTAATTGATCAACATAATTAGTCATGAGACAATTGCCCCCAGATTGATCATTCGAGGAAACGAGGCATGCACGGGGACAAGTGGAGGCCGTCGCCCTTCTTGGTTACAGCTTTCCGCATCCCTTGTTCTTGCGTTGATGTGTGTATGATAAATTCTTCTAATCTCTATTTTCTGTACTTCGT
>NC_134807.1:23446450-23458950 GCF_046742065.1 Oratosquilla oratoria
GAGCTGCCTAGTGTAGGCCTTATGGTCTCTTGCAGTCTCCTTTATTCCTATGTTCTTATGTTTATGTTCTTATGTTCTTCTCCTTCTTTCCCTCCCTTCATCCTCATCCTTTTCTCTCTCTTTCTCTGCCCCTACTCCTTCTCTCTCTATTCCTCCTCTTTCCCTCCCCCTCCTCCTTCTCTTTCCCTTCTCCTCTTCCCTTCTCCCTTCCTTCTTCTTTCTTCATCTTTTTTCTCGTTTTCTCTACATTCCCACCTTCCATTTCCTCTTAGTCATCCTCGTCTTCTTCCTCCTCCACCCCCACCTCCTCCTCCTCCTCCTCTTCGAACGGAACCTCCACTTTCTCTTCCTCCACTCCAGTTTCTCTGTCTCCACATACCCAGAGATGCGTGTCTCCTCCTCCTCCTCCTCCTCCTCTTTCTTCTCTTCTATCTCCTCCTCCTCTTCCTCCTCTTTCTTCCCTTCTATCTCCTCTTTCTCCTCCTCCTCCTCTTTCTTCTATTCTATCTCCTCCTCCTCTTCCTCCTCTTTCTTCCCTTCTATCTCCTCCTCTTTCTCCTCTTCCTCCTCCTCTTTCTCCTTCTCCTATTCTCTCTCCTCCTCCTCCTCTCTTTTTTCTCCTCTTGCTTCTCCTCCATCTCTTTCTCTTTCTCCTTCTCATTCCTCTCCTCTTCCTCCTCCTCATCATCTCTCTTTTCCTCCCCTCTTTCTCCTCCTCCTCCTCTTCCTCCACTTTCTTCTCTTTTTCCTCCTATTCCTCTTCTTTTTCCCCCTCCTCATCTTTCTCCTCCTCCTCTTTCTCCTCGCACTCCTTTTTCTCCTCCCCTTCCTCCTCCTCCTCCTCCTCCTCTTCTCAGTCTGCACTACTCATCAGCGATTTCACCAATTCAACTTTTCCTCCTCCTCCTCCTCTTCTTTTCCTCCCTTCTTCACTGCCCATTCCTTCCCCTATTCTTCTTCCTTTTCACCCATTCCTGCTCCCTTATCCATTTCTCTTCCTCTCTGTTCTCCTCTTTCTCTTTCTCTCTCTTCCCACTCTTTTCTTGTCCTCCTCCTCTTCCCATTCTTCCTTCACTTTTTTCTGTCATCTTCTCCTACTCACCGTTTTCTTTCTCCTTCCTCTTCCTTCTTTTCTTCCCTTTTCTTATTCTTTTTACTCCTCATCCATTTTGTTTCTTCCATTTCCTCCAACTCCTCCCTAATCTAACTCCCCAATCTAACTCCCAAATCCCTCACTCCTAGTCCCTAACCAAGTCACACTACAGTGGGGAAAATATGACATGTACAGATAAAAAATATCACAATGATAATAATAACAATAATAACAGCATTGCCAAACTCGACGTATAGACAAAGGTAAATATATAAATAAATTAATTAATTAATGAAAAATAAGTACAATGATAGATATATTTAAGATAGCTAAGGAATATGAAATAAGAGAAATTTAAATTATAATTTAGTACGACCCACTTCCACCACCTCCTTTACGACGCAAAGCTCTGAAAATAAGATCAATAAAAATAATAATAATAAAATAAAGAATAATTAAAATAAAATAAAAAACAAATAAACATACATAGAAAGTGTTCATAAGCGCGTGTGCATAGTACACCAATAATAATAATAAAATAGAAAATAAATAAAATAAAATAAAAAATAAATAAACATACATAGAAAGTGTTCATAAGCGCGTGTGCATAGTACACCAGTGTGTACATGTGAACTAATCTACACATGAACAAGTATAGCAAATAAGCACATACTCACACCATATATATATATATATATATATATATATATATATATATGTGTGTGTGTGTGTGTGTGTGTGTGTGTGTGTGTGTGTGTGTGTGTGTGTGTGTGTGTGTGTGTGTGTGTGTGTGTGTGTGTGTGTGTGTGTGTGTTGCATAGGTCTGATGCATATCATGTTCATGTTGGATGTCTGCATCACCGTGTTGAAGAGGGAGCTCAGGAAACCGTATTGAAGCCATGAGGAAAAAATCCCTCGCCGGACATTTCCTCCCTCTGTCGCGGACCTTTCGCTCAAAATGAAAGTCACACGGAGAGTCTGGAGTTGCAAGGAAACGGACTTCTTTAACCCCCACCCCACACTCCCAGTAACTCCTCCACTAACCTCCAATAACTCCCCCAACTCCCCACCAATCCCTCCCCCCTTCTTCTTCTTCTTCTTCTTCTTCTTCTTCTTCTTCTTCGGGGAATGATTCAATCAATCAAATCCGCCATCCCGAGTCAATTGCTGAACAAAGGCCTCCTTCATAACATTCCATGATTCACACGACCGTGCCAACCTCTGCCACGTCACTCCTGCAAACTTCTCAATCTCGTCTCTCCACCTTCAGTCTGGTGTCCCTCTTCCACGCTTCCTATCTCTCGGCGTCCACTCAGTAACACACTTGCTCCATCGTTCATCAGTCGTCCGCACTAACTTACCTGCCCAATTCCACTTCCTCTCTTTTACCGCCTCCACGATATCTTTCACTCTAGTCTGCTCTCTCACCCAACTTGCTCTCTTTCGGTCTCTCAGCGTTATTCCCATTAGACTTCTGGAATTTGCCCGTACAGGACCTTATGTCCTACATCGCTGAGTCATATCGGGGGGATTTCCCGTACCGATAAGTCCATTTTAGTGAATATAAACAACAAATGATGACCCTAACGAACAGGAAAGTAAAATTGCTTTCCAAAGCGATTCTTTATTCTACAATCTGTTCACACCAACATGACCGATATTTCCTTTTCTATCGCTGCAAATGAATATTTCATGATAATATTTGGTATATTTACTCATGCCTTTGGTCTTCCATATATTTTTTTTTCAAATTGTATCAATACAAGGAAGAATGTATTTGTAAAATGCTGGTCGATACCAAAAGGTCTTTTTCCCCCTTATATAGGGGGTAGCCGAGCCACATTCCCCACACCCCACTCCGAACTTCACACACACAAAAATACATTGAATTCCCTTCCCATCTCATTAACTCGTTGGTTGAATGAAGAGGGGCCTCCCTCTCTCTCGCCACAGACCTCAGATCGAGGGCAATGCAGCGAGGCACAGCGCTTGCACTCAAAGAAATCGTAGCCAAATTTGTCAGAAATTTCATGTCAAAGTCTGGTTTTAATACAACAAAGTCGAGGTACCTCACAAGTCTAAGAAAAAATAAATAAATTATGAAAATAAATAATAGAAAATAAGTAAACAATAAAAGAAAGAATGAATGGGAGAAGAAAAATAAAATAGAATAAAATAAAATTATATATATATATATATATATATATGTATATATACATACATATATATATATATATATATATATATATATATGTGTGTGTGTGTGTGTGTGTGTGTGTGTGTGTGTGTGTGTGTGTGTGTGTGTGTGTGTGTGTGTGTGTGTGTGTGTGTGTGTGTGTGTGTGTGTGAGTGGAAAGGGTAGTGAGATCAACGCAAAAAAAACCGTAGGAGTTTTATTACTAACGTTTCGTCCTTAAAAGACTTCCTCTTCATACTCTAAGGAAGTCATCCTAAGTACGAAACGTTAATAATAAAACTCCTACTCACCACCCTTTCCACTCATTCTGTCATACATATTTCAACACACACACACACACGCGCACACACACACACACACACACACACACACACACACACACACACACACACACCCACAGACACACACACGCACGCACACACACACACACACACAGACACACACACACACAGACACACACACATATATTTTTATATATTTATATATATATATATATATATATATATATATATATATATATATATAAAACTTAAACCCACTCTCGGAGAAAGATAGGCTGAGACATTCTGTATCTCAGCTTATCTTTCTCCGAGAGTGGGTTTAAGTTTTATTTTATTCGTGTGTTACGACACTTACGTTACTTGATTTGATATATATATATATATATATATATATATATATATATATATATATATATATATATATATATTTATATATTTCTTTATATTTATATTTGAATATTGAGGGAGCAGATTCTCTTGTAGACATGTGTTGTTGAAGTCGACAACATTAAGGAGGTTGTTAATCTTTTTATGGGCATTTTCAAGCTTTCTAACAAGGACATAAACCAGATTACCAAAGTAATTAATTTAATTCTCAACGTTTCGTCTGCAAAGAGGCATCATCAGGAAAATCTGTAACATATAAATTACCGACATACAGACACAAAGAACATGGGTATAAATTATAACAAAAATTCACCAATCAAGAAAATTGACATCTTATATATATATATATATATATATATATATATATATATATATATATATATGGTAATAAAAGAGCTCGGACGGATTCGATCACAGGTCATTCAACCTGCGTCAGGAAATGACTCAGCTGACCTGAGACGACCTATGAGAGTGCCAGCAGTAGTGCCAGGAGCCATTCTCAGGAGGCCGCTTCCGACACAACTTTTTCTACTTCCATTTCCAGATGAATTTCATGGAAGTCATGGTACTCCTCCTCCTCCTCCTCCTCCTCCTCCTCCTCCTTCCAGATCCTGTTCTGGAATGTGACGCGATCAAAGAAAAAAAATTGTTTCCGGCCGGAGCCGCCGAGGAACGTTGCACCGGGAAAACGTCTGGGCGAATGTTGGCTGAGAGGTCAGGTCAGGTCAGGTTAGGTGAGGACAAATTGATTCGGTTAGATTCGGTCAGGTTAAGTTAGGTCCCATAAGTTGATTCGGTACTTGGTTAGGTCCGGTTAGGTCAAGTTAGCTTCAGTGGTTAGGGCAGATAAAGTTAGGTTAGGCTAAGTTAGCTGAGGTTAGGTTAGGTTAAATTAGGTTACATATACTGTTAGGTTAGGTTAGGATAGCTGAGGTTAGGTTAGATCAGGTTAGGTTAGCTGAGGTTAGCTGAGGTTAGCTGAGGTTAGGTTAGGTTAGGTTAGATTAGGTTGCTTACATATAGTGTTAGGCTAGGTTAGCTGAAGTTAGGTTAGATCAGGATAAGTTAGGTTACATATATATTTTAAGAGTAGCACAAAGAAAAGCTTTGATTATTTCTATCGTTTAATCTTTCTTTAGATCTAATTCACGTGAAACTAAAATATCTAAAGTAGCATGTGAATGGTCGCATATATTAATGTATGTGTTCATGTATGTATCTATGTATGTCTGTATGTATACATGCACTTATGTAGGTACGTAGGTATGCATTTATTGTACATATGTATACATTTATGTACGTATGTATCTTTGCATGTGTGTACGTAAGTTTGTAAGTATGTACGTATGTGTTTATGTATGTATCATGTACGTGTATATGTACTTATGTGCGTATGTATGTGTCTATGTATATATGTATGTATTCATGTGCATATGTGTTTGTATGCATGTAGTGTGTATATGTACTTATGTGTGTATGTGTCTACGTATTTATGTATGTATTTATGTATGCATGTATGTACGTATATATGTATGCATTTATGTGTATATGTACTACGTGCGTATGTGTGTGTCTCTGTATGCATTTATGCATGTATATACGCATGTATGTACTTATGTATGCATGAATCTCAGGTATACACGGTGATTATTTCTGAAAAACGGTGGCCCGACATAAAGATTTTATCATAGAAGCTGTTGGCTCATTAGGTGATGGTGCATCAGTTCATCGTGGAGTCAGAGCAGACTTGAAAAAATATCTAACTTTAACTCCGTACCACTCTGTGACTTTTTTTCTTTTCTTTTCTTTTTTACGAGCAACGGGCTGCGCCCGACCCCGCTACGCGGGGCTCGGCTCTTCGGGCGAGCTCGCTTCGCTCGCACCCAATCAGTCGTCTCCGTTGCCGTCACGTCACCACTCTCTCAGCCAATCAGGGGCCGGAAGGGACGTGTCCCCTTGAGGGATTTCCGGTTGAAACGAGCAGTTACGACTTTTTTGTGTAGTATTAGACAGTTCCTCGAAGAATTCTGAGATTTCCGAAATAAGCACTGATATCTTTATTTGTGGGGTGTTCCATAAAGTGCTACACAATGTCCACACAGCTACGCACCTCAGATACCTCGTTACCGGCATTTGGTCTTCCTCGCACCACTTTCAAACTTCTTGATCAACTCAACATTTTATGTTACTGTTCAACTCACTCTTTTCCGCTTTTCTACTCTTAATCCAGACGACGTGGTTATAGAATACCATGTGCAAAGTCACTTAAACACATTCTTTTCCGATTTTATACTTTTTATCTATACATGATTATAGAAAATATGTGCAAAATCATATAAAACCCACTGACACATAAAAAGGTGGGATAGCCATGGAGTACCATGTGTGATTACACCAATGTAAACAAAGCGGTCAACTCGTGAAACAGCGCCTCGTGTTCAGTGCTGCCACAACTCTGTCCGCAGGACGTGGCATTTAAAGAGTCAGATGCAACAGATTTTGTCCATTGCTTTCGATATCCGTCAAATGAAAGTCCATTAAAATGAAGAATGAGTGTGTGTGTGTGTGTGTGTGTGTGTGTGTGTGTGTGTGTGTGTGTGTGTGTGTGTGTGTGTGTGTGTGTGTGTGTGTGTGTGTGTGTATGTATGTATGGATTAATGAATGTATATACGTATGTATATATGTATGTGTATATATATATATATATATACATATATATACATATATATTCGTAATATATGCATTTCGTTATTGTGCTTCTATCCTTATATATACACCTCTCTCTCTCTCTCTCTCTCTCTCTCTCTCTCTCTCTCTCTCTCTCTCTCTCTCTCTCTTTCTCTCTCTCTCTTTCTCTACGCCCCGGCCCTTTGGTGAAATGATAATTAACCTATCGGCAGCAGACGTGGTTGAATTGATTTCGGGAAGAAGACGAAGACGGAGAAATGGAAGAGGAAGAAGAGGAGGAGGAAGAGTGTCGGATGAGGCTAAAAGGCGTCTCCTTCTTCGACTTCAAGAATGGCAATGGACCGAGGCGGCGGCATCGAAGTCGAAGAGATCGGGGACATCTCCGTCACGAGGTCCTAAGAAACCAGGAGGTCCTGAAGAGCCAGGAGGTCCTGAGAAGCTGCCAGGAGGTCCTGAGAATCCACTAGAAGGTCCTGAGAAGCCACCAGGAGGTCCTGGGGAGCCGCCAGGAGGTCCTGAGGAGCCAGTAGATTCTGAGGAGCTATGAGGTCCTTAGAAGCCGCCAGGAGGTCCTGAAGAGCCACCAGGAGGTCCGAGAAGCCGCTAGGAGGTCCTGAGGAGCCACCAGGAGGTCCCGAGGATACGTCAGAAGGTCATGAGGAGCCAGGTCTGAAGAGGCACCAGGAGGTCCGAGAAGCTGCTAGGAGGTCCTGAGGAGCCACCAGGAGGTCCTGAGAAGCCGCCAGGAGGTCCCAAGGATACCTCTGAAGGTCCTGAGGAGCCAGGAGGTCCTGAGGAGCCGCCCGACGGAGGGAGACAATGAACTCATGCCGAGGCAAGCGGCCTTCATAGGATCCTCTTGTTCACGAGACGGGGGTCAAAGCGACCGTGCCACAGATGAAATTCGCCCCTTTGCTGCGGGGCGGGGGTTCACACAGGAATGAATAGAATCGACGGGAAAAGTGTCACTCGGTAAGAGAGGAGCTACGATTCGACTGCGCCCTTGAGGACTGCCCCTACGGACCAGAGTCACACATCATTTTATGATTAGAGGCAAATCCTTAATTAATCGATGAAGAATGCTGATCACTTTTGACTTCTACCATCACCTTCTTAATTCTCTCCTTGTCCACCTCTGCGACTCCACATCTTGTCTCTAAGGATAGAAGCGCTGGTTATTGGCGAAGAGATACACGCCTTCCCCGTCCTCCCCATCCACCCCTCCAGCCCCAAGCGACATCGTACTTGAAACCATCCAGCATCCTCGCACTTCACCTGAAATGAAAATGCTAAGAAGGAACCGAACAAACTTGAGGAGGAGCTCAGAGAGAGAGAGAGAGAGAGAGAGAGAGAGAGAGAGAGAGAGAGAGAGAGAGAGAGAGAGAGAGAGAGAGAGAGAGAGAGAGAGAGAGGAACTCCAAGACTCACAAGAACACCCTCCCCCGCCCCCTTCCTCCCCTCTCGCCCCCAGGAGATCGATACGGAGATCGCCGATCGGCAGGTGAGCCCAACCGAGGGCTTCTGTTGGGCGGACTTCGAAGAGGGCGGACTTCGTCGAGTTCGACGAAGATATGAGAGAGTTGGTCGGGGATCGGAGCTCTGCATAACGACAGTATAATGCTCCCTCTTCTGCTTTCGACAATATTAACTCTCTCTCTCTCTCTCTCTCTCTCTCTCTCTCTCTCTCTCTCTCTCTCGCTATCGGTGTGTGTGTGTGTGTGTGTGTGTGTGTGTGTGTGTGTGTGTGTGTGTGTGTGTGTGTGTGTGTGTGTGTGTGTGTGTGTGTGTGTGTGTACATACATATCTTGGGGGCAATGAAGACCGACCCAAAGAAGAAGAGGAAGAGGAAGAAAAAAAAAAAAACCGGACCGGACAAGGCGGGATCGTGTAAGAAAAATAAATATATTAATTTATAAATAAAATGACAAATAAAAATAAACAAATAAATAAATAAATATTATTAATAAAAATACTCCAATTTTAAGTACATTGAAATATGTACTTTAGTCTAAGTACATGTAATTGGAACCAACCCTGCACCATGTTCATAGCTGTGTACATGTATGTTGTTAGGCTGTCTACTACATGATGTACATGTACGCTAAGTTTACATGATGTATGTACATGTACGTTAAGCTTCCATAATGTATGTGCACGTACGCTAAGCTTACATGATGCATGTATATGTACGCTAAGCTTACATGATGCATGTATATGTACGCTAAGAAAACATGATGTATGTACATGTACGCTAAGCTTACATGATGTATGTACATGTACACTAAGCCTACATGATGTATGTACACGTACACGAAGCTTACATGATGTGTGTATCACCATGAGAAGAATGCAAACAAACACGGTTGCTAGGGTCACCGTTATCCAACTTTTACATATTCATGAGGTTCTGCCACACTGAATAAAGAGTTCTGGACATTAAAGATTATAAAAGGTACAAATCACGACGTTGTGTGTATCCTGTGCGTCCATTTGGCCAACAACACAGCCCTTCCTTCCCTTTGTTTTTGGTCGTCGTCTTCAGTAGTTTCAGAGTCTGAAGCGGAGTAATTCTCATCGAAAGTGTCCCTGTATGTGGGCTCAGACATATAACTTTTCGCGATGACCCAGGCATGATCTCCCGATCTTCACGATTATCCTCGGTGAGATCAATCGATTCTGACCAGTTCATTTCGCTCGAAGTAGAAGAATTTTCCATTGTCGTTCTCCCGCTCCCAGCAATATTCCGTTTGTGTAGAGTCTGCCATGGTAGACGGGACATTGATATGCGCCATCAACGGAAGATGGCACTGACGATGATTTTTTATTTATTTACTTATTTATTTATTTATCTATTTAGTTATTTAGTTATTTATTTATTGCTTACGGTGGATGTTGGGGCAGAATAGAGTTAAAAAATCAGCTTGTTATCTTCAACTAATGGGGTAAATTGAAAAAAATATATAGATGTGAATTACCATACATAGGTGAGAGAGAGAAGAGAGAGGGGAAGAGAAAAGGAGAGAGAGAGAAAGGGAGGCAGGGAGAGAGAGAGAAATAGAGAGAGAGAGAGAGAGAGAGAGAGAGAGAGAGAGAGAGAGAGACAAACAAACAGAGAGAAAGAGAGAAACAGAGAGACAGGCAGAAAGACAGACAGAGAGAGGGAGAGAGAGGGAGAGGGAGAGGGAGAGAGAGAGAGAGACAGACAGACAGACAGAGAGAGAGAGAGAGAAAGAGAGAGAGAGAGAACAGAATCGAGGCCGAGGTCGTCCTTCACCTGAATAAAATTGGCTGAGGTCACGACCTTGGAGGAGGCGGGGTCGAGGTGAAGGAACCGACCTCGTCCTTCAAGTGTGAGCTTCCTCGAAGCCGAGATTGTCGAGGACGATCTTATTCTCGAGAAATTAAGGACGCATTAAGAGGACTTGAGGAGTCCTCTTGATAATGGACACAAGTGAAAAAAAAATTAAATATGTCAGAAAGCATCAGGGAAATGTAGTATTCATTTAAGTTCTTGAAAATGTCAAGAAATAAAAAAAGAGAAAAAGGGAAAGAAAAAGGGAGGAAGAGAGAGGGGGCAGGGTAGATAGGGAGGGAGGAAGAGAGAAAGGGAGAAAGGGAGGGAGAGAGGGAGGGAGAGAGAGAGAGAAAGAGAGAGAGGCTTTCTGAAAGGGAATCCACGTCTTTCTGGAGGTCCCTGATGTTCCTGCAGGCAGCTGATTTTGCTCTCTCTCTCTCTCTCTCTCTCTCTCTCCCTTTCTCTCTCTCTCTCTCTCTCTCTCTCTCTCTCTCTCTCTCTCTCTCTATCTGTCTATCTTTCCCCCCTCTCTCCCTCTCCCTTCCCCACCCTCACTCTCTTTCTCCCTCCCGCTCTCTCTCTCTCCCTCTTTCTCCCTCCTGCTCTCTCGCTCTCTCTCTTTCCCTTTCTCTCTCTCTCTTTTTCCCTCTCTCTCTCCCTCTCCCTTTCCCACCCTCCCTCTCTCTCTCTCCCTCTCTTTCTCCCTCCCGCTCTCTCTCTCTCTTTCCCTCTCTCTCTCCCTCTTTCTCTCTCTCTTTCTTTCTCCCCCTCTCTCCCTCTCCCTTTCCCACTCTTTCTCTCTCTCTCTCTCTCTCTTTCTCCCCCTCTCTCCCTCTCCCTTTCCCACACTCTCTCTCTCTCTTTCTCTCTCTCTCTCGTTAAAAAGAGAAATCCTTGCCCATGTACTCCACTCCTGCCATTACCGTTTCCCCCCTTGCAACCAGACAAGGTCGGGAGGACAAAACCTCAGCTGGACGGCTCTCCCATTGTATCCCACTGTGAGACGAAATATTCAGACTTGAAAATGATTTAAGCAAGAAAAAAAATTCACTCCTTCAAGATAAATATCAAGAAAAGAAAATCAACGGCATTTATTCATTTCTTTTGATTTTACAATCACAGTTTTCCACATTTCTTCGCCATGCAGGATATAAACGATCATAAGAATTCGACATATGAATAAGAAAATAGGGACTCGTTTATTTTTTTGGAAATGCAGAACCTTCAGGATCGCTGCTTTGATGACTTCGTGGAAACGCTCCCCAATTCTGAGCCCAGAGACCTTTCTGAAACCACGAACTCGGAAATCCGTGTGTGTGTGTGTGTGTGTGTGTGTGTGTGTGTGTGTGTGTGTGTGTGTGTGTGTGTGTGTGTGTGTGTGCGCGTGTGTATGTATGTGTGTGGTTGCACGTTATTCACCACGGTTCTAGATCGCGTGTAGTGCTTGTGATTGACAGCTATTAACTTCTCGGTTGAGAGCTCAGAGCTCATATATGTCCATATCTATTGGTAATGCTATGACTTTCCACACACACACACACATACACGCACACACACACACACACACACACACACACACATACATACACACACACACACACACACATACGTAAAATACAACTAGGTAATTACAACTAGGTAAACACACACACACACACACACATATACGTACACAAAAAAAGCTCCTTGCCCACAAGAGTTGGAGTGCCGGCTCGCAGTGTGTCTGTGTGTGTATTCACCTCGGATCTGCTGCAGCCTCTGTCGAGACAGCCAGACACCACCCTACGGCAGTGAGCTCAGAGCTCATTATTAGCTGATCTCTGGGTAGGTCTGAGACCACTCACACTCCACACACCGGGACAGCAAGGTCACAACTCCTTGACTAACGTTCCGTACCTACTCGCTGCTAGGTGAACAGGGGCTACACGTGAAAGGAGACAAACCCAACTTGTCTCCGCCCGGCCGGAGAATCGAACCCCGGTTCTCCGGCTTGTGAGGCCAGTGCTTTACCAATGTGTGTGTGTGTGTGTGTGTGTGTGTGTGTGTGTGTGTGTGTGTGTGTGTGTGTGTGTGTGTGCGTGTGTATGCAGCTGTTGACAGAGATAACCAAGATTTTACTAAAAACATTTTATACTCAATCACACGTTGTTACCAGGTAACGTGTACCCAGAAATCTCTGGAAAACCAAAGACATTTTTGTTTTCCAAGTCCTGAAACCTTCGAGGACACTCGGAAGTCCCACTCGAGGACTACCTGACATGCCGCTACTTAAGAGAGGTCGTCCTCGTCTTCCTGCTCCCCCTCCTCCTCTTCCTCGTCTTCATTGTCTTCAAGCACGACTGTCCAAACGAGTACTCACAACACAGTTTGGTAATTACACGAGAGCAGAGAAACACACACACACACACACATACATACACACACATACATACACACACACACACACACACACACACACACACACACACACACACACTGCGACTTGGTGCAGTGATAGCGTTCGCGGCCGCCACTGCGGCGGTCCGAGTTCGAATTCCGGCCAGGGCTGAAATAATGTCA